>NC_071640.1:1551162-1861394 GCF_014839835.1 Dryobates pubescens
GACCCCGGGGAGGCCGCCAGAGACCCCGGGGAGGCCGCCGGAGACCCCGGGGAGGCCGCCGGAGACCCCGGGGAGGCCGCCGGAGACCCCGGGGAGGCCGCCGGAGACCCCGGGGAGGCCGCCGGAGCTGATGTGTGGATTGTGTCGTTTGGATGCGGTGCTCGGGGCTGTGGTTTAGGGGTGAACCTTGCAGAGCAGGGTTATTGGTTGGTGATCCTGAGGGTCCCTTCCAACCTGATGTTTCTGTGACTCTGGGAACATCAAGACTGCCATCCAAAAAACCCAACCCCCCTGGTTTGCAGAGATGAGGAACAGCTGTTTCAACCTGAACGAGACTAAAACTAGAAAGCAGCTGTCAAGACACACCCCCACCCCCCACACCCCCAAAAGCAAACCATCCATTTGGTAGCTAAAAGCAGCTCTTTGATTCAGCTGCTTCTGGTGGTGGTCAGCCAAAAGAGAAAACTAAAGGAGCATTCCAAGATTCCAGACACTGTGGCAAAGATTCTCTCCCTTTCAGCACTCTTTATGTAGATTTATTCCTTTCAGCATTTGGAAAGGGAAAAATGTCAAACAGCTCATATCACAGATTCTTGAACAGTTTCAAAGCATGGGCAGCTTAAAACAAGTTTCAAGACACCTGAGGATACTTTCTGCTCTGCATCTCCCCTAGCAGTGGCAGGGAGCTGCAAGAAGGGAAAGAAACTCAATTGCTGTTGACAGAGAGATGAAAATAATTCACTTGAACTCATCTCTTGTACCAGCACCTACAGACAGCTCCTCCTTGGGCACATCTGCAGCTCCTAAGAGGCTTTCATGGCATCATAACATTGTTTGGGTTGGAAAAGCCTTCTAAGATCACCCAGTCCAACCAGTGACCCCCACCCCACCACGGCCACTAAACCACAGCCTCAAGTGCCATGGCCACAGGTTTCTTGGGACACCTCCAGGGATGGGGACTCCACCACCTCCCTGGGCAGCCTGTGCCAGTCCCTGACCACTCCTGAAGCAATTTTTCTCTATCTCCAGCCTAACCCACCCCTGGCACAATTTCAGACTATTTCCTCTCCTTCTATCACCTCAGCCTAGGGAGAAGAGACCAACCCCCACCTCACTCCAACCTCCTTTCAGGGAGCTGTAGACAGCAATGAGGTCTTCCCTCAGCCTCTTTTTTTCCTCCAAATCAAACAGCCCCAGCTCCCTCAGCTGCTCCTCCCCAGCCCTGTTCTCCAGACCCTTCCCCAGCTTTGTTGCCCTTCTCTGGACCTGCTCCAGCCCCTCAATGTCATCCTTGGAGTCAGGGGCCCAAAACTGAACCTGGTACTGAAGGTGTGGCCTCACCAGTCTTGAATACAGGGGAACAATCCCTGTCCTCCTCCAGCTGGCCACACTATTTCAGAGCCTGTTTTCAGCACTGAGTTCCACAGGCACTGAAGAAGCAAACCCATCCAGCTTAGAACCCACTGCAATGTCCCAGCTGGATCAACTCCTTTGTGTCTAGCAGCCCATGCAGTGCAGAGAGCACCTCACACCATGGCACTGCCAGTCAGAGAAGCTCAAGAGAATGCAAACACAGCCACCAAACAAATCAAGGCTGGGGCTGGCTTTGTCCCAAAGTGCAGCTCTGAGCATCAAAGAGCCCTCTGGTCTGACTGCATGCTGTAAGCTGTGGCCATTGCTCTGCTTTCCAAAGCTAGAGTCGTCCTGAAAGCAGCCTCAGCAGGGCCATGTGGTCATTACTTTTCATAACCATGATCTCTATTCATTCCACCCAATAAGTCTATTGGTTATTACTGTCAGCTTGTCAGTTTATGTGCTTTTGAAGAAGACTTATCTGGGAAGAGGCCAATTCAGGAGCATATAAAACATGAAACACTCCAAGGAATGCATTTTGAACTCACTGAGGCACCAGGCAAGCGTGCAGCAGCCGCAGTCCTGTGCCAGCTCACCTGTCAGCTCAGCTCACACTGTCTACTTGGAGGCATTTAACTCAGTCCCTGAGTCCTCAAACTCAGTGGAGCACCACAGCCTGCCAGGATGCTTCACACCAAGCCAAAAACCTTACAAAAGGCAACTGCTGCTCAGGGGACAGAAACTTTTGATCTCTCTGTGAAGAGCTCAGAAGTGGAGAAGATGAGCCCCTGCTAGAATCAAGCAGCTTTCCTTCCAGCTTTTATTCATTCACAGGACAGCTTTTGCTAGGTGCACTCTAACTGAACAAAGGGCAGTGGGGAGAAGGTTTTACTCCTGGTTTGGTGCCTGAGTGGATCCCTCCCATTCAGGTGTTTAAGATAAGATCAAACCAACTGCTAAGCATGCTTGGGCTAATCTTGTATTGGCAGAGGAAGTGATAACATGGACTGATAAATCATCTTTATCTCCCCAACCTCAGGATTTCACAGCTCTGATAGATTTAAATGCTCCTACCAACAAGAGGCACCCGATTCAAATGGAGTTAGGAGGGAAGCAGCTGGGGGCAACATTCATAATCTTGTCTCTGCTCTTCCACCAACCCCCAGCCTGCCTGGCTGTGGCACTACTCAGGCTGCCAGGAGAGCCAAGACTTGCTCCTGCAGCTACCAAGCAAGCCATAAAGTCACACAGGCTGCAGTTCAGTACCACATTTGGAATAGTAGCTTTCCCCATTTCTACTCCCAGCTGCCCCAAGACAGGAGAATTACAGGGGCAGGAGGGAAGGGGAGGGAAAAAACCCTAAGCCATTTCTCAAGAGGCAGCTTTGTACCCCAGTGTCTTGGTCTTCTGTAGAAGCTGCTCATCAAGCATCATTCAGCAGAGGAAAAACCAAGTGTCCCTAAAAACCTGGTCAGGTACCAGCAGGAGCTGAAGCAAAATTCACCTGCACACCCCAAAGAAAAGTCAAATGGCCACAGCTCCTGCACTTCCTTGATAGCTTATTTATGTTATCAGTGGAATCTCACAGCCCTGGGGAGAAGAGACAACCTGCTTCCAATCATCAAGCAGAATTTCATATTCTTATCACAGGACTATTTTGCAATGAGCAAATTCCTTCTGAAAAGCCAGCTGGGAGCAAGTGCTCAGCTCCTGCAGTGCCCTTCTAGGTTCAAACCAAAAAGCAGGCTCAGAACAGAATGGTTTGGGTTGGAAGGGACCTTAGAGATGATCCAGCTCCAACCCCCTTGCCATGAGCAGGGACACCTTCCACTAGGACCAGGTTGCTCAAGGCCTCATGCAACCTGGCCTGGAGCACTTCCAGGGGGTGGCCATCCACAGCCTCCCTGGGCAACTCTTGATGGTCACAGCACCAGAACAACAAACCAACACCACTCCTGCAGGGCAAGACTATCCCTTCCTCCCAGGAAAACAGAACCCAGCATCTGTCAATCCCAAGAGGCAAGAGATTTCCAGAATCATCCCAGACCTTCTGGCCTACAGACATCAGAAGCTGAGCATCAGCTCCTGCTGAACAGCAAACTGCTGCCACATCCTTGCAAAGCACACTTCCACGGAGCGGCAGCCACACCAGTGACCCCAGCTGCCTTCTTCATCACACACAGCTCCTTCCCCAGCCTATTGTCAATTTTATTAGCTTTGAGGTGCTTTCCATGTTTGCAGCCCAGTTCTCAGCAGTATCTGATGAAGATAAGAGAGGGAAGAATCGGGTATTGCTTCTGTGTGATTGAAGCAGCTGCAGCACCGCGAACCGCGGCCGCCAACTTCAGCGCAGCCCGACGGAGAAGTCCAAACAAGATTAGAGAGGAGCAACACCTCTGCATTAAACACACCAAAGGAGTCACACAAAAAGAGCTGACAACAACAACAGTGGAGAGCAACAAGGTGACATCATGAAATTTTCCATTTTATTTGATTTCCTCTAGGAGCTCAAAGGAAATCTTCTCCCCAGAAAGAATAGCAATGGGCTGCTTATCACCTCCAGCAGTGATTTCATATTGGTGCTCATATGCCTTCAATGCCCTTCACATGAAGGTCCCCAAATGCTTTACAAACACCTTTACCTTGCCTCAAAGTAAGTTGAGACAACTTTTGAGGCTCTGGAATCATCCTCTGTGCTTTCACAGTGGCCACCAGCTAGCAGGTAAGGCAGGCTTGCGGCACCAGTGTGAGCCACCGAGAGCTGGGGTGGCAGGGAAAGCTGAAATTCAAAGGCATGCTGGGTCCCAGGGTTTCTTACAACCCTGCTCTTGTTCTGCAGGCCTACACAAGTCTCCAACTGATCCCTTGACAACAAGGATTTGCAGTTACACTTTGTTGTAAAGGGCCACAAAGGTGCTGAGGGGACTGGAATGTCACTGAGAAGAGGAAAGGCTGAGAGCCCTGGGGCTGAGAGCCTGGAGAAGAGCAGCCCCAGAGGGGATCTGAGCAATGCTCAGCAAGAGCTAAAGGTTGAGAGGCAAGAGGAAGGATGGGGCCAGAGTTCTCAGTACTGCCCAGGGGCAGGACAAGGGGCAGTGAGCACAAATGGGAGCCCAGGAGGTTCCACCTGAACAGGAGGAGAAACCTCTGTTGTGTGAGGGTGCTGGAGGCCTGGAGCAGGCTGCCCAGAGAGGTTGTGGAGTCTCCTCCTTTGGAGAGATCCCAAACCCACCTGGCCTTTGTGATCCTGGGCAAGCTGCTGTGGGTGACCCTACTTTAGCAGGAGGGTTGGACTGGATGATGCTCAGAGGTCCCTTCCAACCTCACCATGATGGCATCCTGTGCCATTTCTCAAGTTGTACAAGCAAAGCCTTTTCTTCCCAATCTAGCTGTGGCTGTACCACGACTTCACTAAGCCACACACTTGATCTGTGTGCCTGTGCCTGGCTCAGTGTGATTCCAGGGCTGCTCTACACAGAGCAAAGCAGTTTTAACCAAGCTGGTTTGCTGATCCCACCCTGCAGCTCAGAAAGTGCTCACTGACGTCCACATTGCATAATTCAGCCATCCAACATCAACTGCACGAAGAGCTCTTGCAGGAAGGGGAAAAAAGGACTTATGGGAGGAAGAACCAGGAGTGGGCAGAAGTGTTTTGGTTAAAATAGAGCAACATCAATCATTTCCATCCTGAAATAAGCTAACAGCTAGAATATAAATACTCAAAGAAAGTGGGGGGGGGGAACCCCCCATTCATTAGCAAAGCACTAAATAGTTTCTCCCCAGCTGACAAGAGGGCTGTGGTTGAGCATGGTGTGCACTGATACATCACTTCCCATTGTTAGGGTGAGACCAGGGCTGCTCACAGCATTATTTTTTGCTCAGAGCCTTGTAAAATCCTGGTGAGAACCAACCAACCAGGCACAACAACAGGAAAAAGAAACCCAAACCAAAACTCATAAACACAGAATCCTGCTCCCAGGCCACTTCAGAGCTGCAACAAAACAGTCACACAAAAACATGGAAAGAAAAAAAAGTGAGAGGTGTCCAAACAATTTCACAGTAACATCCTGGTGTGAATTCTCACTGCTGCAACTCTGAGAAGATCACAAAGGAGTCGAAGTGGCTAACAAGCAAGCCACAGTCAAAGGCTGCTGAGCTCTCTTTAAGCAAAAAGTTAATCAGCACCCTTCCAAAGAAAGAAACTAACCTCAGGCTCCCAAAACATCACAGAATTGGCTGGGTTGGAAGAGAGCTCTCAGATCCCTGAGCCCAACCTTCAACCCAGCACCATCATGGCCACTAAACCATGGCCTCAAGTGCCACAGGTTCCCTGAACACCTCCAAGGGATGGGGACTCCACCAGCTCCCTGGGCAGCCTCTGCCAATCCCTGTCCAATCCTGCAGCAAAGAAATTGTTCCTAATATCCATCCCAGAACTCCCCTGGTGCAATTTCAGGCCATTTCTCCAAGTTCTATCACCTGCTACTAAAGAGACCAACCCCCCACCTCACTCCAATCTCCCTTCAGGGAGCTGTAGAGAGCAACGAGGTCTCCCCTCAGCCTCCTCTTCAGGCTAAACACCCCCTGCTCCCTCAGCTGCTCCTCACCAGCCCTGTTCTCCAGGCCCTGCATCAGCCTCATTGCCCTTCCCGTCAGAGCAAGTCAAAGGCAGAGGCTGGCACAAGGCAGGTGCTGTGGCACAGTCTCACCTGCCAAAGCAGCTTGCCAGCAGTGCAAAGAAAAAAAGGAATTGGTAATTTTCATTTCCTTTTGTTCCAACTATCAGGTGTCAAAGCCACTTTTATAGTTATAGATGGTACCAATAAAACTGTTAAGATAGCCCCAGGTTGGGCTTTTGTTCAAAACAAGCATAGGAATCAAAGGCAGAGAAACACCTCCAGGAGCTGCAGACTCCCAGGGCTGCAGCTGAGGAGGGGAGATGCATTCTCCAAGAAGATGGACAACACTCATCTCATCCACCCCTAATGCTCCCAGGTGCTGCTTGAGGCAGAATCTCTGGGGAGAAGAAACCCCATCCAACCTGCAGCTGGTTCTGCCTTTACTTTCACTGCTGCTCCCCCACTTTCATCCTGGCTTTCACTGTTTTCTATCATCTTTTCAGCTATCACTGCAGAGCTCAAAGACCCTCAGAGGAAAAGTGGAAGTGTCCTTCCCCATGGCAGGGAATTAGATGACCTTCAAGGTGCCTTCCAACCCAACCCATTCTGTGAGTTCCTTCCTCCTTCTCCAGTGAAGCATAATTAGGCTTTGAAATTCCTGCCTCTCCCCTTTACATTTTGAACAAATTTTCCCCATCACAGCTTCTTCCCCAGTGCTTTCCCCCCACCTCCCCATCTCAAGGATAGGTTTGCACACTCCCTGCAGTTGCCACCCCTGCCACTAAGAATCAAGCCTGCAGTAACAAAATTCCATATTCTCCAGGCAGAGAAGTGAGCAGTAATTAATATCTCCAGCAGTTGGAAGCAGAGAGGTAACCACCTGTTTCCTGCTCCCATTAAACAAACAAACCACCCCCCACTGCTGATGGCATTCTGCACAGCAAGGGCATCTCACCCAAACAGTTGCCTGAAACAGCACAAAATTAAAAGCCCATAAAGGGCAATTTTTGCAGCCTGCCAGGCAAACATTAGTCACAATACTTGGCACTTCCAAAGCATTTCTGGCCAAAGAACCCAATGCACTTGAGACACATTTAGACTAGAAACTCTCCCAAGAAGTAGGTTAAGTGTTAGGCTGTTTTATCCTGCAGGGAAATGAGGCACTGGGAAATACAAAACCAACTTGAGAAGTCCTGCATCTTGCTCAAGGTTACACCAAACATTCATAAGCAAGAACAGAATCACTGAACTGCTCAGGTTGGGAAGGACCTCAGAGCTCATCTGCTCCAACCTCCCTGCCATGGGCAGGGACACCTCTCAACCAGACTCAGCTGCTCAGGGCCTCATCCAGCCTGGCCTTGAACACCTCCAGGCAGGAGGCAGCCACAGCCTCCCTGGGCAGCCTGGGCCAGAGTCTCAGCTCCCTCCTGCTGAAGAACTTCTTCCTCAGCTCCAGTCTGACCCTGTTCTGCCTCAGCTTCAAACCATTCCCCCTTGGCCTGTCTCTAGACACCCTCAGGAAAAGTCCATTCTGCAGGATCCCTTCTGGTATTGGAAGGCAGCTCTGAGGTCCTCAGAGTCTTCTCCAGGCTGCACAGCCCCAGCTCCCTCAGCCTGTGCTCACAGCAGAGCTGCTCCAGCCCTTGGCTCATCTTTGTGCCCCATGCACAAGGATCATTCATCTCTCCAGGAATATCAGCTCCCACAGTCAGGAATCCTCAAGAGCCTTTCCACTCCAGCTCCCTTCTGAAGAATGGATTCTGCTCTTACAGAGGCAATTAAAACCTGCTCTCCAGAGAGCAATGGAGAAGTCCTTGTGGGGACTTGGCACTTCAAATCCAGGTTTGCTTTTCCATTAGTTCCCTTCTGTGAACAAACCAGATGCTGGTGGTCACAGAGCCACAGAATTTATGGGTCAGAAGGGACCTCAAAAGACCAAGTCCAACCCCCCTGCCAGAGCAGGATTACCTGGGGCAGGTCACTCAGGAGTGCATCCAGGCAGGGGTTGAAAGTCTCCAGAGAAGGAGACTCCATAACCTCTCTGGGCAGCCTGCAGCAGGAGGCTCACAGCCGAGGATGTTGTCCTCATGTTGAGGCAGAAGATCCCGTGTTCCAGTTCGGATCCACTGCTCCTTGTCCCACTCTCTCCAGCAGAGCCTTGACTCTCTTTAACATGAGAAGAAACTTCCTTGGTGTGAGGCTGCTGGAGCAGGCTGCCCACAGAGGCTGTGGAGTTTCCTTCTCTGGAGACTTTCAGGTCCCACCTGGGTGTGTTCCTGGGTGACCCTGCTCTGGCAGGGGAGCTGGACTCAGCGATCTCTAGAGGTCCCTTCCACCCCCTACCATTCTGTGCCTCTCTGATCTCCACACAGCACTGCCTCACCCCACTGTAGCACTGCATGTTTTGGATGAAGAAAGTCCTGAAAGGACAAAACTCTTGGCCATCTGCCTGAACTTCCAGAGAGCTGCCAAGGCAGTAATTCAGTTACATTGTCCATGCCACTGGAAAACTACATTACATTCTGACTGCTTGAGCACATCCCAGGACTAGAATTAATGCTCTCTGGAATGAACACTTCACTTTACAATCAGGATGAACAAAGAAGGAAAAAAAAGCTTGCTTGAGCAGTGTTCCCCTCCTGTTCTGGTTAACA
The DNA here is from genome assembly GCF_014839835.1 of Dryobates pubescens. NCBI lineage: Eukaryota > Metazoa > Chordata > Aves > Piciformes > Picidae > Dryobates > Dryobates pubescens. Next base: position 1,559,789 of record NC_071640.1, read on the forward strand.
TTTCATGTCATTTATTGTCATTAAACTCAATATTTGTGTCTAATCAATAGCAAGCTACCAAGGGCAGCTGTAACCAGTCTGGACTTTCTCTACAGGCTCTATTGATTTCTTTTGGAGACCTCCAACAAACCCAATTTAGACAAATAATTTATCAGTGGACACATCCCAATAATTTAATAAGCAAAGCCTATCTGTTCCTCTGCTCCTCTGTCACGGGACAGAAAATCATTTCGCCTCATTACTGACAATCGCAGCAGCTCCAGCTGGAATTTATGGAAAACCAAGGAGGAAGCCAGGAGGTAACAAATGCAAATCCAAGTAGCCTCATGTGCTGCAGCATGCAGCCCAGCAGCACTTCTCTCGGGGCCTCCTGCACTCGCCAGCACGTTACTTGGACGCAAGCTGCTGACAGCTCCTGTCCGGCTTTGGTCACTTCGCAGAATCAGAGATTGCACTGGGTTGGAAGGGACTCTCCAAGCTCTTCCAGTCTAGCTTGAGGAGAGCAGACTGAGCCTGGAGATTAGGAGGACATTCTTGACAGTGAGGGTGGGAAGACTTTGGCACAGGTTGCCCAGGCAGGTTGTGGATGTCTCCTCCCTGGAAGCGTTCAAAGCCAGGTTGGATGAGACCTTGAGCAACCTGGGCTGGTGGGAGGGGTCCCTGCCTATGGGTGATCTTTAAGGTCCCTTCCAACCCAAACCATCCTAGGGGAGTCCAAGCCTCACCATCCTAGGAGAGTCCAAGCCTCCTGCAGTAAGCAGGGACACCCCCAACTAGATCAGGCTGCTCAGAGCCCCATCAAGCTGGATGTGGAATGCCTGCAGGGATGGGGCCTCCACCACCTCCCTGGGCTACTTCTTCCTCACGTCCCCTTGGAACATTTATAATACCCTGACACTGTAAAGCCCATGCAAGAGCAAACACTGTGCTTCAGTGAAGTTAAAAATCAAGGACAAGATTCAAAATATCTGTTCAAGGCTACAGTTGCTCTCAATTGCCTTCACTTCTCCTGCTGGTAACAGCATTTAAGTCTGAAAGAGTCTTCACTGCAAAAGGGGGGGCAGGGGAAGGAAAGACAACATCTAGAAGACAGAATTTTCACTTGGGCAAGGAAACTCTGCTACTGCTCAGCAGCTCAGGGAAGATTTGTTTGCTGCTCTCCACCAAACTCAATATTGAAGTGTGGTAGAAAGGCAAACTCTGTTGGGGTTTGGTAGCTGATGCATTTTGCATATACCCTTCAAATAAGAGCATGGAAGCAATCCTCTAGCAGTGATTAAGGCTCAGATGTTGGGCATGAGTTACTTGACAGCACCCCATGAAGAGAGGGGAAGCTCACCCCAGAAAGCATTTGCCTTGCTCAGTGGGTAGGAACCACGCTGGGTGTTTTCCCTTCCACTGCAATGGCAACACCTCAACAGGCACTGCCTGGGGCATGCACAGGGCCAGAGCTGACAAATGCTTTGCCAAGGGCAAAGAGGATGAACAAGTGCACACCACAGGTAAGGAAAGAAAACCCACCACCTTACCAAGGCAGCAGATGGAAACCAAGTTTGTGCCACTCAGGAACAAGCTCAGACTCAGGGATTCCAAAACCCTGCAGCTGCTTTGGCCTCCAGCATTACTGGGGCTGGGTCAGGCTACACCATCAGAAGCTTTCCTAAATGTTTTGTAGATGGGGAAGTAACTCACCCTCAGACAAGGCTCCAAGGAGACCTCAGAGCAGCCTTTCAGGATTTGAAGGGGGCTGCAGAAGAGATGGAGAGGAATGTCTCTCCAAGGCATGGAGGGACAAGGTGAGGGGGAACAGCTTCAAGAAGCTGGATTTAGATGAGACATGATGAAGACAGTTAGGAGGGTGGTGAGGCACTGGAACAGGTTGCCCATAGAAGCTGTGGAGGCTCCAAGCCTGGAAGTCAAAGCCAGGTTGGACAGGGTCTTGAGTAGATGTCCCTGCCCATGGCTGGGGGTTGGAACTGGATGATCTTTAAGGTCCCTTCCAACCACTCCTGTTCTATGAGGTGTGTCATATTGGCTTAATCACATCATTGACCATTTCTTTCCCACCCCATAAGATGCCTTTGCCAGCCAATACTGAGAACAAATACCAAGAAACACACAGAGGTGCTCAGCAAATGATGCTCTTACTCCTGAGACCACTGCCTCAGCTCCTGAGACAAGCAGCAGCACCCCTGAGCTTGGAAGAGCACTTCTAGAAGTGTCCTGAAGAGCACCAGAAGCAAGCAGGCTGTTCAAGGGCTCTGTCACAAATGAGGTCACATCTCTTTAGGAAGAAAAAGCCCAGATGAGAACTTCATCAGTATTTCACTCCTGTAAGTGACTTTTAAACATTCTTTTCATCCAAACTTGTAGCTGATGCATTCTCCCCTGGGGCAGCTTCCTTTGAATTCCAACAGAATGCAAGCAGCTAGCACCTGGTAACGGGAGGCAAGGCAGCAGCACCCTGCAGATCCAGTCCTGGCTCCTCCAGGTAGCATCAAGCCACACACAAACAAATCAGAAACCTTTCTGACTGCTGCTGTCAGCTCAGATCCCAGCTGCTCAGACACAACAATCACAGCACACACACAAAATTCAGCAGCTAAGAAGCATTTAGCTCCCAAACCCAGAATCCAGCTGCAATCACTGAACAGACAGTGCCCATGAAGATGCCCTCTGATTCCCACATGCCTCCTAGCTTCCCAGGAACACTTCAGCTGCATTACCCCTCCACAATGTGAGCTCATTCCCCTCTCACCTAATATTGTATCTTCACCATTACATTAGAGGCCACATATGGATCCTTCTGAGAAGCAGCACTTCAGAGGCTGGTCTCTCCTCCCAGGCAACCAGCACCAGAACAAGAGGACACAGTCTCAGGCTGCACCAGGGGAGGTTTAGGCTGGAGGTTAGGAGGAAGTTTTACACAGAGGGAGTGATTGGCCATTGGAATGGGCTGCCTGAGGAGGTGGTGGAGTCACCATCACTGGAGGTGTTCAGGAGGAGACTTGACAGGGTGCTTGGTTGCATGGTTTAATTGATTAGGTGGTGTTGGATGACAGGCTGGACATGATCTTGAAGGGCCCTTCCAACCTGGTCTGGTCTATTCTATTCTATTCTCATCCCTGGAGGTGTTTAAAAGATGCAGAGAGACATGCTTCAGCACCAGACTTGGTAAATGGTTTGACTCAGTGATCTTAGTCTTTTCCAGCCAAAACAATGATAAGAAAACCTCTTTTCTTACCTAAAATTAATAACTGAATGAAGTTAACAACTGAATAAACTGGAAGAAGGGGGGGGATTAACAAGCAGGCCCAAATGTTGTTGCATGGCTGCTAAATGCCTCCATGCACCCCTCAGGCAATGCCATTTACTTGTAGGATTCCTCAGACACCAAAAGAAGCTAAAGCAAAGCAGAAGCAGCATTTAGCTCTTGCCTGCAGTCAGATCAACTTCCTGTGTCTTTCAGCTATAGCTTGTGAGCTCTGTTCAACACCTGGAAAAGGAAAGTTCCTTTACAGCTTCATGGGTGTGTAATTAATGCACTTGACAAGCTGTTGTGTTGCCAAACAGCTGCTTCCATTATCCTGACAACTTCACCATCTGCAGAACTATTGGGCAAACTACAGTAAGTAAATATCAAGATAGCAGGTGCTGATAAATAACAACTGCTGCCAACATAGCACCTCTGCAAGGAAACTTTTACTTTTGCCCCTACTCTACTTTTCTCTACCTGCAGAGCAGATATAAGATCCTCAGAAACAGAGGAACTAGGAGAACCAGACTCACAGAAGCAGGTAAAAGAAGGTTCAGAATTGGACACAAGATTCCAGGTGTGGCCTCACCAGGGCAGAGTAGAGGGGCAGGGGAACCTCTCTCAACATACTCACCACAGCCTCTCTCATCCACCCCTTAGCCTTCTTGGCTGCAAGGGCACATTGCTGGCTCCTGGGCATCCTTCTCTCCCCCAGGACCCCCAGGTCCTGTTCCCCAGAGCTGCTCTCCAGCAGATCAGTCCCCATGGGGTCCATGGGGCTGTTCTTTCCCAGATGCAAAACTCTACCCTTGTCCTTGTCGGATTTCATTCAATTTCTCCCTGCCCAGCTCTCCAGCCCGGTCAGGTCTCACTGAATGACAGCACAGCCTGAGGGGGTGTCAGCCACCGCTCCCAGTTTGGAATCAGATCACTTTTGCAAAGCTGAGGGTGTTCAGGCTTGAGCTTTTGGGATTCTGGGCTTGGGAATTGTTTTTAAGAACAACCATTTCAGTCCTAAGTTTCTTTCAACACAGAACAACCACAGCAAAGTTGGCAGGGGGTTAACTATCTAGTACCTGCTGTGACCCTGGGCAGCCTGATCCAGCTGGGGATGCCCCTGCTCACTGCAGGGGGGTGGACAGGATGGCCTCTGAGGGTCCCCTCCAACAGGATGCAATCTGTGAATCCACAGTGCTTTGATATGCTGAACACTTTGCTTCTGCTGAGACAGCCCAGCTGCTATTACCAACCTCATTCACTGCTGCTCTACAAGCCACTGCCACCAGCCTCCCCAGGTCTTAAAACCAAGCAGAATGCCCTGAAACATGCAGCACAGCCTGTGTGCTCATTTGCCTCTGTGGAACTGCAGCACAGCCCCAGAACTCCACACTCCGTCTCCCCTCCCCGGGCAGCCGTGGGGCTATTCACGCCAGCAGTGATGCATGAGCAGTCTGAGAGGGAGAGGAGAATGCCCTGATCCCAGCTCATCAAAAATACAAGCAAGCAAGCCACAGAGGGGTCACAAATTAAAAATTAAATGGGGACAGACACAAAGTGGATTGAAACATCACCACAGCTCAATCCTCCCTCCAAAGCAACAGAAAACACCAGCTACACAGAACAGGAAGGGAAGGCAGCCAAAAGGGGGAAGTGAATTAACTCCAGAAGTGGATTGAGCAATGAAGAATGAAGCAGCAACCTGCAGGAGCAGCAGCAGGGCCTTTGCTGCTGCTGCTAAGTCCAGCAGCTCACACCTCTCCCATCTCCTGGGTGAAACCACCCCTGGCTGGTCACTGCAGACCCCAGAAAGGCTGCTGGCAGAGCTCAGAACCATCACCAGGCAGAGAGCAGCTATTTAAGTACAACTTAAAGAGCATCTTTTATATTACCTGGGAAACAGAAGTCAAAGATAACAGAAATAAAGGGGCAAACTCCTGTGTTTTATTCCTGGAACACTTAATTGTGAGTACACAGGATGCCAAAACTTTCTGCCTTCTGAAAGCAGAATCTGTGTCCATATTTAGCCTGTGTCTGGGACTGAACCACAGCAGTTCTGTCACCCACTGACCCCTTCCCAGCACAGAAGGGCAAGCTGGGGAAAGCAAGCTGGGCTGAATTGAAAACAACAAAACTCATCCCAGAGCATCCAAAGAGCCCAGCAAAGGTACAGCAGCAGAAGAAAGAGGAATAGGGTCAGGAGGAGCCCAAGCAGGAAGCTCCTCATCCTCAGCAACATTCCCCCTTTATAATGAGCAAGGACAGCTGTGGGCTGGGATGCACCTGCAGCCAGCTCAGGGCAGCTCTGACAGCTGCTCTGGCAAAGTTCTTACTCTGGACTCTGGAACAGGCTGCCCAGGGAGGTTGTGGAAGTCTCCACCCTGGTAATGTTTAAGGCCAGATTTGAGGAGGCCTTGGGCAACCAAGTCTAGTTGAGAGGTGACCCAGCCCCTGGCAAGGAGGTTGGAGTAGATGATCTCTGAGGTCCCTTCCAACCTGAGCCATTCTACACTCCTCAGCTTCATTAACCCCCTGCATTCTGACAGTCTCCAACATTCAGAAGCCAGCTCAAAATCACAAACCAAACCTTCTGTAGGGACTGAGACACAGTCACACTGCTGTACTCCCTTACCTTGTTTGACCATTTGTAGGCTTGAAGAAGTTGGCTGTAGAGAGGGGTTTTGTCCTGGACAGGATCTAGGCTCAGCAGTCCACTGTTGTGCAGAGGGTGGTTCTCAGATGGCTTCCCCACGAGGTTGCTCAGCCGTTCCAGCTCACTGGAAGAGAACAAAAGGGCAATCTGAAGCCTTTTTTCCACCCCCCAGGTCAGCTGTGCAGGTACAGGTATCTGAGATCCACAGTCCTGCAGGGACAGCAATCATGCACAAACTCTAACATCCCAGGGAGCTTTAAATACCTCCCCAACCTGATACAAGCCAACTGTTCTCATTACCCAACAAAGCAAAGTGGTCTGTTAGCTGTTCAGCTTTGTAGGAAAACACAAGGCAAGAGGAGCTCAGCACTGCTCAGGAGACAAAGCACCAACCAAGAGTCTTTGCAAGACAACCCAGAAGGAGTCAAACTACAGCAGGTCCTCTTCATAAGAGCTTCCAGACCCCAGGGCATCATCTGAGCAATGCACACCCTCAGAATCTGCACAATTCTGACTTCAGCATTGCCTGCAGCAGTAGAAAGATCCTTTCAACTATCAAGCAGAAGCCTCATCATTAATGAGCTAGGAATTAATATCATCCTCATGAAGAACTGACACCAGGCCTAAGCCTGGAGAATGTCCTGCAAAGTTTGTGATGCCTCAACAACAGGTACAAGGCAGAACCCAGGAGGTTCCACTTCAACATGAGGAGAAAAACTTCTTTGGTGTGAGGGTGCTGGAGCCCTGGAGCAGGCTGCCCAGAGAGGTTGTGGAGTCTCCTTCTCTGGAGACTTTCAAAACCCACCTGGATGTCTTCCTATGTGACCTGCACCAGGTGATGCTGCTTTGGGAAGTGGGGGTAGACTCAGTCTCTGGAGCAGACATACACATTCCAAGTTCTCAGTGCAAGGAAGTTAACTTCTGACTGGATGATCTCCAGAGGTCCCTTCCAACCCTCATCATTCTGTGATTTCCATGACCTGCATGAAACACTCAGCTGGAGTATAAAGCAGCACCATTTCCCCCTGATAAAAACTCCTCACTGTGAAGCCCTCTGTCATGGCTTCACAGCTCATTTGTCAGACTCTCCATTTAATAATAACAGAAGTTAAGCAATGTTTAAAACCTGCATCAATCAGCTGGAGAAGAAAGGCCCTGGGTACTCAGCACAGAGATCACACACAGGGCTTCAAGTGACAGGACTAATCAGGTGCCTTCCCTTTTGACTTCTGAATGTTCCATCCAAGTCTGAACTTCACAACTGCCACTAAATTAAAAGCAGGATTCAGACCTTTCAAAGGGTGACTTGTGAAATCACTCTGAAGAGAAAAAAAAGTCTCAGTGCCTCCATCTGCATTTAATGAAGGTTATGAATATAAACACCAAGGAGCAGAGAACTGCTAACTGAAAGACTTCTGCACTTCCCTAGCACAAAATCACAGAAGGGTAGGGGTTGGAAGGGACCTCCAGAGATCCTTGAGTCAAACTACCCTGCCAAAGCACAGGAACTCATGCAGGTGGCTGTTGAAAGCCTCCAGGGAAGGAGACTCCACAACCTCTCTGGGCAGCCTGCCCCAGGGCTCCAGCACCGTCACACCAAAGAAGTTTCTCCTCATGCTGAGGTGGAACCTCCTGGGTTCCAGTTTGTATCCAGTGCCCCTTATCCTATCACTGGCCACCACTGAAAAGAGCCTGGCACCTTCATCTTGACACCCACCCCCCAGTACTTATAGACACTGCTCAGATGCCCTCTCAGCCTCTTCTTCTCCAGACTAAACCAAAAAAGACTTTTAAAGAAGTTTTCTTGTAAGCAGTCAGGAAAGAAATGGTCAAAGCACTGAGAAGCATAGCCACAAATGGCTGTGGAAGGTATGGCAGAGAAAGAACTGGTGGAGTTTGCAGCTGAAGCTCCTGTCAGGTATGGTTCTAAGGACAGGGGCTGGCTGCAGAGGGACTCACAAGAGCATCACAGCACTGAAATAAATAGTGGTTGATAAACTGGAAAGCAAGAGGAGTGTAAACACTACACATGAGACAAGCTAGGTCAGGGCCAATTGCTATCTATTATTGCTTGGGAAGGAGGTTTTGGGATGATACCAGGTAATTCCTCACAAAACTGAACAAGAAGGATAACCAAAGGACTTGCAGGGCTTCCAAGGAGACCATGAAGCCTCCCCCAACCTGGAAACAGTAAAAAGCAAAGGCTATGAAGCTGTGAGCAACATCACTCAGAGGAATGATCATCTACCACCCTTCCCAAAAGGCAAGAAGCAGGGAACAAAACACATTACCACTTCAGAACTGAAAAAAAGTAATCAGTGAGGCCTCACAGGCAGCAAGAAAAATCCTTGCACCCAAGGCCCTGGACACCAAATCCCTGTAGGTCAGAAGATGTGGTGGGAAAGGTTGGTTATGCACTTCACCTACCCTTGGGCATCTCTCTGGACAGGGCTGATGGCTCCCAGGAGGATACAGAACCCAGGGATGCATCAAGCCATTACAAACAGTCCTATCTTCTAAGGCTGTTTAAAGTTGATGTGAACAGGGTCTGGGGTTTAGGGTTGTTTTTAAGAATGCCTCTCCCTGAAAGCTTCAGATTAAAGCCTCAGAGAGGTTTGCTTCAATAACTGAAAGTTATGGCCTCACCACCAGGAGTCACAGGGACAATCCAGCCTCAGCTTGTCTCCCTTTGCGTGCTGCTGCTCACCAGCCCTTCTCACCTGCGCTCACTTCCCAGCCTCGCAAGTTTCGGTGACGAATTGGTTCTTTATGGACAGCCTTTGGATTTTCACCAAAAAGCTTCAAAAGAAGGGGGGAAAGGGGGGGGGGGGGGGGTTGAAATCTCCCTGCAACCAAAAGGATTCACCTTGCCTAAACAATTCTTCTTGAAATCAAGACAAGAACCGAATCCCACCTAAACGTGACGAGCCGCGTTCGCCCCGCTTTGGAAGGGGCCACCCCGCGGGGCTAAGGCGCAGGAGAAGGAAGAACCAAAGGGCAGAGGCTCCGCAGCTGCCTGCCTAAAACTTTCCCCGGCGGGGCCAGGGCTCCGCCGGGCTGCTCCGCGGGGACGGGCCCTGCAGACAGCAGCGCACGGCCATGGGAACCCCGGGACCCGGCTCCCTCCCCGTGCCGCCCCCGCGGAGCCGCGGGGCCCAGCCGCACGCCGACACCGCGGGGAGAGCCCCTGGGGGCCAGCCGCTCACCCCAGGTCGCGGCTGACGGAGTGCAGGCTCTCCTGGAAAGCGGCCACGAAGCCCTTTTCGCGGCCCTCCAGGGTCTCCTTGTTGCGCATCCCATCCTTCAGGCAGTCGAAGACCCTCGTCACGCTGGAGCGCAGCGCCTGGATGGCGGCGATGGCCTGGGAGAAGGCCTCCAGGTTCACGCCGGGGCTCAGCACCCCGTCCGCCATCTTGGCCGGCCGGGCCCGGCCTCTCCCGGCGGCAGGCCGCGGGGCACGCTGGGAAACGGAGTCCACGCGGGAGGCAGGGAGGGGGCGGCCGGCAGCGCTGCGCTGAGCTCCGGGACCGCCCCGGCCGGGCGGCCAACGACCGAGCCCGGGGCGCAAGTGCTGCCTTTAAAAGCTTTTAGCCTCCCTCCCTAACCTCAGGGATTCCTTCGGCGAAGGCAGCTGTGCCCCGCTCGCCCCGTGCCCCCGCCCACCCACCTGTGACAGCAGAGGTCGAGGAGACGGTTAAGAGCCAGCGGTGATTAATGCAGCTTTGGGGTTCCCTTCCAACCCAAACTATCCTGCGGTTGTATGAGTCTATGAAAATATGCTACAGACAGCTGCGAAGTGCACCCAGAGTCTGGGCTATGCAGGGAGAGGCAAAAAGAATGATCTTCCATCCTGCAAGCACACAGTAGCACAGCACCTTCCTCAGCAATCTATTGCAGTCCAAAGAAAGGTAGCTTGGGTCTAACAGAACTAGTATTAGAGATCCATAAACAGCCACCCCACTCGAACTAGTCCTGCTCTTTCTGCCTCTGGCTGCTGTTCTTTGATTCATTATGGGGTTTGAGTGTTTTGGGGCAGGGGGTTGGTTGGTTTTTTGCTTGTTTGTTTGTTGGTTGATTGGTTTGGGTTTTTTTTTTTGCATAAAGAACTATCCCTTTCCTCTTCATATTTGCCCCTCTGAGTGTGCTCAGCCCATTGCTGACTCTTGGAAGCACACCTCTCTACGTCTCACTGCTTGTGTAGGCTGAGCTGCGCTTCTTCAGCCTGCATTGCTCCCAGGTTTGCTTCACCTCTGCGCTCAAGCCACAGCATTCCTGAGCTCCAGAGAAGCAGAGCCACAGCCTTTTTCTTTTCTCATTCACAGCCCTTTCATTTCCTCATTTTTCATGCTCAGCAGCAGGGTTTCACTTATCAATACCTCACATGTCTGGGAATATTTAATTGAGCAGATGCATTTTGTGTGTGTGTGTCATGACAGAGAAGTGTCACTGAGTGGAGGGCAAAGCCTCGCTTCACTTGGCCACTGACACATCTGCTGTTCCTTGGCAGATTCATTTCCATTTTACAGAGGAAAAAAAAACCTCACCCCTGACTAAAGGATCTGGCTGTGTGGATTGTGCTTACTGCATTTAATTAATACCTGCATGAAAGAGGTTGTTATTTACTTTAGAAGCTGAGAAAACAACACACACACACACACACCCCAGCCCTGTGCTGCAATTTACTCTGTGTGGAGGACTATTGGCCTGAGAATGCTTCGTTTGTTTCAGCTCTGTTTGTTTTAGCTGCACTCTAAGGGTGAAAAGGACTGGCAGTGGCATCAGAGGCATAAGCAGCTCCTACAAAAGCAAACCAGTGCTCTGCTTGGTGCTGTGATACTGCTCTTCAACCTTGCAGTGCTTTGCAAACATTGGAAAATGAAGGTCAGGTCATAAAACCGTTGAGTTAGTTGTTAAGGTTGGAAAAGACCCCTAGCACCAGCCAGCCCAACCATCAACCCACCACCACCACGGCCACTAAACCATGTCCAACCCCCTCTGCAGTAAGCAAGGGCATCCTCAACTACATCAGGTTGCCCAGAGCCCTGTTGAGCCTCATTTTCTATGTTAACCCTTGGAAATGTTTGGTTCTTTTCCATTCCTCCCCCTCTGATGCAAGAGTTATTGTTTTTAAACATCTCTTTCCAGCTCTTAATGTCCCATTTATTGTAACTATCTGCAAGATCCCTGCCCCTGCGTAAGGATCTCTGATTTTCACATCCTGCTCCCCACCATAAAAGAGCTTGGCAGCTGTTTTGCTATTTTTAAACTGTGAGGGCAAAAGAGTGGCTGGAAATCCAACTCAGAAATGTATGAGGAACCATTTGGAACTTGCCCCCAAAGAACAAAGAGCACAGCACAGCTTTGGCTTAGAAACTCAGAGGAGGGCATTCACACTTTTTGCTCCAGGGATCTGCTTTTCCTTGCATAAATGAGAAGCCAATTCTCCTGAACAGACAAGGAGCAACTCAGAACACTAAGAGCTCTGCTGGGAGTTAAGGAACATTCTGCTTCAACACCTAGAGATAATGGCTAAAGGAGGAGGCAAGAGTTCCTGTTCCTCTTACTGCTCCTTTATATTACTCTCTTTTTATTAATTATTTTTTGTTCAGTTCTGGTGTCCCCAGCAGAAGAAGGGCACAGAGCTGTTGGAGTGAGGCCAGAGCAGACCACAACGATGGCAGCACTTCTGCTGTAAGGACAGGCTAAGGGAGCTGGAGTTGTTCAGCCTGGAGAAGAGAAGGCTCCAGGGAGACCTCAGTGCTGCCTTCCAGGATTCGAAGGGGGCTTCAGGAAAGCTGGGGAAAGACTTTTGACAAAGGCATGGAGTGACAAGATGAGGAGTAATGGCTTCAGACTGGAAGAACCTGGGTTTAGATGAGACATGAGGAAGAAAATCTTCCCCATAAGGGTGGTGAGGCACTGGAACAGGTTGCCCAGGGAAGTCCAGGATGGTCCCTTCATGGAGACCAGGTTGCATGGGGCCTTGAGCAACCTCATCTAGCAGGAAGTGTCCCTGCCCATGAAGCTAGGTGATCTTTAAGGGCCCTTCCACCACAACCCATTCTCTTACTCTGTGTCTCTAGGACCTGGTGGTCTCCTCCCAGGCACAGGGCACACTTGCAGCACAGCCACGCTGCACAACTCAGCGTCGCACAGAGAGATGCAAACAGCACAGCTGCAGTCCTGGCAGCAACCTGCTCTGCTAGCTCAGTGTTCTGACCAGACTAATAAACTCTGCCTCTTGGTGCTGGTAATGAGCTCTGGCAGTCCATAGTGCTAACACAGTGCTACTACAGCCACCCAGTTATCTCCACACCCTGCCGCGCTGTGCCGAGCAGATCAACTGAGAGAGGGAAGGGAGAAGGCTGAGGTGAGCTGCCAGGTTGGAATCTGTTCTGTGGCTAAAGAGAGAATTCCATTTTGGGTGCTGTCAGCCTCCTAACACACATAAGCTCTGAACTGACTTGGAGAGAAAGGGGGAGGGAAGAAAGGAACAGGTAACAACCCAGCCTGGCATCACATCACACACAGCTTGAGCAGAGCAGTGCAGAAGCTTGATTGGGGAGCATGTAATTCAGGTGAACCTTTCACAGCAAAGTATGGCATGGCAATAACACTCAAATTGCAGCTACTGAGAACCAAGAGGGCTGTAATTAATCAGCAACATCAAAGGGGAAAAGATGATTTCAGACTCCTTGCAGAGGTACTGTAAACAATTTGTTAGGGAAGGAGGTGCCCAATTAGAAAGGCATTCTCATTTAGGAGAGATTAATTCTGTTGTCAGGAGAGACAGCTAATGGTGGTTATTGTGTTTCATACCACGTGCAGGTAATCTCTCATGAACTGTCTGGACAACATTTGGAATAACTGACATCATAAGGAGCAATCTTTATCTTCCTCTGAGGGAGATAAATGCTGATCTTTACTCTGTGGCAAGCTGGTCTGATATTCATCACCAGGGCCTCTTCATTTCTTCATGCTTCATTGCAACATTCCTGACAGCACTGCAGATAAATATAATAAACTGATTTTTTTTTTTGGTTGTTGTTTGTTGTTGTTCAAACAGTTGTGGTGCTCAGTGGTGGCATTGGTAACAGATATTCTTCTTGCTTTAATTTCTGTCAGGTTTTCAGCCTTCAGTAAGCCACAGAGTTTCCTACAGGTATGACCGAAACAGAAAAGAAGCTGGAGGGTTATTGACTCAGATTTGAGGCTTCTGCCAAGACAAGAGGATGTGTCCTGCCTCCTGTTAGACAAGGTGGCATTTCCAGATGTGATCTTCAGTGCTATTTCTTCCCTATTGTTCCCTGAATCAGAATCCCCCACTGCATCCAACAACAGTGAGTGAAAATCTCATCTGAGCACTCCTGCCAGCAGGAGCAGTGAAATAATGAACTGTGGTGACAATGATGTCCTTATCAACAGCTTTCCTGGGGGAGCTGCCTCAGTATTGCTTCAGGCTCTGGGGTGACCTGGCTCACATTCAAAGGGATCTTCCCTCACAAAAAAACCAAACCTGGAGGCCTCCCAGACCCCTTCAGGGCTCACTGTAACTGCAGGAACTACAAGTTTCAGGTGGTTATTCAGTTCCTTATCCAGAGAGTTTTCACAGAACCATAGAATGGCTCAGGCTGGAAGTGACCTCAGAGATCATCCACTCCAGCCTCCTCACCATGGGCAGGGACACCTCTCAACCAGACTTAGCTGCTCAAGGTCTTATCCAACCTCACCTTGAGCACCTCCAGAGAGGAGGCAGCCACAGCCTTCCTGGGCAGCCTGTGCCAGAGTCTCAGCTCCCTCCTGCTGAAGAACTTCTTCCTCAGCTCCAGTCTGACCCTGCTCTGCCTCAGCTTCAAACCATTCCCCCTGCTCCTTTCTCCAGACACACTCAGGAAAAGTTTCTCTGCAGCCTTCCTGCAGGATCCCTTCAGGTACTGGCAGGCAGCTCTAAGGTCCCCCTGGAGTCTTCTCCAGGCTTTGTTTTCTCTAGGTTTTGTTTCAGTTCACAGTTCCAAAGCACCCACATCACCCAGAGAAAAGCCAGCACACAACAGATTCGTCTGCAGACCCACCAAGGACTGGGTGGATTACGACTCTTCCATCCCCTCTTGCCTGATGCAACCAGCACCCCTGATAGCAGTTTTAGGCTAATTCAAAGAGAACTGCAGTGCTGCTGCGCTGCTTCTGGAGCTTCAAGCCCTGGGGGATGTCAACACCTTATCCCAGCACCGAATTCACATGAGAACTGTAAAGCAAAAGACGCACACAAAAGTAAACCCAGCAAAACTCCTGCTGTTATTTTATGCATGTGGAATCCTGTCCCAAAATATGTCACATTTGACTTGCAAAAAGAAAAGGCTGCTGTTTTATTCTCTGTCTGTATGTGTGTGTGTGTGTGTGTGCAAGCTGCAGGGAAGCACACTCAGCCCCTTCTTTTCTTTAAACATTCCCTGATGGAGTGTGGAATCTGATGGAAAAACCTAAGGGGAAGAAACCATCATTATTTAAAGGCTACATGACTGCTTAAAATTAGAGCTGTGAAGGCATCAAAAAAGATTAAAAAATACATACCAGAGCTCACAGATGGCTTGCAGACAAATTCACTTTGCATTTAGTCCACTCAGTCTCTAAAGCAACCAAAACCCCTCTGTCTTTGCCTTGCTTTTCAGTCTCTCTGTTGATGCCCCCCTCACAGGATCACAGGATCAAAGGATGTTAGGGGCTGGAAGGGACCTCTGGAGAGCTTCCAGTCCAACCCCCCTGCCAGAGCAGAGTCATAGCACAGGAATGCAGCCAGATGGGGCTTGAAAGTCTCCAGAGGAGATTCCACAACCTCTCTGGGGGTCCTGTTCCAGTGCTCTGTGATCCTCACAGTGAAGGAGTTCTTCCTCATGTTGAGGTGGAACCTCCTGTGCTGGAGTTCATATCCATTGCCCCTTGTCCTAACACAGGATGGAACTGAGCAGAGCCTGGCCCTGTCCCCTCCCTCTTGACCCCCCAGCTCTCAGATATTTATAAACACTTATTAAATCCCCTCTCAGTCTTCTCCAGATTAAACACCCCCAGGGTTCTCAGCCTCTGCTCATAGGGCACATGCTCCAGTCCCTTCAGCATCCTCATAGCCCTCTGTTGGACTCTCTCCAGCAGATCCCTGTCCCTCCTGAACTGGGGAGCCCAAAACTGGATGCAATATTCCAGGTGAGGTCTCATCAGGGCAGAGGAGAGGGGGAGGAGAACCTCCCTGGATCTGCTGGACACACTCTTAGTGCCCCTCAGGATCCCATTGGCCTTCTTGGCCCCCAGGACGCATTGCTGTCCCATGCAGAACTTGCTGCCCATCAGCACTCCCAGGTCCTTCTCCACAGGGCTGCTCTCCAGCAGGTCCCCTCCCAACCTGTCCTACTGCAGTGTATTCTTCCTGCCCAGCTGCAGGACTCTGCACTTCTCCTTGTTGAACCTCGTTAGGTGCCTCTCTGCCCAGCTCTCACTCTGTCCATCATTCTGAATCACCTCACAGCCTTCAAGGGTCTCAGCCGAGCCTCCCAGTTTGGTATTGTCCCTTGGCAACACCAGCACAAACAGATGCACTTTTAAACCTTGGGGTTCAAGTTAAATACACATATATATATATACACACATATAATCTTTTTAGGCACATTTCCAAACTGAGAACTACCCTGAGCAGGTTAAATAAAGACATTAGAAGGGAGAAAATAAAAGGAAGAAGGGCTGAGTAGTTCTGCAACAGGCTGAGACAGACTGACCCAGTTGCTTCTTCTTGGAGTGTTTTGATGATTCTGCAGTCTCAGAGTGACTTAAACTCACTGTTCTCCCAGTCCAGAGACTGCAGGAGTTCTGGGCTATTTGTATCTCCTTTACTTTCACCACTTCCCTTCTCCTTTGAATGCCTGGGCTGTATTTTCAAACACTCTCTCTTGCCCCCTGGGCTTTCTCTCAGTGGCTGGTTTGCTCTGGGGAAAATTCCACTTCCATTACAATGAAAGGCCAGGATTTGGCACCATCATTCCAGCCTCACTGCCTAGCAGCAGTCAGCAGAATTTGTTGCATATCTAATGCTTGAATTCTGCTCCTCAGCCTCTTCTTGCAGAGGTAGGAGTTTGCAGAAGGCAAGGGGAAGCCTGGTGGCTGTTGGATAGGTGGTTGAGCGCAGCCCCCAGCTCCTGCTCTTCCTTGAACAGGAGCATGAAGGTTTTAGATGGCTGTGCATCCTCTGTGCTGACAGTAAACAGGATGGAGTTCATGGTACAATATCTGATGTTTCTTCTTGCCAGGAGCAAACTCTAACCTACAGCTTGGAAAAGCAGAGGTTGCTTTCCCCCAGGCTCTTTAAAAAGCAGCTGACCCAGGAACAATCCTTGAGACAAGTTCCAAGAGTTCTGAAGGTCCTGATTAGTAAATATCACTTGGGAAAAGCATAGTCTCAGGACCATAAAGCCTGACATGAACCAGGTTCAGGCTTGGTTTTGGCAATCTTCAGCTTTATCCCTTCTAAAGACAAATGCAGCATGCTAAGCAGGCAGTCATCCTGCCCAGCTCCTTTCCCCCTTCCACCAGCCCCTTGCCAAGAGTCATTTGCTCCAGCACTTCTCACAAAAGCCAAACTACTTCTCATAACTCTCCATCCTAATTAAGCTGCTTGCTGGCTTTTATAATCACCTCTCCATAAACCAATCAATCTCAGCAGGATTTTTAACAGATGAGACTGGGCTGATCTCCCCTTAAAGCAACAGCCTGCCTGAACCAGCAAGGTTCTCCTCCTTGCCTCTGTCTTCCCTTGCATGCCTTCTTTCATTGCTTCCCCAGCTGTAAAAGAGAGAAGCCAACAGCAGAAGAGAAATATAATCAAATATGCTGAAGGAGAGCAGAGAACCTTCCAGACAAGGCAGCCTGCATGAAGCAGGGTTTTCCTTCAAGCTGTTTCGCCCTCAGTGTTGTTCATCAGCCCATGAAGGAGGACAGCCAGCCCTGCTTTTTAACAGAAACCCAGACAAACCAGGCTGAATAAATCAAAGGGGAGGTTTAGGTTGCTTATGAGGAACGATTTCTTCCCCAGAAGGCTTGTCAAGGTGCAGCCCAGGGCAGTGGTGGAGTCCCCATGCCTGAAGGGGTTCCAAAGCTGTGGAGACGTGGTGCTGAGGGCCATGGTTTAGTGGTGACCTGGCAGTAGCTGGGTTAATGGTTGGACTTGATGATCTTAAAGCTCTCTTCCAGCCAAAAGGATTCTGTGACTCTGTGAAAGCTGTGGGATACTCACAACTCCAGCCCTTCAGAAATTCAGTCCTTCCTCTTGACCTTTATTCAAGGGAGCACACACACAGAGGGACATCTCGATTGATAGCTCTGTCTACAGCCCTGCTGCCTGCTCCAGGACCCTCTCTCTGGAGTCTGTAGGGCTGCTAAACCAAACTCAGATCACAACCAACAGAATATTTCCTCTGGAGTGGGCTCCATGTAGCAGGCACCCATCCAAAAACCTCCCCAAAGCAGCCAGGAGTCACTGCAGCTCTCCAGAGGTTAACAGGACACAACTGAATCACAGAAATGGGTTGGTCTGGAAAGGACTTTAAAGGTCATCCAGTTCCAACTCCCCTGCCATGGGTAGGGACACCTCCCACCAGCCCAGGTTGTTCAAAGCCTCATCCAGCCTGGCCTTGAACACATCCAGGGAGGGGACATCCACAGCCTCCCCAGGCAACCTGGGCCAGTGCCTCCCCAGCCTCACTCTACAGAATTTCTTCCTCATCTCCAGTCTCAGCCTCCCCTCTTCCAGCTCAAAGCCATTGTCTCTTATCCTATCGCTCCAAGCCCTTGTAAAAAGTCCCTCCCCAGCTCTCCTGGAGCCTCTGGGAGGCTGCTCTGAGGTCTCCCTGGAGCCTTCTCTTCTCCAGGCTGAACAGCCCCAACTCTCTCAGCCTGTGCCCACAGGGGAGGTGCTCCAGTCCTCTGAGCATCTTTTTGGCCCAGAAACTTCTACTCCTGGAGATGTTGCTATGGAAAATGTCCCACATGAGCAAAGAAAAAAAAGAGAAGTTAATCAATTTGGTGTTGTCAAAAGCATTCCACTGTGTTTGCTGCTGTCTCATAATATGGGATAAAAGGGACATCAATACTTGGAGATAGTTGGTGATGTGGAAATAAATTGACTTCAAATAGATGACTACCTGCCAGGGGAGGTTTAGGTTGGAGATTAGGAAACATTTCTTCACTGCCAGAGTGGTCAGGGACTGGCACAGGCTGCCCAGGGAGGTGGTGGAGTCCCCACCCCTGGAGGTGTTCAAGGAATGCATGGCCAGGGCACTTGGGGCCATGGTGGTGTTGGGATGTGAGCATCTCAGAAGTCTCTTCCAACCCAAACAATTCTGTGATTCCTTTTGCCAGGACAGAATCTGAGTGGGTGCCCACCCAGTGGGGCCACTTTGCTTCCAGCACCCCCAGGGAGCATCTGCCCCACTGGGCTGTTGTGCCACCAAGCCCAGCAGACTCAAGAGCAACACGAAGGGGCAGGAGTCCTAGTCACTGGGCTGCTGCCACCCTGGTGTGCCAGCTAACAGCACCCATGGGCTAGAGGGGGGAAGCAGAGCCCTGGGTGGTGTGGTCAGCAAGACAGAGCAGGTTGGATTTTTTCCAGAAGCTATTATCTGAAACAGACTTTGCTTTCTACTTGGGCCCAATCTGGTAAACTGCATCCACTTAGCTCAGGGAAAGGTCAGAGATATTTTAAAGTGAAGAAAGGCCATCTCTGGCAGCTGTATCCAATTCACAGAGATATATTATCCCCAAAGGAGCAGGAGGGAGGGGAATCCTTATTTATATTATTTCTGCATATTCCACTTACAGTTCCCCTGGTGCATTCATGCTGAGGAATTGAGCTCTGTTTGCAAGCAGAGCCCAGCCAGCCCTTTCCTAAAAGGAGACAGAGCTTGACCTGCAAATTCCAGGGAGGAACTGTTTGTTTGGACAGGTTCCATACCTCAGTATTTAAGGTCTCTGGGGAACAGCACACCACACCCAAAACAAACCCAAAGCCCACCACAAACCCAAGCCCCAAAGCCCAGCCCAAAACCAACCTCAAACCCCACACCCCAACACAAGCCCAAACACAAAACCAACCCCAAACCCCAACACAGAACCAAACCCCACACCCCAACACAAGCCCAAACACAAAACCAACCCCAAACCCCAACACAGAACCAAACCCCACACCCCAACACAAGCCCAAACACAAAACCAACCCCAAACCCCACCATAAAACCAAACCCCAACACAAACCCAAGCCACAAGGTCAACACAAACCCAAGCCCCAAAGCCAACACAAACGCCAACCAAACCCCAAACCAAGCCCCCCAGCTGTGCCATCCATCTTCCCTCTTGGAAGGAAAAAAAAAATTAAACCAGAAAATCTTTTCCTTTGTATCTAGAGGTTGTTTAGTGCTCTGTTCTTGGCACTGCTTCCATTGAAGGAGCTCAGGATAAAGACGCAGGGCATCCGAGCAGCCCTCGTTTGTCAGCGTCACTTAGTGGCAGTGCAGCCTGCAGTCAATTGCTGCAGATTTATCTTTTCTGCTATTGATCAGGGGTGAGTGGGGCCCAGCAGCTGCTTGGCTCTGGCTCTCCTGAGCTGCAGGAGGAGCGAGTGGACAGGAGAGGCGCTGAGCAAGCTTGGGTTTCCTCCTCACGCTGCTTAATTGCTTCCCTCCCCGCTCAGAGGGAAGCTGCCAGAGGCTGATTTGTTTGTGGACACGAAGCATTTCCTGCTGGGCAGCAGGAACGGCACAGAAATGCCATCTCCCTGCAGCTCAGCCTACGAGGGGTCACCCAGAACTGCCACCAAGACATTAGATGCAAAGGAAAACTTGGAGAAGAGGGACAGCTGCCTGGGGAAGAGGAAGGGCTGCCAGGCAGGTCTCGAAAGCAAACCTCCCATGACCTCCTGTGGTGAAGATGCTCTCTGGTGCTGTCCTGAGGATTCCCATCGCATCCTGGAAAGATTTCTTCTGCTTCCTGAAGCCCCACAGAGAGTGGAAAGAATTACCCTGAGGGTTTGGAGCACTCCAGACTCCAAAGATCCACGAGCACAGCTACAAAGATGCTGAAGGGGCTGCAACATCTCTTTGGTGAAGAAAGACTGAGGGAAGAGAGAAGGCTGAGTGGGATCCTATCAGTGCTGATCAATACTTTAAGGGTGGGTGGCAGGAGGATGAGACCAGGGTTTGTTCAGTGGTGCCCAGGGATAGGACAAGGGGTAAGGGACACAAACTTGAACACAAGAAGTTCCATCTGAACATGAGGAGGAACTTCTGTAATTTAAGGTGCTGGAGCCCTGGAGCAGGCTGCCCAGAGAGGTGTCAGAGTCTCCATCCCTGGAGAGATTCCAAACCCACCTGGATGTGTTGCTGTGTGACCTTCTCTAGGTGCCCCTTCCTTGGCAGGGGGCTTGGACTCCATAATCTCCAGAGGTCCCTTCCAAACCCTTCCATTCTGTGATTCTGTAACAGCTGGGATTTTTTACTTAAGACACAGGATTCATTCTGGTCACCTTCTGAGCTCAGAGTGAAACTGAAAGACAAACAAACAAGAAAAGAAAAGGGAAAACAAACAAGCAAGCCCCAAACAACCCAAGCCCCAAAACCTTCAGATGCAAGGTGGATCCTGCTTGTTCTCAAGCAGCAGACTCTTGTCTCAAACACATCTACTATTTTAAACAGAGCCAGACTTCTATAAATGCTGCTCTTCACTTCAGCCAACTCCATGGGTAAGTGCTGATACAGAGGCTGTGAAGCTGATGGCTGAATAATGCCTGTGGGAATCCTTCTGAGACCAAGAAAGCTTTCTCTAGAAGCTGTCATGCACCTCCCTGATGGATCACAGCTCACAAACCAGAAATGCACTTAGTGTGGGGAGCAGTCAGGACCAGATTCCTACAGCAGCTGCTGTGCTGTGGAGCTAAAAGATCTCTTTGTGCTTGTTTCCCTTACCAGGTAGTAGCTGAGATGTGGCCCAGGCACATTCGAAGCGTCTATAAACCAGGGGTAAGTTTTACACACGAGCTGGAAAAGAGGCAAGCAAAGAACTTCAGTGAAGGAACAGCCCATGGCACCTCACTGCTATTTGCAGCTTCCTCCTCCCAGTCATCATGGAGTGGTTTGGGTTGGAAAGGACCTTAAAGATCATCCAGTTCCAAGCCCCCTACCACAGGCAGGGACACCTCGCACTAGCGCTCATCCAGCCTGGCCATGAGCACCTCCAGGGAGGAGGCATCCACAGCCTCCTGGGGCAACCTGTTCCACGTCTCCCTACCCTCGCTGTGGAGATCTTTCTGGCATCCAGACCGAGTGATGCAATTCATCCCCAGTCCTCACTGTGACTTTGGGTCACTCCCTTTTGGGACACTGCCCACGTGGATTAGAAAAGGGAAAAGCAAGCACTGGCCATAACCAGTGCTATTCTGTTCCCCCTTCTCCCTGATTTCCCCCCTCCTCCCCCTTCCACTCCAGCTGGGGAGGCACAGCAGAATAATTCATACAAGAGCCAAAAGCCCTGAATGTTGCAGCTGCAGGAGCTACCTGGAGATGAGAATCACAGACTGCATTCTAGAGGCACTGTCTTAACCAACACCAAGCAAGCTAAGGCCAGCTTGGATGAGACCTTGAGCCACCTGCTCTAGGGGAAGGTGTCCCTGCCCACAGCAGGGGGGTTGGAACTGGATGATCTTCAAGGTCCCTTCCAACCCAAACCACTCCATGAATCTACATGCTGAGGTTCACCTGGTGTGTGAATGTTGCAGCCTTCCAGCCCTTCTCTCTCCTTCCCTCTCAATCCCATGCTTCTGAGGCTCATCTTCTAATCACTTCTGCAGCAGACATTCTTCTCCTACAGAGACTTCCTTTTTACACTCCTCTGCAGCCACCCTTGTCATTTCCTGATCCAAACCCTGGTGATTAATCATCTCTTAACAGGTTTACCAAGCTGTTCTGAAGCCCTCACACAGGACCCATACATGCTCAGCAGATATTTCCTCCCTAACTTTCTCCACCACACTATTTTGGAGAGCTGTTCCAAGCTGTGCCAGCTAACTCCTGCTATTTGCAGACATGGGAGATGGGATTCTAAACCAGGAGGGTTTGCCAAGGTAGCTATATGGGGATACTAGCAAAAGGATATTTCTCCTGCTGTATAGCTCATTCCTGTCCTCCCAATAAAAACTGTACTAGTAGAGCCACTTCCCCTGCCTCAGCAGAAGGCTTTTGTTGACAGGAAATGAGTTTAATCTCTTGCATTACAAACCAATAGCACACTGATAAGGCAGCTTTTGACCAGGACAAGCTGCTTTCTCCTCAGCATTCACAGCTGCCAACAAAGGAATGTGATCACTGCCTTGAAGAAGAAGAAGAAGTGGCTTCATCCTCACCCCTAAAGCAACCTGCACTTTCTGGCCCGTTTGAATTCTCTCCCTTGCAAGGCTTCTCTGCCGCAGATAACGACGTTAAACAAATTAGCAAACGACTCTCTCTGCAGGAGCCAGGTCGTATTTCACCATTAGAGAAGGAGCCTGAGTTTTGCCTGGGTGAAAATAAATCCCCACTAAGAGCCTTCGCTATCATTCATGTCTCAACAGTCCCCCTCAAAAGCGTTTGGGTTTGTTCTATTTAACGCCTGGCTGTTACAGCTTACAATGCTGTCAATAATTGCAGATCTCACCGGGTTATTTTGGGCACTCTCCTCCCCGAGTGACAGAGGCACACAGACTGAAAACGCTGCTGAAAAGCTTGCTGGAAGAGAGGGAAAACAATTCCGAGCTTCACCTGCTCGGGAAAGGGCAAGAAGGACAGAGGCTTGCTGGAGCAAAGGGCTGCAAAGATCCTGAGGGGACTGAAACATCTCTGGTGAGGAGGACAGGCTGAGAGAATTTGGGCTGTTTAAGCCTGGGAAAGAGCAGCTTGAGGCAGGGGGGATCTCATCAGTGCTGATCAATACTTCAAGGGTGGGTGGCAGGAGGATAAGACCAGGGTTTGTTCAGTGGTGTCCAGGAACAAGGCAAGGGGTAAGGGGCATAAACTTGAACACAAGAAGTTCTATCTGAACATGAGGAGGAACTTCTGTAATTTAAGGTGCTGGAGCCCTGGAGCAGGCTGCCCAGAGAGGTGGTGGAGTCTCCATCCCTGGAGAGATTCCAAACCCACCTGGATGTGCTGCTGTGTGACCTCAGCACAGCAATTTCCTTGGAAGAGTCCTTTCCAGGGGGAACAGCTGGACTGAGCACTAAGGGGATGAGGGAAGGGAGTCACAGGGTGTCAGGGGTTGGAAGGGACCCAAAGAGATCATCAAGTCCAACCCCCCTGCCAGAGCAGGACCACACAAACCATCTCAGATCCCAGAGGAATGCACCCAGACAGGCTTTGAAAGTCTCCAGAGGAGGAGACTCCACAGCCCCTCTGGAGAGCCGGCTCCGGTGGTCTGTGACCCATCTGACTGGTGACCCACCCGGTGCTCCGAGTCCCTCTGATTGCAGAGGGGATAAAACACATCCCTGACACCTTCCTTTTGTTTAAACACATCTTGGCCCCCATCAAATCCCTGCACTTGCAGCTTTGCAGGGCTGCAGCTATCAAAGTCCTGGCAGGAGAACAGACGGCGAAGGCAAAAAGCTTGTGGAGACCTTCAAAGCTTGGTGCTTAAGACACAGCTTTTTAATGCTATTGATTGCTGCCAATCAATAGCTGCTTTTTCTTTTCTTTTTTTCAATAAGAAAGTCTCATATTACCCCTTCCCCAACCACCCTTCACAATGAACTTGGTTAAGATGAAAAAGAGCACTTAATGGCTTTCTTTTGAGGTCTGGGGGTGTGGGTTTTGGTGTGTGGTGTGTTTTTTCCACACACACACAAACCCCTTCCCCAAGTTCATTGCAGTCTCTTCCTCCTTTCCAAGTTCACCTCCCTCAGCCCTGCTGGCTGACACTCTGTGGTTGGGGAGTGCTTGGCCAGCTTTTCTCCAGCCTAGCAGCCAGCCATCAGGTTACAGTTTGACCTAGAAAAGCTCATTCCTTTGAAACTAAGGAAATGGCAACTGCTTCAACCTCTGGCCTCAAGGGTTATTTGATTCTGCCCCTTCACTCTGCTCTTGAGGCCCCCACCTGGAATACTGTGTCCCCACTTCTGGTGTCCCCAGCACAAGAAGGATGCAGAGCTGCTGCAGCAAGTCCAGAGGAGGCCACAAAGATGATCCAAGGGCTGCAGCAGCTCTGCTGTGAGCACAGGCTGAGGGAGCTGGGGCTGTGCAGCCTGGGGAAGACAAGTCCAGTGGGATCTTAGATCTGCCTGCCAGTACCTGAAGGGATCCTGCAGGAGGGCTGCAGAGAGACTTCTGAGGGTGTCTGGAGCCAGGCCAAGGGGGAATGGTTTGAAGCGGAGGCAGAGCAGGGTCAAACTGGAGCTGAGGAAGAAGTTCTTCAGCAGGAGGGAGCTGAGACTCTGGCACAGACTGCCCAGGGAGGCTGTGGCTGCCTCCTGGCTGGGGATGTTGAAGACCAGGTTGGATGAAGCCTTGAGCAGCTGAGTCTAGCTGAGAGGTGTCCCTGCCCATGTCAGGGAGGTTGTAGTAGAGGATCTCTGAGGCCAGTTCCAACCTGAGCCATTCTGTGACAGAAGCAAAGATTTGTGCTTCTTCCTCACTCCTGCTTCTGTGTTTCTGTGAATAACTTTGCAGTGAGCTTCCCAAACAAAGTTTTAAACCTTGCAAATTACCTTCTTGCCATTCCATCTGAAGCAAATCACTCTGGAGCCTTTCCCAATGGCTTTCCAGCAGTAGGGTTGGTCATCTCCTGTGGGCAAGTGCCTTTGGCATCACAAGGATGTGGAACTTTGCTCAGAGACAGAAGAGGGGGAGCAGGAACTGTGATTGCTGCCACTGCAGATTGCCCAAGAGCTGAGCTGCTCTGCTGACTAATTGCAGGCAAATTGCTTCTGCTGGAGCTATGTTGAGTGACCAGGAGCAGCAGGGCTGGGAGAGCAGTGAGTTTAACAAGGATGGAAGAACTCTGAATGCTGCAATGGAAGGACACAATCCCCTTTCCTCTTCAGTCTGCTTTGGTCAGGCTTTGGCACAGGCTGCCCAGGGAGGTGGTGGAGTCCCCGTCCCTGGAGGTGCTCAACAAATGCGTGGCCATGGCACCTGGGGACAGGGTTTGGTGGCCAAGGTGGTGTTGGGCTGGGTGGTCTCAGGGGGCTTTCCCAAGCAATTCTGTGATTCTGTGTCCCAGCTAGCAAAGAGATTCTGGTGGTTGCTTTGCATTGCCTTCTCACAGTGCAAGTACCCCACAAAGGCTACAGTGTGTGCCTGGAACCCTGGGCCTCTCTCTCTGGGTATTTCTTAGACACTAATCCTTCAGTTTCCCTGCCTGCATCACTACAAGGCATTAAACATCTTCCCCAAGCCCGTGGCTCTGAGCAGCAGTGCTAGACCAAACATCCCAGTGCCTGCTTGCCTTTAGAGCTGATCATATTCTAAACACAGGAGAGAAGTGTAAATAAATATTGTACTAAATATTTATGTTTACCAGCCCATGTAACAATAGTTTATCAAATATTTACCAGCCCACTTACCTGTGCTCTTGTGGCCAGAGCTGGCAAACTACTTAGGCTACAGAGTGTTGCTGTGGGTGATTTGAAATGCATTTGAGTGTCTTGTCTGCAGTGCTTGGGAGGCTCAGTTAAACAGCCACTTCCAGCAGCAGGCTGGGAAGGCTGCTCCTTAAAACCCCCTGAAGCTTGTTGTTAGAGATTCTGCAGCATCACTGAATCACTAAGGTTGGAAAAGACCTCTAAACCCAACCAGCAACCCAACCCCACCATGGCCACCAAACCATGGCCCCAAGCACCATGGCCACAGGTGTCCTGAACACCTCCAGGCGTGGGGACTCCACCACCTCCCTGGGCAGCCTGTGCCAACTCCTGACCACTCCTGCAGCAAAGAAATGCTTCCTAAACTCCAACCCAACCCTCCCCTGGCACAATTTCAGGCCATTTCCTCTCACCCATACCTTGGGCTTTTCACACACAACTTGTCACTTGGTGAGGAATGACCTTGAGGGGTTGGACAACCAGATGCTGGAGTGGCAGGAGGGCAGATTCTCAGTGAGCACAGTCTGAAGGGCAAGTATCACTGCTCCAAGGCACAGCCTCCAGCACAGCCTTTCTTACAGCGTGGAATGGAGGTTTTGGTGATCCTTTAGGGAAGCACAGGATGCAGCCACTGCAAAGAGAAGCAGCATTTCTTATCCAAGGCTCTGGCTCCCTTGCAGGGCTGTGACTCCTCTGCCAGGCTGCCTCCTGCCTCCAACCTGAACTCTGGGGCCAGTGGGGAGCTACAGTTTGACAGCTGAATATTTACTGCAGCTTGCAGAGCAGCAATAGTCCTATATCAGAGCTGTCTGGGTGAGAGACCAGAGCTGCACTGCAGCCAGGGGTGGCCCTTCCCAGGGACTTGGGGGTTCTGCCTGATAAGGCATTTGAGACTACAGCGTTTCTCTACACATCAAGAATCCCTTTTCCAGCCATACTGCTTTTATGATGGCAGCAGCCTTGCTCTCCACTTGAGGGCCTTTTCAAAGAGTTCCTCAAGTTCTGGTTGGCTTTTAATGGCTTAAATTCGCTTTCTTGCAGGGTCTCTCCCTGTGTGCCTGTGTGGAGGCTTGGGCACTGTTCGCTGCCGTCTATGCTGCATCCCCGACCAAAGGCACCGTGTCAGCTTGACCAGGCTATTCTGTGCCACAGCAGAAGAGTCACCTTTGGAGGGCCAGCAAAGCAGGCAAACAGCTTTTAATCTCCAATCCCTGGGCTTGCACAGGGCCTGTGCTACTCAGGACTCTCCACAAGTGCCCCAGGATGACCTCAGCGAGCTGCGGCGTGGCAGTGGTGCTGCTCTTGTGGGACCCTTCCTTGTCTGCTGTACAAACAACATTGTCACTGCTAATATCTCTGCCAGGAAGACTTATGTGCAGGCTTGGGCTTGGCTGCCTTTTCATTTTTTTCCTCCCCTTCTTTTTGTTTTTCTTTTCTTCCCTAGCATTTTTAGTGCTATGCCTGCTGAATATTAACCACCCCCAGGATCCCAGTGCAGCTCCAGAGCGCTGCTGCTGCTGCTTCCCTCAGTCCTGGCTGAGGTGAGGTTTGGGTCTGTGGGTTTTTTTTCCCCCTCCCTTCTTCTGCCTTTGTAGCAGATTCAGTAGAAGGGGCCAAGGTCTGGCAGAACTACAGCAGCTGAGTGACCTTCCTCTTCTTCACAGGCAGCTCCCAGCCAGGCTCCAGTGCTGACACATGGGGTGGGGGAAGCTTTGGTTGCCATTTTACCTTCTTGGTACCAATTCTGTAGTGCTGATGCCTTTAGACTTGGCTCTGCTCTGCACCACACAAACACAGGGCAAAGAGATGCTGAGTCCTCTCAGGTTTGTCTGAGAGTGAAGAACTTGCTGACACAGCCTCCTGTAGCTGCAGCTGGCATGGTGGCTGTGTTTGGATGCCCATCTCTGCAGCAGGACACTGCTCTCCCTTCTGTCCACCTGCCTGCCTGGGCTGCAAAGGGTGAGGGAAGGATGCTCTGGGGAGCAGGGCTGGGGTGAGAGGCAGAGGGGGGTGCTACCTCCAGCTGGAATAGAAGAGGGCAAAATACTCAGCAGAGAGGAGACAAAGCATGGTGGGCAGGAGCAGGATAGAAAGTGAGCAAATAGGAGGGATCTGAAGGAGCTGGAGATGGCTCCTCAAACACTCATGGAGTGGACCCAACTGATCTCCCATGTGCTGCCAGCATTTCACCCCTCTGAGTGCTGCTGTTCTTGCACCATCCCATCCCAGTCTCTCCTAAAAAGAGGTCTCCTCTGAGCTGCCCCCCAGCCTCCCCCTAGGCACACTTCATTTTTCATTGACTGCCTGGTAAGATTGTGCCTGACTTCATTGAGAGGCTTTTAAAACCCCAGGCTTTGCTATTAGTATTGATTAGCTTTGTCCTCTTAATGGGCTATGTTTTCTCCTTTCTGGTCTCCTGGCTTGTTGCATCATCAGGTTATATATTGCTCTTCAGGGTTCTTTAGATGGCTTCATAAATGTGAATACAGTTGGGGACCAGCTGAGGAGAGAGACTCAGCTTCAGGGCAGCCCCCACCCTTCCCCCTCCCAAGCCACCTTTCTGTGCTTAGGAGACCATTTGCAATGAGAGAAAGAGCTGAACAGCCTTGGTCCTGGCCTTTTTTAGGGGGGGGGGGAAAGAGAGGAAAAGAGAAAGAAAAAGAGAAAAGAGGGAGAGGAAGTTGCCCTACCCCAGGCAGAGTGCAGGTATCGAGTAACTTAGCACCAACTTTCTCCCTGCTGCTGTGGGTTCTCAGCCCAAACACAGACAAACAGTAATTAATAGTTTGCAGCCTTGCAGAGCATCTTTGCAGATTAACCTCTCCACCCAAAGTTCATCTAAATCTAAATGCAGCCCTTCCTGGAGTGGGAAATAGTGGGAGTTTAATAATGCAGAGCAACACCATGCAGCCAGGGAGCTCATCCAGAAATCAAAATGCAGGGGCAAGGATCAGAGTGAGAGGCCTGGCTTGCTCTGGCTGCAATTGCTTCTCGCAGTCCAACTAATAAGCTGCCTCACAAAGCTCTGCCTGGATTGTTAAAATATTACAAGGAGGTATCACAAGTACCCTTCAGCTGCCTGCCTCATCTCACAGCCAGCAGCTCCCGGAGCGTGGAGCCTCCACTCTAATACCACTGCATTAATCCAATATTGATTGTGAGGAAACAGAGCTTCTGAGCCACCCAAACAGTGGTTTGCAGCTTCCATTGAGCTCCATCCTGCAGCCACACACCCAGCAGCCCCGTTAGTGTGTGGGAGCAGCAAGCAGCCCATTGCAAGGCGATGTGGGTGCAGCCCTTGGATTTGAGGGATTCATTGGGATGGGAATGGATCCATTGCACAACTTAGCCTGGATGTCAGGGGAGTCCTGCAGGCAAGAGAGCTGCCTCAGAAACAGAGAGGACTTCTCCTGGGTTTTCTAGTGCTAGCAAATTCTGTCTGCTCCTCATTCCAAGCCCTCAGTCCCCAGCACAGTTTGGCATCAGTTGGCTGTCCTGGGATGGGGATCAGGTGGCACTTCCAGCCTTTTCCCTTGGGCTTTGTGCCTGGGCTTTGACATTCAGGTGCCTCATTCACATCAGCTCACTGATACTCCCCACAGGGTTTGTCCAGCAGTGCCCAGCTCTGCAGGCTACAAGCTCTTGGCAGCTTTGGTCCTCCTGCTGCAGTGAAGATGTCCTGTGACATCTGGAGCTGAAGGTGTTGCTCATGTACAGGGAGTTCAGGTCATTAAGGATGAGGAATATATCACTCAGGGGGTGCCCACTCATTAGCTGACCTCAGGTATTCCTTGAGAGGGCCTTGCTTGCCTCAGACTTCCTCAAATGCCAGGTTGTGAGGGACCCCAAGGATCATCTGGTCCAACCTTTCTAGGTAATAGAAGCTGTGGAGGGTTGAGCTCTCACCAGATTAATCTGCCTGTTGGCCAGGGAGAAATAAGAGCAAACCTGAAGCCCTGAAGTCTTGTGGAAATTTGCCCACCTGAAGTATATAATTTGTAAACACAAAGGAGAAAAAAGGATTCTCAGAGAGGTTTCTCAGCTGGCAAAAGAAAGCAGCCCAGCAAGAGGGAGGAGACAGTCCAGAGAGCTGCAACACAGCTTGGACACAAGGGTCCTGTCTGGGAACAGCAGCACCTTGGAAGTTTTCTGGAATCACAGAATGCTTTGGGTTGGAAGGGACCTTAAAGCTCATCCAGTTCCAAGCCCCTGGCCATGGGCAGGGACAGCTCCCACCAGCCCAGCTTGCTCAAGGCCTCATCCAGCCTGGCCCTGAACACCTCCAGGGAGGAGGCAGCCACAGCCTCCCCGGGCAGCCTGTGCCAGTGTCTCCCCACCCTCACTGCAAGGAATTCCTTCCTAATCTCCAGCCTCAATCTCCCCTCTTCCTTTCCCTCTCCTGCTATCACCACAAGCCCTTGTAAAGAAAACATTTTGCTCTGCAAATGAATCCCAGGCAGGATGCTGCTGGCGGCCTCCAGCTCATTTCAATAAGTGATGAACCTTCGCGTCCCACGAAACATGAAAGGCAGAGAGCTGCAGCCTCTCGTGCTCAGCAAAGGAGCTGGTAGGGGCTTTTTTTCCCTTCTTCCCCCCCTCTTCCTTTTGTTTAAATGTATTCATTATCAAAGCCATGGTGCCCTTGAGAAGCTGAGGGCTCTGCCTGCTTTGCTGTGCAAGGAATTTCAGGTACTTACTAAAGTTTTTATGAAGGATGATGCAGAGAGGGGTAGCATTGCCTTTCAAGACAGCAGCCCCCCCCTCCCCAACAATCCATCTCTTCCAAGCTGACACTTCAGCTGTAAAGAGACATCCTTGTCAAGCTGCTTTCACGTTGCATGTACAATGAGAGAGCTCTTCATTGCCCTGCACTGCTTGCAGGAGCTGGAATGTAAAGCAGGAAGGGCTCCAGACCTCTCCTTTCCGACTCTCCTGGCTCCGTGTGTGGAAACTGTGTCACCAGTGAGGAAAGCTCAGCACTGCCATTGAGTGCAGAGGATAGGAGAGGGCAGGAAAATGTTTTGGTGTGAGGAAAAAACCCTCCCTAGGTGCTGTCATCATGCTGTGAGTCTGGGTGTGGGGGGTGAGGGGCAGTGTTCATAGAGCCATGGAATGGTTTGGGTTGGAAGGGACCTTAAAGATCATCTTGTTCCGACCCCCCTGCCATGGGCAGGGGCACCTCCTGCCAGAGCAGGCTGAGGGTTGTTTGGGATGTAGGCTATCCCCACTGAGCCCTTGCTCATAGAACCATAAACAAGGTTGGAAAAGACCTCAAAGCTCATCAGTTCCAACCTGTCACCCAGCACCTCATGACTACTAAACCATGGCACCAAGGGCCACGTCCAATCCCCTCTTGAACACCTCCAGGGACGGTGACTCCACCACCTCCCTGTTCAGCTGAGACACTGAAGACAACACAGACATCTGTGTGTTTCCTACTGACCTCCACCAGGAAAGAGAGGAAACAACACCAAATACCTGATTTCTGCCAGCCAGTATGAAAAGGCAGATTCAGTTCAGCCCTCAGCTGCATCCCCATGGCCTCACCTCACGACTCCTCTTTAACTTTTACACCTCCTGCTTATACTGTCCTTTCATTTTACTACAACTGTTCCTAGCTCCTGCCTGCCCTGGGCACAGCCTGATGGCCATTCCATGCACCAGCTTCATTTGAAGCTCTCTGATACCCCTCCCAGATTGTTTCAAAGCAGGAAATATTCCTTAACCTCTCCAAAAATATTAGCAACAGTTGCCACTGACCAGCTTTTGCTCTCTCCTGTGCTGTCAGGCAAGGCTGGCTCAGGTGTCCTCTTGCAATCCAGGAGCTGAAGCAGCTAGAAGTGGCTGCCTGTGGTGAAGGAAGCTTTCTCCTGGGGTGATGGATCTCAAAGGGAAGTGCAGGTGCCAGTTGTTCTGGGTTCTAGGAGAGCTCCATCAGTTTTGTCCATGATGATCTCATTGGAAGCTGTGTAAAACCCTGGGAATTAGCTGAAAAGGGATATTAACAAGCAATTAGTTAGTGCAATTAACTAAACAATTGCTTAGTTAGTGCAGCTTCATCATTTCCATGAACCAACAGCTTGATTGTGCCTGCTGGACTTCACCAGCTCTCCACAGAGATCTGTCTCAGGGTAGCTACTGGAAAGAGTCCAGAGGAGGCTCCAAAGCTGCTGAGGGGCCTGGAGCAGCTCTGAGGAGCAAAGGCTGAGAGCCCTGGGGCTGAGAGCCTGGAGAAAAGCAGCCCCAGAGGGGATGCTCGGCAAGAGCTGAAAGGGTGTGGGCAGCAAGAGGCTGGGGCCAGACTCTTCTCAACTTTGCCCAGTGACAGGACAAGGACAATGGGCACAAACTGGAACCCAGGAGGCTCCATCTGAACAGGAGGAGAAACCTCTGAGCAGGCTGCCCAGAGAGGTCGTGGAGTTTGCTCCGTAGAGATTCCAAAACCCACCTGGCCGTTGTGATCCTGGGCAAGCTGCTGTGGCTGCCCCTGCTGGAGCACAGGCATCAGATTGGAGGATGTCCAGAGGTCCTTTCCACCCCTCACCATGCTGGGTTTCTGGGACACAGGCATCACCTGAAGCAGCTCATTCCCCAGCAGCAGCTGGCAGGACTTCTGAGAGTCACAGCCGATGGAGCAGCTCTTTCAGAGCTCAGTGAGAAGAGGTTCCTGGGGAAGGACTTCTGGGCACAGCACTGCTCTGGGGTGGAGGCAAAAATCTCCTCCTGCCTCCACAGGAACAGGACCTTTCCCACAGCACTGTTCAGAGCAGCAATAACTCTGCACAACATCTTACACAGGCAGCTTCCCAAGGCTCCTTCAGTGGCTGGGAATCTCTGGAGGTGCCTTAGAAACCTGCCCACTCTTGCAGGAGGTGCCACCTCTGATTCCACCAAGGAATTGTCCTGCATCCACTCCACAGAGAAACCCCTGGGAGGCTGAAGGTCACAGCTCTAAGAAGTCCTTGCTTTAAGTGACCTCAGCTAGTGAGGATGTGGTCCTGGGTAATGTCTAATGGGTTTCACATGACTCAGGTTCTGCTCCTTTGTCCTTCACTCTCCTTCACCAGGGTGCAATTTGCTAGGTAGTGGTTATGCACAACAGCTGCAGAGGACCACCTCAAGGCAAATGGTTATTAAAATCACTTTGCCAAATTGCCACAAACTGCTGAGCAGCACCTCCCAAGCTGCCTCTCACTGCCACCCGCTAAGCAGTGCGTTTGGATCTGCACCGCCACTTGGATCCTCACCTGCAACCTGCTCTAGGTCACCCTGCCTTGGCAGGGGGGTTGCACTCGATGATCTCCAGAGGTCCCTTCCAAGCCCTTCCGTTCTGTGGTTTGGATCTGCACCTCCACTTGTGTCCTGACATGCATGTGGAGCTTTATCCTGCGCCCGTGGTGCAGAAAGGTCCGGGTCTTGCTTTTGCCTGGCAGCAGAGGCAGCCAGCGCTCACAGCCCACTTCCAGACAGCCCATTTCCAGATAATTCAGCCCCGTTTCAGTCCAGTTCCAGCCAGCCCAGCTCAGCTCAGTCCCAGGCAGCCCAGCTCCAGCCAGCCCCAGCCCCAGCCCAGCTCCAGCCAGCCCAGTTCAGCCCGGTCCCCGCGGCGTGCGGCACTGGCGCTGGCTGGCAGCGGCGGGCACTGCTCGGCTGCGATACTAGAGGGCACTGCGAGCCTGCCAGTCTGGGCTGCGAGCGGCACCAGCAGAGATGGAAGCGTTCTGCCGCTCAGGGCCATTGCAGCTCTCTCGGTCCGTAGTGCAGAACCCCTGGGTCTGGAGCACGTTAATTTGTGGGCAGAGATTCTGCTGCTGGGGGGCTCACCACCACCACTGCCACTTCCAGTCCAGGGTCCTCCTTCACTGCCAAGCCCTGAGCTGCTGCATCCTGATGCTGGAGGGGCTGTGCTGCCAGGAGGAAGCAGCTGGTGGGATGCTAAGAGGGATCATGGAATCCCAGAATGGTTTGGGTTGGAGGAGACCTTAATGATCACCTAGTTCCAACCCCCTGTTGTAGGCAAGGACTCATCCCACTGGACGAGGTTGCTCAAAGCCTCATCCAGCCTGGTCACTTCCAGGCATCAGGTGTCCACAACTTCTCTGAGCAACCTGTTCCACTACCTCAACATCCTCATAGTGAACAACTTCTTCCTAATGTCCAATCTCAATCCCCTCTGCTCTAGTTCAACACTGTTGCTCCTTGTCCTGCCACCACAGACCCTTATCAACAGTCCCTCTCCTGTAGCCCTCTTCAAGTACTGGATCATAGAATCATAGAACTGCTGAGGGTGGAAGAGACCTCTGAGATCATCAAGCCCAGCTGCTCACCTGGAGCTCACAACTTCACCACTGCTGCTAAACCATCACCACTGCTGCTAAACCATCACCACTGCACCACATCCCTCAGCACCATATTCCTCAGCACCACATCCATGCACCTTTTAAACACCTCCAGGGCGGGTGACTCCAGCACCTCCCTGGGCAGCCTGTTCCAGTGCCTGATATTCCTTTCTGGGAAGAAATTCTTTCTAATATCCAACCTAAATAAGGAGCAAGAACCATTCTGGGAACTCAGGATCTGTTTTTTATCCAAGCCATCACTTACCACTTATGTTCATTAATTAACAGCCAGACCACTGCCTGGCTTCATTTAAACACTGATGGTTTCCTTTTGTTGTGGCAGCACAAGGTTTCATCCTTGCTCTTGGTGTCAGCATCATTTCCCCTTGTAGAACCTTTTTCCTTGAGGACACAAACAAACTTATCAGGGAGGAGAATTCCTGCAAGGTGAGAAAGCAAAGTTGCTTTGAAAAGAGTCCTTTCAGACATACTTTAAACTAGGAGTGTGCAGTGCTGAAGGCAGCACTCCAGTCAATGCTGTCAATAGAGGAAAGGTCTCAGGATCTGTCTCCTCAGATCCTCCTCACACACCCATCACTGTAGTTTCTAATTCAGCATTCAGCTTAAAGGAGGAAGGTTTAAGCTGGAACAACAACAGAGTGACAAGCAAACAAGACTCCTCCATTTAAATGTGAAATATTTACCCAATATGCAGAGCCAAGCTCTCTGCTCTCCCAGTCTCACCTCCAAGCTCACACAGAACTGCAGGGAAGCAGAGGGAAAGGGATCTGGAGAAGTCACCTAGTCCATCTCCTTCCCCCAGGGTAGGACCAACCCTGCCTAAATCAGTCCTGACAGGAGTTTCTCTGACCTGTTCATCCCTGGAGGATTTGAAGGAGATTCCATGAGCTCCCCAGTCTATTCTGGGCAGGAGCTGTTCTTACAGATGGAACATTTCCCCCAAAGTCTAACCCAAATTGCATTTGCTGCTCTTTAGTCCCACAAGCTCTGTCCTACCCTGCTGGAGGTGGGCAGCAGTTCATGATTTTTGTAGCATCTTTTATGGAGATTATTATTAGATTTTTGCCAGCCTTAATCCTTCTCTCCCTTCCCTTCCCTTCCCTTCCCTTCCCTTCCCTTCCCTTCCCTTCCCTTCCCTTCCCTTCCCTTCCCTTCCCTTCCCTTCCCTTCCCTTCCCTTCCCTTCCCTTCCCTTCCCTTCCCTTCCCTTCCCTTCCCTTCCCTTCCCTTCCCTTCCCTTCCCTTCCCTTCCCCTCCCCTCCCCTCCCCTCCCCTCCCCTCCCTGCAGGCAGCAGCTGTGACAGTGCCTCTGGGGGGGGTTATACCCCTGGAGAGCTGCAGATGCAGACATAGCCCAAGGATGTCAGAGGTGAGTGTGAGCTTTGTGCACCCTGAGGACCTTCCTGGTGCGCTCAGTCCCCCTTCCTCTCTGCAACCACATTATCTGGTGCCACAGCATCTCATTAGTGCCCTGAGAGCAATGGGTCAGAGCCAACAGAGGTGGGAGCAGGTGTAATTTACACGCT
This sequence comes from Dryobates pubescens, assembly GCF_014839835.1. Lineage (NCBI taxonomy): Eukaryota > Metazoa > Chordata > Aves > Piciformes > Picidae > Dryobates > Dryobates pubescens. The sequence continues at coordinate 1,595,219 of NC_071640.1, forward strand.
GGAGGGAGCTGGAGGGAGGTGTAAATTACTCAAGCACAGACTACCTAAGATTCACTTAAAATTCACTCTGAATTTGGCAGCAGAGATACAGGAGATAATCAAGTTTTCCTTCCCGAGATCTTGTGTATTTAAAACCTGCTGTGTTTAATTTCTGCAGTCACAACAATGCTCATTCATAAATATTTCCCCGGGCTGGAGCCCATTAGTATGTGCAGCCTGCCGCCTGATTAATGGGCTAGAACAATGGGACCAAGCCTCTTTTTAGGCTCCAGAGCACCGCTTTGTAGTGCCTAATGCTTGCTAAGGTGCTACAGAGGGGTTTGCCTGCTGGCAAGATGTGACCGCACCTCAGCTCCCAGCCGCTCGGACCCAGGTCTCGGATCAGAGCTGGGTTTCAAGCGAGCTCCGACTGCAGGACAGCCAAGGACCAAACCTCGGGGTCTGCACGTTTCCAGAGCTGGCTTCCTCGCAGCTCAGCTGCAAACGCTGCTCCTCAGCCTCCTCTCAGGGATTCATAACATATTCATCAACTTGTAGTACCTAAGAGCCCTGCCCAACTACATTTGGAAGCCCTTAATTTGACTCCGGCTGGAGTGTAACGATATTAATAACTAATATTGACTGGAGGCCCTGCTGGGGGTGCTGGGACAATCCCCTTTGATCAGAGCATGAATCTGGTGCCACTGTGTTTATCTCAGCCTTGCTCAGCCCACGTGTGCTCGGTGCCATCTTGGCATGAATATGAAATATGCAAATGTGGGGGATACACGTTAATAGTGGGGCCATCTGCTTGGAGCTTTTATTAAAGAGAAGTGTGAATGCAGTTGCCATGCAATCCACTCTTACACACAGAGCCCATGAGCTAGGAAAACACGAGGAAACATCTCCTGCTTTGGCCTCCTCGGTGTTTCACATCCATCCTCCCTGCGCCTGAGTTTTGGGGTTAGTTCAGGAGTTTTCACCACCACCACCCCACCCCCCAAAAAACCCCAGCAAAATGGAGGGGGGAAAGCTCCCCCAGGCAGCACTGGCTGTGTGCTTACACTCACGCTCCTCTCTTCCTCTCTGGTGACAGACAGGATATTGCTTTTCCACTGCATATTAAATTAATAGCAGAAGCACAAGAAAAAGCTTGGAGATTCCAGTCCTTAAAGCCTGATCTGTATCTTGCTTCCACTACTTCTAGCTCTAGCCTAGAGGAAAACCATCTCTTCAAGTCAAAAAGGTCAGAGAATCATGGAATTGTTTGGGTTGGAAAAGCTCTTCAAGATCATCCAGGCCAACCTTCAACCCAACCCCACCATGGCCACTAAACCCTGGCCCCAAGTGCTATGGCCACAGGTTTCTTGAACCCCTCCAGGGATGGAGACTCCACCACCTCCCTGGGCAGCCTGTGCCAATCCCTGACCACTCTTGCAGCAGAGGATTTGTTCCTAACCTCCAACCTAACCTTTCCCTGGCACAATTCCAGAGTTGATGGATAGGGACTCAAGCCCAAACTGCAGCCCAGCCTTGAACGTGGAGCCTCCACAGGGTACAGATGAACTGCTGTGTGCTGCTGTTGCCCTTTTGCTGGGATAAACAACTCCTCCAGCTCCACCCTGAAGAAAAAGCTCTGGTGCACTGCATGTCCTCAGCTCCTCTCTCCATGGATGTAGGCTGTTCCATGCTGTAAGGGGGCTGTGCCACTTAACAGCTGTCAAATCAAAGCTCCGAGCCCTGGATACGCAAGTGCTGATTTGGATGTGGAGGGAGGGAGGTGTCCTGATGGCATAAAGTCAAAGTATCCACCCTGATGAACATTCTTAACCCAGAGACTGCATTTTGTCCATGGAGAGATGGAGACCTTTCATCACCATAACTCATTCTGAGCTCCACACCCGTTCCAGGAAGCTGCACTGAGCAATCACTCCTTTATCCAAGGGCACTGGGAGCTGCAGGATGAAGGGGGCCCAGATTCTTCTCCTTGCTTCACAGATATTTGAGTAGGCAGCAGAGTAAGCAAGGAGAGAGGGTTTTTTTCCATATCTTCCATATGCAAATAGATTGGTGAGCTCAGCTCCCTATTCACTGCTTCCAACATACATGACACAGATGATGCTGTTCCCATTGTCAGCCCAAAACTGGGGGCTTGATGACAAGAGAGTCACTGAGTTTCCATCTGCATAAAGCTGAGGTGATGGTTGGGTAGGGAAAGTCGCTGCACTGGATTATGTCAGCTCCTCTCTCTACATCCACAATTGGTTAGCTGGCTTTGGGATCTGAACAGCCACTTAGGCCCCCAGTTATTCCTGCACGACCTCGGAGTGGCCTCGTTTGTACCTACCCAGGGACTGCCACCTTGCTCCCCAGCCCAGCCACAGCTTCTGTAACCTGGGCTGAGCCAGGGAAACTGCTGAAGAGAGCCTTCAACCAGCACATGACTGGAGCAGAAGTGTCGAGGTTGGTTCTGGAGGTATTTATGAAGTTGCAGTGATGCAAGGAGCATATTAGCATAACTGGGTCAGTTCTTGGGCAATCAGCACATGTGTGCCTGGGAGGGGGCCATGTGCCTGTGTCTGCTGGGGTTGTGCTGCTGAACACATCACCTGCTTGGAGGAGAACAAACGTGTTCATCCCAGTGCTAGGGAAAGAGAGAGAGGGAGGGGGAAAAAAAAGCACAAGTCACCCTTCCAGAGTGAGCTGATTTTGCATTTTCCACACCAAATTGTCAGCGTTTATTCAATTACTTCACTCCTTACAAGTGCGTTCCGCAGCCACCAGCCCCAAACCCCTCCCTGCTGCTGTCAGCTCCATTAGAAGTGACTTGCTCCTTCCCCAGGTTAAAAGTGGCTGTGGAAGGCTTCTCCTCCCAGCGTGATGGCTCAGGGCTGCTGAGGAACCAACCACCACCTCATGCTGGGGAAGGAGCTCCTCTCCCCATTGCCCCGAGCGAGCCCGGGGGGCAAGGCTGGAGCTTCCCGTGGGCATCAGCCCCAGGGTTGAGGTAAGCCCTCCCCAGGGTGCCTGGAGTGGGTTTTAAACCCTCAGGCATGCTCCGAGGCAGGGATTAGAGGAATTCACAGGGCTCTGTCAAGGATACAGAGGAGCTCCCCAGAGCCAGCCCTGTGTACTCTCAAACGCTTCCATTTTAATAGGAAGTTAAGAGGAAAGTTCCCCTGTGGAGGGGTTTTTAATTATAGATCCCTCCTTTAAACGCTCCTCCTGGTTTTATCCATACCCACACCCCCACAGCTGGTAAAGAGAAGGGAAGCTCTACCTTCCCCAAAATCAAAGCACTCTGAACTGCTTCCTGAGCTGATTCACTTAGCTAAGCTCTGAGGTAAGACATGAAACAAAAGCCAAGGCAAAGGCCAAGGCACCAGAAAGCAGCCGATCTGCCCTGCCTCAAGGTGAAAAGGACCCGGGGACTTCTCCCCCTCGCCCAGCCCATCCCTGCTGGAGTTAATGAGCTTCAGCAGTGTTTAAATGACCAAAGTTTCGCAGCAGAGACAGTCCTGGGGTGCTGGGTTGGTTTGTTTCTGACTTGTCATGCTTGTTTTCCTTGCAGAGGCTCTGACCTGCCGTGGTCGGGGCTGGCAGCTTGGCAGGCAGCAGCGTTTTTGCGGAGCGTTCTCTCTCCCTAGCAGAACAGCAGCCTCATGTTTCCCTGCACAACAACCTTCCCTAGCCTAAAATGCTTTGCATCCCATCTTCCTTGATCTGGCTAAGTGCTTGCATGCTCAAAATCCCACCCTCCCTCCAGCTGTCCTTCTGGCAGGGAAGAGACAGCATCTTCTCCCCAGAGAGTACAGTCACTGCTCCTTTGGTTATCTAATCAGGGAAGGGCAAAACTCACCCAGGGACCTGCAAACCCCTCCTTGAGCTGCAGAAGATGCATCCGAGGTCTTGTGCAGGAGGGTGTGAGGCAGGGAGCTGGAGGGGGAGCCTCCTCTCCCTGAGCAGATGCTCTCTGCCATCTCCTCAGTAGCTTGCACAAAGGAAAAAAACCACAAACAAACCATATAGAGTACTCCAGGGTGTGAAGCATGCAGCTTCTCCCTGCCCCCTGGGGTATTTTACTGGCCAGGAGCAGAGACCTTCTAGTCCAGCCCCGAGGTTTGAGCAGGGCTGTGCGGGGAGGGCAAGACAAGGAGTATCCCCCACACACCCTCCTGGACTGCGTGTACCGCCGCGGTCTGTTGCTCAGTTTCTCAGGCTTTGTGTGGGCTTCCCAGCATTTCTCCTAACCACAAAACGTTTCATCTCCCTGTCTTTGGAAACTCGGAGAGCCTGGCTTTGCACCGTGCACGAGGAACGGGGATAGCTTAAACTGGATCAAGCTGGAGGGTTCCTGCACGTCCAGCTTGCTGAGAACAAAAGGACGGTGCAAGGGCGGTGAGCTGAGACAAGCACTCCCCCGCCATCAGCACACAAGGAGCAAGCAGCCTTCTCCTCCAGCACCCCGAAAACAACAGCCCCTTCACTCATTCGTGGTGATAGGGCAAGGGGGAATGGACTGAAGGTGGAAAAGGGCAGATTGAGATTGCAGATCGGGAAGGCATTCTTGACAAGTGAGGGTGGTGAGACACTGGAACAGGTTGCCCCAGGGAGGTTGTGGATGTCCCCTCCCTGGAGGTGTTCAAGGCCAGATTGGACAGGAATCAGCCTGGTCTAGCAGAAGGTGTCCCTGCCCAGGGCAGGGGGTGGGGGTGGGGAGCTGGAATTAGATGATCTTTCAGGTCCCTTCCAACTCAATTCTATGACTCCCTCTCCTTTTCTCTGCAAACTTCTCCCCAGTGGTCCCAGTGGGCTGGAGAAAGCTGTGGCTGGAAGCAGGGGTCAGGCTGAGCTGTGTTTGTCAGATATTACCTGAGACCCTTCCTTGCCAAGGGGTCTCTCACCTGCTCCTGTGCTCAGAGCACCATTATGAGCCCTGTGCTTCCACCTAATAAAATGCTTACTCACTTGCAGCAGCACTTTGACATCCCTGGCCGCACACTGAGAGATAAGGACTGTGAGAGGAGGGTGTGAGACAGCAAGAGGTACCCTCAGCTGAAAGATCCTCCACCAGCCTGCTTATTATTCTGCCAGGAATCTTGGATCCCTCTCCACGGGCTCCACTCAGCTCCAGTGTCAGCCAGCGCCCCGCCAGCCGCCGCCGGGGCCCGCGAGGTGTCACGTTTACCTTCTGTTGTCTCACTCTCTCCCCCATCCTCATCCCAAGTTGGGAAAACACTTCCCTCTGCTCCCAGCACATGGCAGAGGCACCATTTGCCATTTGGATTTCGGGAGCCAAATATAACCCTGCCTAAGGAGGTGCAAGCCCGCATATGTCAATAGAATTACACCTGCCTGTAATGGGCTTGCGTTTGGCCCTCCAGCCCTGGGGATCCCTCTGGCAGCAGAGGCTGGATTAAATATTAAGGGCCTTGCTCTCCACCCCTGCCTGGGCTGCTGTAATTAAATCTCAGTGCAGATCCATTGATTTCCACCCTCCTGTGGGGAGGCTGTGTCCAGGGGCAGGAGGGGCAGAGGTGCCCCTCAAGGAGACCCTTTTGCTCCTCACCCCAATTCAGAATCACAGAATCACGAAGGTTGGAAAAGACCTCCGAGATCACTGGGTCCAGCTTTCTACCCAACACCATGTCCTGAAGGGCCACATCCAGGTGGGTTTTGAGCACCTCCAGGGATGGGGACTCCACCCCCAACCCGGGCAGCCTGTTCCAGTGCCTCAGCAGAAGGACCAGGAGGAAATGACACCCAGGGGCCAAGATTTGCTTGGGTGAGGAATGCAAATGGTCTAAAAAAAATCAGCATTTGACGCAGCTCTTCCCCATCCCTTCCTGCCCATGACAGCAGCACAGCTGCTCTGCAGTCACATCCTATGGGCTCCAGAGTCTGAGTGCCACCGACCAGCTCTCTCCTTCCCAGCATAGCATCATAGATTGGGTTGGGTTGGAAGGGATCTTAAAGATCATCCGGTTCCAACCCCCTGGCAGAGGGCAGAGACTACTAGCCCAGGTGGCTCAGAGCCCCATCTCCAACCTGTCCCTGAGCACTTCCAGGGAGAGGGCATCCACAGCTTCCCCGGGCAACCTGTTCCAGTAAGGAACACAAGGACCACGGAGCCAGCCCTCTGTGTGTGTCCCACGGGCAGGACCAGCACAATTTCCCATCCTCAGAGCCTCTGTATTGCTGGATCTCCTGAATCACCACACCCCCTGGGACCAGCCCCACGGCTGCCAGCAGCTTCTCCAGGGTGTTACATCTGAAAGTTAGCTTCTGAGCTGTGCCTTTTCCCGAGCGTCCTTGCTGGCTTCTGATCTTTGGAGCACGCAGGGCTGAAAAAAACCCCCGACTCCGGCGTTTCTTTAAATGCCTGGAGTTGGGAAGTGTGACGACTCACACTGCGCTGTTATTCTTCCCAATTGAAAGCTAACGAGGCGTGCATGTCACTTAACTCCGATGTCAATAATCAGCACACCGCTTGGTCTTTGCCGTGGCTATTAGAGGGAATGAAAATGAAATACCAACTCCTTTTTATCCTGTTACGGTACTATAATAACTAATAAAGGAGTAATAAGTGAGACGTGGGGAATTTCCAGGGGAGTCATTACCACAGAGAAGACCTACAGGCACGAAGTGAAATCCAGGAATATTAGCCAGCCCTGAATTCCCAGTCAGGGCTTCTCACTGCGGCTGTAAAAGAAGTGTTTACAGAAATAATTGCCATGTGGAAAGCATCAGCCCTGCCCGGGCCAGGGGAGGGGAGCCGGAATCAGAGAGCACCTCACAGGTGGCAGAGACCACCCTGAGCACCAGCGAGCATCAGGGCTGGGCCATGCTCGAGGGCTGTCGGCGTTCCACAAATCTCACTCATGCTCCGGTGTATGGAAAACGCTTCCCGGCAGAGCTCTAAATCTCCTCTGCTCGTCACGGGAGGGAGCCTGTGTTTCCCAGGGACTCTTAGGTGGGAGAAGCTGCTTCGAGAGCTCAGAGCAGTGACATCATTTCACACAATCCCGAGTCGATGAGGTCACAAACCACAGGCAGGCTGGACAGTGAACTTGCTGGCTTAGAAATGACTGAAGTGCTGCTTGGGAAGGCACAGGCAGATTTTGGTGGCCGGGGGCACTGGGGATCCTTGGGGTTTCCTCTCTGTAGATGAGCTGTCGTTTACCCGGGAGCACGGCAAAAAGCTGTCGCTGCTTAGGAACGACCCTGCCCCCGGGATCAGTCTCTGCTCAGGGATGATTCTGTCATCCTGGACGAAGTTTTATTTGCCCTGTCCATAGCTGGAGCTTTCTCTGCCCTCAGCGTGGACGCAGGAGAGTTGATCTGAGCAACAGCTACGGCTTCTGCATCCCGATGCTGGATGCACCCCTCCCAGCCCTGCACGCTAATCCCCTGCCTTTCCAAAGCAAAACCTGCTTTGGTTCGATCCCCACCATTGCCAAAACACTCCCCAGCCATCTGATTTCCCCATCCCCGAGTTCTTTGCTTTGTTTATCCTATTAATTCCAACCACCCCCTCTTCCCCCACCACACACACACGCACACAGCCTCATTTGCAGCAGCTTCCACCAGCAGAAGCCTCCCCAGAAATATTCAGGGCACACGAAGAGAACTTCCACGGGCGGGGAAACCCTCGTGACTACGGCTTTGATTTTTTTCCTCCCCCCCTCCTCGAGCAAACATGATCTCATGATTTTTTAGGTTGATTTTGGGTTTTTTTTAAAGCTCTTAAAGGAAGGGGGGGGGGGGGGGGGGGGGGGGGGGGGGGGGGGGGGGGGGGGGGGAGGGGGGGGAAGAAAAAGAAGAAGGAGGAAAAGGGAAAGGGAAAAGCCCCAGCACGGAGCGCTCTCCTCTCCCGTTATCTAACCGGGACATCACGGATGCTGCAGCCGCGGTACCCACCGAGCTACCGGGGCTGGCTTGAAGGCTCCCCGCTCGAAACCTCTTCTTCCTCGGGTGGTTATTCTTCCTCCTCCCTCTTCTCTCTTCCCTCCCTCCCTTTCCTCCCCCCCCGCTCCCCGCTGGCATTTCCTCCCTGCACCTTTAAGAAGCACATTGCTGCCCGGTGGGATGGTGTCTGCTAAAGCTGCACAGAGGAAGTTACGCAGCCGGGATCAGGCTCGGAGATAAAAGCTCCGATTGTGATTGAAAGTGAGAGCAAAAGGGATTTCAGCCTCGGCATTAACTTGCCGGGAGAGCCGGGGATTGCACAAAGCTTCCCCAGCCATCTGCCCTTGGGGGCCGGCGGCGCAGCGGCTCCTGGCCGGGCTGGGGGAGGAGGAGGTGGGTGTGTGTGTGTGTGTGGATGTTGGGGGGGGTGTATTTGAAGGGGGGATCCCCCAAGCCCTGAAGTTCACAGCTCCATCGGGAGCCCCGCACCGCAGAGCTCCCTCCTCCCGGTAAGGACCTGCAGCGCCGAGCACCGGCCAGGGCGGGCGGGGAGGAGAGGTGGGGGGGGAGGAAGGCGGGCGGGGCGGGGGGGGAGCGGCGGGTAGCCCCCATCTCCCAAACACCAATATCCCCATCTCCAAAACATTGGCATCCCCATCACTCCAGCACCAGCATCCCCATCTCCCGAGAATCGGCATCCTCCTCCGTGCCCCCAAAGTTGCTCTGCGGCTCCCCCAGGCTCTCCCCCCGCCCCCCCTCTTCGGGAACATCTCCAGCTCCCCACAACCAACTGGGCGTATTTATTATTATTATTATTACTATTTGGTCCCCGCGGAGTTTGCAGTGAAGGCTGAAGGCAGGGAGGGCTCCGCTCCACCCCAGCCCTGGCAGTCCCGAGAAGTCCTTTAGTGGGAAAAACCCAAGCCGGGCGGGGGGAGGGAGGTGAAGCGGCTTCGCTTCTCCTGGCACCACAAATGCATTAAGGAAAGTGGCTAAATGTGGGGGTTCCAGGTTTTTCTGTCGGGAGCTGCCGCTCCGCTGAGCTCTGCGGGGTTCCCCGGGGGGTGTGTGAGGTTGGTTCGGGCTCCTGGCACATCGCGGCAGGGTTGCGGGGAGGATGTTCCCCAACTTTGCTTTTCGGGCTGGGAAAGAGGAGGAAAAACTCTTGGGCTGGGGTTTGTTCCGAAGGCAACAAACACACCGGGAAGGGAAGAGCAAACTCCTCCGTCGAGTTTACTTTCAGTTGGTAATTGCGGAGCGGCTCGGGTGCTGCTCGGCGGGGTCTCTGCTTTTCCAGAGCTGCTAAGCCCATCAGAATAATCAGAAAAGGAGGCAGCCAAGTCAAGGTACAATCTAATTTCGTGGGGTTTCTTAATGCTCTGGCTCTCAGTCCCCAGCGACTGCTGAGAACTCCTCAAAGCAAACAAAGCACATTGATCCCACCCCTGCCCAACTGCAGCTTCTTCAGAAGAGCAGGTGAAGATTTATTTCTCTAAGAACCAAACCAAATCAAGCAGGGCAGAGCCTCCTATTCCATCAGCCTCTCCCCCCCTCCACCGCGTTTGCAGTATGTGCTGCCTCATTTCAGAGCAACTCTTTCTCTGCACGGGGACAAGTGCTGCACCGCAGACCTTGCCAGGAGCCCGCACACCCCCCCCTGGCTGAGCGGCATTACATTCATTTTCCCGGTGAATTCTTTTTGCCCTGGGACTCTCTGACATTTAGCCAGCATAACAAGACACTAATAGATATTATAGATTCTTTCTTCCTGTGGTTTGGGTTGGTTTGGTGTGTTTTTTTTTTTCCCCTCCCTGACAGCCATTCAAATATAATTGTTAAGGCTAGGAGAATAGATCCATAAGCCCAACACCAGAGTCCTCATTAAACCTCCCCAGCTCGTTTTCAGGCAGCAGCCTGCAGCCTGCCCCTCGCCGCTGTTTGTTGGGCGCTTGGCTGGGACCAGTTTGATGTAATAATTAGGAACTGACTTGTTAGGACTGAAGAGACAGCTCTGATGTCAGCAGCACTGATAAACACTGTGTCACACCCCTTTATTATTTTTACTACATTTACTCATAATGCAAAAATAGCAGCCGGGCTCCTCTTGCTCGGGGAGTTTTATTCAGGTCCAAGGCAGCTCTAACCAAGGCTTTTCTTTGAGAGCTTGGCAGTGAAGCATGAGAGAGAGCTGCTGGTTTCTGAACTCATTCATCTCAATCAGCAACCTTTCAACTACAAAAAGCGGGGGGGGGAAAGGGGAGATGGCAGCACGGTGACATGAAGCCCCCCCCCCCGACACGGATCAATGCATCAGTTAACCTGGACTTTGAGCTTTAGTGATTGAGCAGTGAGAGGAAGCAAAGGCTGAAGGTGCTGCTGAAGCAAGCCTCCCTAAATTGGGGGAGAAAAGTTGTGTGGGGGGAGAATGAAACAAAGGGAATCATCCAGAGCTAAATTTCTGTCCTGGGTTTGTGCCTCCCCGCTTCAGATCTTCCTCCTGGAGCTGGTGCTGGGAAAGGGGTTGACTTTTGGGGGGTGTTTTGTTCCCCCCCTCCTAGCTCTTCATCGCTTTGGTTTGCAATGGCTTGGGATTGTTATGGCTCCGCTGGAAAGAGGACAGAATCACAGAGATGTTGCTCTAACCTGAAGTGGATACGGGGAAGGTCATTGCTCTTTGTATTAGGTGAACCTTAAATGTTATTAGGACTTTAAATTGTTCTTTTATTAAATGTTATTGTTCAGATAAATCATCAGAGGGGATGCTGGACAATGGCTCTGTCTCCCCAGCTGTCTCAGTTATTTGCTTATCATTTTAAGGCTATCAATTTGTCTGTCTGTCCCTGCTCTCTGCCTACATATTCTCCATCTTCTAATGACCTAGAGCTGCTTCTTGATATTATTTGAGGACCCATTAGAGCTCTTGTTGTCCAGCTGCTGTAACAAACCAGGTCCCTGAAACGGGGGAGCAGTCCTCCTCCTCTCCTGGACGGCAGAGGAGCCCTGAGCATCTTACCATGGATTTCCTTTTATTAAAGTTGTATATCTCCCTCTTGCAAAGCCTGGCTCAGGAAGCTCAGCTGAGGGCTGGGGCTCCTGGGGGACCCCTGCTCTTACAAGTCTTTTTGCTCTGACTGTCCCCCCCCTTGCTCCCAGCTGATTTATCTTTCCATTTGCTCTAGGTGCAGCCTGCTCATGAACTCTCCCTTTGCCCTGACCATGAAAGAGGGAGGAGACCTCAGGTAGCAGCATGGCTTGTGGCTGAAGGCTTTGAGAGCTTGATGCTCAGCTGCCAAAAGGCAGAGCTGGACACAAATCCTCTCCTGTGAGCGTCTCCCTGCTGCTGTTAAGGGAAGCAGGGAGAAGCAGCAAGGACAGAACCGCTCCTGCCAACCCACTGACTGTCCAGCATCCTACCAGGACCGCCAGGGATCTCGCCACCGACCCGACGACTATGTTGAGGCAAACATCCTTTGGGAGCAAGGAATTTTAACTCCAAAGAACCTCCTCCCTTGTCAGAGTGGTACTGATGACCAGATGCTAGGTCTCTTTCTGTGTGCTAACATTCAAAAGCTCCACCAGCTGAAGGCAAACCACAGTTCAAGGCACTCTCCACGGCGACGCAACTGCAGCAGACCAGAAGGTTGAGGCAAACCTGATCCAGCACCACCTCACAGCCTCTCCAGCTTACTCCTATCAAATTTCATCAGCAGCTCAGAACTTGATCTTTCTATTGATTGACTGGAGTCACCTCTAGATATTTTCATGCTGATTTGGAAGCCCTTTTGTACAACAGAAGGGGGTGGGGGGTGGGGAATGAGGGTAAGGAAGACTTTTGACCACTGATCAGCAGCTCCGGCCAAAACTTTCCCCACTCACCGCTTCGCAAAGTTGGCTTCCGTGCCGAGAAACTTGCCACAGCCAAACAGAGCACGCAGAGTGGGATCATTCCTGTTGGCATCCTGGATCTCCTTTGACTGGATCACTCTTAGATGAGGAGTTTCCATGCTGATCCCGAGAGCAACCCCTAGCCCAGTAGCTGCCTTCCTCGGGACTCTCGGCGCTGCCCTCGCCCAGGGCTCCAGCACTTGGCCGCAGCTGCCATGCTCTACCTGGCTGCTTTCCTCTTGCACTGTCTCCCCTTGGCCATGGGACAGTATGACATTTGCAAGTCCTGGGTGACCACGGATGATGGCCCATCATGGGAGTTCTATGCTTGTCAGCCCAAGGCCATGAGGATGAAGGATTACGTGACAGTGCGGGTGGACCCGGCAGGAATCACCTGTGGGGACCCTCCGGAGAGATTCTGCACCCATGTAAGTGTTTCCCTCTGTGTCTCATGGGTTCTGTCAGCCTGGGCATGCAGGTGACCACAGGCAGTGTCCTGCCAAGGTGCTGTTCTAAGGACATTTCAGTTCAGGGTGGCAAGGGTGGCTGCTCTCTTGAGCTCTCCCGGGCTGTAGAGCAGGCAGGAGGTGTCCTACCCCTTCCAGTGTGGTGCCAAGAGGTTAGCCCTGGGGCAGGGATGATGTTGGAAAGCTGAGGAGTAGCTGGGGGAGCTCAGAAACTCCTCACCCAGGGGGGGTAAGATTTGGAGAAAGCTCTGACCTCAGCAAGCACACAACCTGAGCTGCTCTGAGCACGTCCCTCTGCCTGCTAAAGCCCCTGGGGTGTGTGCACCAATCCCACCCCCAAAGGCTGCTCCAGCAGCAGGGCTGCGTTAGGGCTGGCTGCTTCAGCTCAGCGTGAGGAAGGGTGGGGGAGGCCGGCGTGGCTCCTGCACACTGGCAGCTCAGGCTGTTGGTCTGATAGCCACAAATCCCACTGGAGAGGCAGCTCAGGTGCCCCTCTCTGTGCCCTCTCAGGAGAGAGCCCTGTGGACAAACACTTGCCCTGGTAGTTAAAATCTTTAGCTTACTTTGCCTTAAATATTAATCATCGCATTTCATTCCCTGCACCACAAAGCTCAGCTGCAACCTTTGATCCATAATTCACAAAGCTTTTGCCTTGCTCAGAAGGGTTCAAGGGGTCAAAGCAAAGAGCAAAACAGCATCCCCTCCCAAATGTCATCAGGGAATGCTCCAAAGCACCCATTTGAGGCACAGGAACTGAGAGAGCCTCTGCTGCTAGGGTTTCCAGCAGGGGTGGGAACTGGGCAAGGAGAGTCCACCAAAAGAAGTGTCTGCTTTTTCTATTATTTATCAGGAGGAGGGGAAGTTCTCCCTCTGAATCAGTGGAGGAAGCCTCATTTTCTACTGCCAGCATTATCCAGGCTTCTGCACCCCCATGCCTCCTTTTTCCCCACTTGGAAAAAATGCACAACCCCCTCCTGGAAAATTCTGCCCTGGGCCCAGCAAGCTCAGGGCAGCTCTTGAGAAGCAAAGGTTTGCTTTGGTACCAAGGGAGGCCAAGCATTTCTGACCATCATATCACACTGCCAACAGTTACCCACCAGCCTAAAGGGTCTCCTTGGTGCCAGGGAGGACATTTTCCCTGTGAGGTTGTAGCTTTTCCTTTTAAAAGATCATCTGAAAAGAAAGATTCAGTTGGGGGTTGCAGGTACAGCAGTCAGCTGTGGGGTCAGCCTGGCTTTCCATCTGGCTGGCTGCACAGACCTCATTGCTCTCTCTCTTTCTCTGAAAGGAGGTTGTGGTGAGGGGGGTGTTGGCCTCTTCTGCCTGGTGTCAGGTGACAGGAGGAGAGGAAATGGCCTGAAATTGTGCCAGGAGCAGTGCAGGTTGGACAGGAGGAAAAATGTCTTTGCTGCAAGAGTGGTCAGGGGCTGGCACAGGCTGCCCAGGGAGGTGGTGGAGTCCCAACGCCTGGAGGTGTTCAAACAGAGGTGCAGACGTGGATCCTTGGGGCATGGTTTAGTGGTGGTGGTGGATGAAGGTTGGACTAGATGATCTTGGAGGGCTTTTCCTAGCCAAAGAATTCTGTGATCAAAAGGTGGACACCAGCTTGCTTTGCTCTACACTCGCTGCAGTGATTTGCAAACCCTTTCTGTCCAAGGAAGCTCCAAGCCCTCAGCTCTGCTGACCTCCAAGGAAGGGAAAGACACAAACTGCAGGCAGCTCCCTGCATCTCTTGGCTCACTCAACACTGAGCTAAGATCTTTCTGCTCTGGGCTGGGCAGTGCTGGGTGCTGCAGCCTGCTGCGTGCTGGAGCACTCCAAGCTCTGTGGGCAGCCAGGAACAGGAGTCATAGAATCATAGAGTCACATCAATGCAGAGCAGGGGGCTGCCTTCCTGCCCCTGCCTCACCCCAAGGCAGGTACCTGGCCCAGCTCTCCTCCCCCAGAGCAGAAACCAGCACTCACAGCCATGGCCCTGAGCAGCTCCCTGAGCAGGAATCCAGCTAAGAACACAAGGGACATGATGCAAGTTAGGTTTTGGGGATGGGTTTATGAAATCCCACCATGCCCACAGCCCTTTCTCCCCCCTCTCACACCAGCAGTGTCCTCTCCAAGGGATCAAGAGATTTAAAAACCAAGCAGATGAGGAGCAGCCCTGCTCAGATGAGCAAGGAGCACCCCCAGCACTTAGTGCATGGAGCAGGGAACGGCTGCAGGAGAGCTCCAAGCTCTGGCCCAGCCTCAGCACCGGGGTGGGATGTGCTGGGAGGGCAGTGAGGGACATTTCACAGCCTCTGTCCCACAGGCCACTTACTGCTGAGCATCCCCTTCTGGTCAGGAAGAAAGTAGAGTCAGCAAGAAACGACCTTTCCATTCCTGGTGCTGGGTGGTGACTTGACACCTATTGACACGCAGAGGATGCAAGCCCAGATTTGCTTCCCCTGCACAAAGGAAGCAAGGGACAGAAATCGATGCCACTGCCCACTGATCAATGCCACTGCCCTCCCATCGTGGTCACTGCCCCCCTCAGCCCCAACCCTGCCTGCAGGAGGGGAGGGTTGAGTGCCTCTCACCCCATGCAGCCCCTCCAGCCTCTTTTGGTGTCCTCTTACCCTTTCTCTCCAGGTTTTAATTACCTTTCTGCAACAGGTTGCTCCTCGCAGGAGCTCAGCTCCCCAGCAGAGCAGCTCAGAGCCACACAAGGGGCTGAGAACTCTCCTAGGTGTCCCTCGGAGCAGCAGGGCTCTGCCGGGGTGGTTGAAGGAGCGGTGCTCAGAGTGAAGCACAGCCCGGCAGGACGCCAGCCCTGCTCAGACGGCTGAAATCAAAACCAAAGGCACACAGACATCTCCCCGCGCTGAAGGCAGCCAGCAAGAGGGGGCAGGAGGATGTCCCTGTGTGGGGCATCGCGGTGGGCAGGCAGAGGAGGAGGAGGGTCTTGGTGAGAGTCATGACAGTGCAGGGCAGTGAGCCTTCCCTGCCAGGCTGTGCTGGCACCAGTGAGGCACTGGAGCAGGCTGCCCAGAGAGGCTGTGGAGTCTCCTCCTCTGGCTCAAAACCTGCCTGGATGTCCTGCTGTGCAGCCTGATCGAGGCAGAGAGGTGCATGGGGTAGAGGGGAGGTGTGGGGTTACTTCACCATCCCAGCCTCCCGGGGAGAGGGAGGAGGAAGGGGGAGGCACAGCTGGTGGGGTGCTCCCAGGCGCTGAGATGTGCTGAAGCTTTTCTTTGACAGCAGGCAGAGACCTCAGAGAATTCCCCTTCCAAGAGCCAGCATCCTGCACACAGGATTGAAAAAGAGAAAAATCAGACCTGATTTGTGGGTGGTTTACAAACAGGGCAGGGAGCAAGCAAGCCCCGAAGCCCCAGCCCCTGCTCCAGGCAGCTCAGGGGGCTTCCAAATCGTTCCAGCCAAAAGCCAGGAGCGGTGGCTGGAGGGCTGCCTGCGAGCCAACAGCCATCACCAAATGACTTCGCTGCTCCTTGACACCCCGCTGAGAGCAACCCACCCCCAGCCCAGGGCTGGGAACACTTTCCCCACTCCCCCTCAGAGGTGTCAGGGCAGCACTTCTTGTTCAGACGAGGCCCTTCGATGCAAGGCTGAGCTCTCAGCCCGTATTGATGGGTCAGGGGTATTTTTCTTTGGCGTCAGCATTGTTTCATCAGCTAATAGAGCTTGTTGACTTTGGCACGGGCACATGAAAGGAAAAGGCTTTATTTATTCATTACACATCCAGCCGAAGCTGATGTTTAATTCTTAGCTAAACTTTTCTGAATGACATGTGGTCACAAGGCTTCTGCTCAAGAGCTGGGCTGGCTGCTAAAAGGGGGAACAAAAAAACCCCAGGCAAGCTTTGGGGCACAGAAACCTTTCTTCCTCCCTCCCTCCTCAGCCCATCTCATGCAGCCCTGCCCAGTCCTATCCTCTCAGCCCTGTTCAGCTGCAAGCCAAGGGTGGGGGCTTTGGGCAGGATTACAGCTGAAGGTTTTTTGAAGTCAGGAAGAAAATGGAATTGCTGCAGAGATACTCTTCTGAAGGTGCATCGTGAGCTGGTGGCTACAGGATGGATTCATCCCCTCTGGTACCCTGCCACAGCCATGTCCCAGCCCACAGGCAATGCCTGTGCAGGAGAACCATGAGGTCAAAGCCCTGTGACCATCCCAGGGCTCCAGGGCAGCCTCTGGGCCGAGCTGAGCCAAATGGCAAACTCTTTCCAAGAAAAGGAGATGTTCCTCCTCCTCCTTCACTCAATCAGCACTGCCACTGCTGGCTGCAGACTCACCTTGGCTTCTCCTCTTTGCCCTTCCTTGCAGGACCTAGATGGCCTTGGGGACAATTATTTTGCCTCTATCCTGAAATTCAGCAGCACAAGAAATCCACCTGCTGCTGTCAAACTCTCCAGGACATCTCAGTCAGGGTTGTGGGGCTGGAAAGTTGCATCTCTGTTTTCAAATGTGTGCCAACAGATTCCTCCCCCCTCGAGCCCTCCACAAGACTAAAATGCTGCAAATGCTGGAAAATGCTCCCCTTTCTCAGCAGGGTTTGGGTTGGGAGGGACCTTAAAGATCATCCAGTTCCAACCTGTGGGCAGGGACACCTCCCATGAGCCCAGGTTGCTCAAGGACTCATCCAGCCTGGCCTTGAATCCCCAGGGATGGGATAGCCACAGCCTCCCTGGGCAACTTGTTCCAGCATCTCCCCACCCTCACTGTCAAGAATTTCTTCCCTAACCCCAGGCAGAAAGGAACCAGTTCCCCCCAGCCTTTCCCAGCTGGATGCTGTTCCCTTTTGAAGGGCAAAGCTTTTCTTCCAAGCACTTTATCCTTGCCCACCTCACTCACGGTGCAGGCAAACTTTCTGCTCCCTCTGCCAATTAAATCCACCTGACAGCTGGAGTTTTATCACTGTGTCTTTTCCATCAGCCAGTGGAAATGATCCTTGTTAGGGGAGCAGCATCCTGCCTTGCAATCCCGAGCTGGGCATTTAAGGAGCTTGCAAGGGGCTGGGAGGGAAATCCGTTTGCTCAGCACGCTCTAATTTGAGTTCTATTCCCTCATTTTCCCTAAAACCTTTGCTTTCCTAACACCGAGACCCTGCCGTGCTCCCGAGCAGCCTCTGTGGCAGCAGAGCAGCAGTGTGTAATTTGCTGAGCAGCTGCTAACAGGAGATCCCAGGGTCTGCCCCCAAGGGCAAGGAGCAGACGATCTTGACTTCAAATAATGTTCTCTGCAGCGGCCCCGAGGTGGGAAGTGATTAAGGGTGGGGAAGTGCTTAGGGGTGGGAACCAACCCGAAAGGCTCCAACCCTTGATCCCAGGCTGGAAAGCATCGGGGTGAGGAGGTGCAAGGGGTGGATCAGGGTGGAAATGGCAGCAGTACCTTTTCCAGGCTCTGCTCTCGGAGGAGAGTCTTCAGACAAGGGCTTGGAGTGACAGGACGAGGATCAACAGCTTTGAGCTGGAAGAAGGGAGCCTAAGACTGGAGATTAGGAAGAAATTCCTGAGAGTGAAGGTGGAGAGCCTCGGGAACAGGTTGTCCAGGGAGGCTGTGGATGAGGAGAGCCTTTGCTCCCTCCCCTTTCCCACCCCCTCCTGCCCTCCCCCATTCAAACTCGCAGAGCCTCTCGCAGAGGATGAAATATTCATGGCGGTGGAGCGAGCTGCCCTGCCAAGGCTGCACGTCGGCAGCTTCCCAGGCACACAGCTTTTAGAGCAGGACACTTTTCCTACTTCCTAAGCATTTTCTCAGTCCTGAATCAATAATGCACTCGGAGCCCAGCACAGGAGGAGCTGCTCTCCTGCTCCTGCTGCTAGGGGCTGTGGACACTGAGACATCTCCAGAGCAAGATACTAGGGCTTCAGAATCAGAGAGTCATACAACTGTCTGGGTTGGAAAAGCCCTCTGAGATCACTGAGTCCAACCAGCAACCCACCACCACCAGGGCCACTAAACCCTGGCCCCAGGTGCCATGGGCACACAGTTCTTGAACACCTCCAGGGTGGGGACTCCAGCACCTCCCTGGGCAGCCTGTGCCAATCCCTGACCACTCGTGCAGCAAAGGAATTGTTCCTCATCTCCAACCTAACCCTCCCCTGGCACAATTTCAGGCCATTACCTCTCCTTCTGTCACCTGACACAAGGGAGACCAACACCCACCTCAGTCCAGCCTCCTTTCAGGGAGTTGTAGAGAGCAATGAGGTCTCCTCTCAGCCTCCTCTTCTCCAGGCTAAACACCCCCAGCTCCCTCAGCTGCTCCTCCTAAGAATGAGGGCAGAGAAGGGGTGAGGCAGGATCCAAGCAGCTTAATTTGTAGAGAAGCTTCAGCCAAGTGCCCTGGGGAGAGCAAAGATTGCAGCTCTTAGGTACAGAGAGTCCAGGCTGGGAGACCAGCTCCAAATCCCAAGTCAGTGTGGTTTAAGCACCTGCAGCTCTGGAGATGTGCTCACAGCTGCTGGCTGGGGGGGGTCTGGTTCACATCAGGTCCCAATCCCAAACACTAGGTCACTTCACAGAATCACAGCATGGTTTGGGTTGGAAGGGACCTTCCACATCATCCAGTTGCAACCTCCCTGCCATGGGCAGGGACACCTCCCCCTAGCCCAGGCTGCTCAAGGTCTCATCCAGCCTGGCCTTGAACACTCCCAGGCATGCACAGCTTCCCCGGGGAACCTCTTCCAGGGCCTCCTCACCCTCACCATAATCCCCACAAGCCCCAGAGGAGCAGCTGCAGGGGTGCAGGTCCCGTGGGGAGGTGGGTGGGAGGTGAGCCCAGGGCACCCGGGGGGCTGGGGTTAGAGCAGCTCACCGCGGGATTAGCAGTGCCCAAAGAAAGAGCTGCTCCAAACCGCTGCCGCGGCGCTGGTGTGTGTGTCTGTGCCCTGCAGGGCTGGGATTATCTGCTTAGGAGTGGAATTTTCCGGGCTCTGTTAACCCTTGTGTCACCCCCAGGGCAGCTGCACCTACCCCTTCTCAGGCCAAGGTGCTGGGCAGCAGCTCCAGCAGCCGAAGCTGAGCTGTCCCGGAGCTTTGCAAACGGAAGGGCTGCCCTGAAGTCACCCTGCCAATGGCACCCTCGGGGTTCTTCTTGGGCAGGTCACCTGTGGGCAGGGCTGGTTGCAGTCTGGAGGTTCAGCCTCGGGGTTGCCATCAGATTTCCTGGCTGCTTCTGGCTTAGGCAGAGTGGGCGTGAAGGGATTTGTGTCTGTGCAGGAGCACTGCAAGGGTGCACAGGGGACTTGGCTTGGTCCTTGTGCAGCATCTCCCTCTCCAGACCCTCCCTGGATGTCAGCCTCCTGCCCAGGCTGTGCCACCTAGGGTGCAAAGAGCACTTCAGACCCCTTTAAGGGAGGTGCTAAGCAGAACATGAGGGGAGTTGAGACAACACGAGGTGAGAGCAGAGCTTGCCTCGACCCTCCTGGTTTGCCCTGACCCTCAAGGTTTGCCTCAACCCCCAGGGTTTGCCCTGGCCCCCATATCAAGACTGGGTGAAGGAGCCAGCACCTTGCCCAGCTGCAGCTGCCTGGGGTACTTGGATCTTTATCAAGGTGGAGCCCCAGTGCTCCCAGTGCAGCCCAGGCATGCTCCTGACATCCCTCCCTGCCTCAGTGTCCCCAGGTGGACATAGGACTTTCATTTCACCACCACCACACAGCCCTGGCTGGCAGAATGATGCTCCCCTATGGCTGGTGGGGTGCAGGGCACAGTGCTGAGCTGGTCTGAGATACACAGGAGATGGTTCTGGACCACAGAGGCAGGGTGGAGGGGGAAGAGGGAGAGGAGCCACGAGCAGGGGCCAGATCTCTTCCCTGGCAGAGGTGGGCCCAGGGGAGCCTGAGAGCCTTGAGCAAGGGCTGGGTGGTTGGGTGGAGGAGTGTCTGCTCCAGGCCAAGGAGAGAAGGCAAGGAGCAAAGCCAAGCACCTCGCTGAGCACCCCCAGGGCGGTGCTGGCTCCTGCTGACTCATGCTCTCCCGAAACCCACACCCTGGCAAAGCTCTCCTGGTGCCCAAGCCAGGGGTGACCTTGTGCTTGGACACCTCTGATCTGAGAGGAAGAGGAAGGAAGTGGAGGAGCAATCAATCCCCCAAACCACAGCCCGGAGAGGGAGATGGAGGGAGTGACATTCAGCAGAGCCAGAATTAGCAGCAGCTGGGTGGAGGGACCCCATTTCCACCCCATTAATAATTCATCCAGCTCTGCTGCTACCTGCTCACAAACAGCAAACAGCTCGTTAGCCAGCTTAGGCTTTTTCCCCCCCTTTTGCTCTCTCTGCCCTAATAAGAGCCCACTGCAGATGGTTGGGGGATGGAGGTGGCAAAGGAAGGGCACAGGAGTGAGCAAACCACCCCACCAGCCTACCCTGAGCTTCCCATCCCATCCCCTCCTGGCTGCCTGCCCTGGATGCTGCTGCCTCTCAGCCAGTTCCACCCTTCCCCTGTGGAGGTGAGGCCCTGGAGTAACCATCACTGAAGGAAAGATTCTTAAATTCAAGGATACAGAATTAACCAGGTTGGAAAAAACCTTAGAGCTCACCAAGTCCAACCTATCACCCAGCACCCTGGAGCAGGCTGCCCAGAGAGGCTGTGGAGTCTCCTTCTCTGGAGACTTCCAAAACCCAGCTGGACACATTCCTGTGCAGCCTGCCCTGGGAGATCCTGCTTTGGCAGGGGGGGTTGGATGAGATCACCTCCAGAGGTCCCTTGCAAGCCCTAACATTCTATGATTCTATGTGCATCAAGAGATGGAATACTCAGTGCAAGAGGAGCAGGGGCTGCCCCACAGCCCTGGAGCATCAGGGGAGGAGGGCACAGAGCCTTACCTGGGCTCACAGGGAAGAGCCAGCGTGGAGCTGTCTGGCTCGGGAAGGACCTCATGCTTCTCCTCAGCCATCTCCCTGCTCCTGGCCATCTCTGCTGGTGAGTTATGTCACCTGCCAGCTGCTGGAAATAATCACTGTAAATTAATTAGGGTTGTTTCACCCCTCTGATCCCTCCCAGCCCAGGAACTGAGTGAAAATTAATTGTCTGAGAGTTATTTCCAGTTCTCTGGGAGTCCCATCCTGCCCGCTGGCAGGTTATGCTTTGTGCCCTGAAGCAGGAGATTTAATTACCCACAAATGTTATTTTTGATCATAAAAATCACCTTGTCTCTGTCACACAGCCAGACAGAGCAGGTGACCCCTCAGGTCAGAAGCAACAAGAGTGTTAGCATCCCATAATGACATGAGGACAGGCTCACGTTTTCTCCCAGGACAAAGCAGTTCTGGCTGGGAAAGAGCAGCACACCCTGGGGCAGGAACCAAGGAATTGCTTGGGGTGGTCCTTGTCACAAATGTGTGCTGCAGAAAACCAAACCAGAGCATCATCTGGGGTGGAAAAAGCTCTCTCAGATCACCCAGTCCAACCCTCAACCCAACCCCACCATGGCCACCAAACCCTGGCCCCAAGTGGCCACAGGTTTCCTGAGCACCTCCAGGCATGGGGGCTGCACCACCCGCCCTGGGCAGCCTCTGCCAGTCCCTGACCACTCTTGCAGCAAAGAAATTGTTCCTAATCTCCAACCTAACTCTCCCCTGGTGCAACCTGAGGCTGTTTCCTCTTGTCCCCCCTTGGGAGAAGAGACCAACCCCCACCTCAGTCCAGCCTCCTTCCAGGCAGCTGCAGAGAGCAATAAGGTCTCCTCTCAGCCTCCTCTTCTCCACACTAAACACCCCCAGCTCCCTCAGCTGCCCCTCACTAGCCCTCTTCTCCAGACCCTTCCCCAGCTTCCTTGTCCTTCTCTAGACCCACTCCAGCCCCTCAATGTCCTTTGTGGAGTCAGGGGCCCAAACCTGAAGCCAGTATTTGAGGTGTGGACAGGGACAGGGATGGAGATGGAAGGGAAGCTGGAGCAGGAGATGGAAGTGAAGCAAAGCCCTGCAGCTCAATCCCAACAAGAACCAGAGGAACTCAGCAGGAAAGGGCACAGAGGAAATTGTTTTGGCTTTGTCCTGCAGCCTCCTGAGCAAGCAGCTCCAGCTTGGTGTTGGATGGGGAAAGGGAGTGGAGGGAAAAAACCAAAGCCGGGGGGGAAATGTGTTCCAGAGCCCCCAGAGGAGAGGCAGGGAACCCCCTCCATGTGAGGACCCCCAGCTCCCCTGTCCATCAGTCCTCCCCATGACAGCCAAGGCTGTTCAGGGAAGGAGGCTGCAGGACACCAGTGGTGGCAGCAGTCCGTGGTGGGGACGTGAGCAGGGCAGGAGGGATCAGGTGTGTGGCAGGGTTCTGCCTGTGCAGTGGTTTTGAAGGACCTGGAGGAAATCTGACACCAACTTAAGGACTGTGCAAGGTGATGAGGAGACTCTGGGAACTTCACCAGCTAAGCTTTGAGTGGAAAATCAAAGGCAGGGTTGTAGGTGACCTGTGAGAGGCTGAAGGGCCTTGGGACACACCCCAGAGCTCCTTAACCACCAGGGCTGGATGGGGTGGATGCTAAGGAGGGAATTGTCCCTTCCTGGGTGGAGGTTCAGACTGAGGTTTCCCTGGTCACAAGCACTCCCTAGAGGGAGGGAAGGAGGCTTTTGTGACACCACCTGCCCCACTGAATCACTCTAGCCACTGCCCAACCTGCAGGCCAGTAAAACCCTGCTTCCACACCGGGATGTTTCCCCCCTAAACAACTTGTGCCACTCAGAACTGGATGGAGACCTACAGAGAAGAGAGGGCTCAGAAACCTGAAGAGGAGGGTTTGCTCCATGCAGACCTTCCTCACCCACAGCCCTTCCACTTCCTGCAGCAGATGCAGCTTCCAGCTGCTGCTAACAGCTCCATGAGGGCCAGGACAGACAACCCCTGCTGGGCATCAGAGCTTCTCCTCTCTGCTCAAGGAACCTGGTCCCTAAGCATCTCTCATTTCAGAGTCTGCAGCAAGCTCCTCCTTATGCTGAGGGACCCAGCCCCAGCTCTTCAGGCTACAGAGGGCTGTTTCCACAGCCCCCAGTTCCAACCAGCAGCAGAGCTTGCAGGAGAGCCTGGAGCCACCCAAGGTTTGAGAGCTCTGACTGGGTTTGAGAGCAAGTTCTTGGGAGAAAAAACCCCCAACCAACCCACTGCAAAAGCAAGGACCCAAAGAGAAGCCCACACAGCAGCACAGACCTGTGTGCCAGGGAGAAAAAGCTCCCCATGAAAGTCAAGGACCTCTCCCTCCCCAACTTGGTTTGGATTCCCAGGGCTGGTCCATGTTGATGAGACCTTCTCATTACTCTTACCAGGAGGCTAATAAAGGAGTTGGTCCCAGGGTGAGCTGGGTTTCAGCAGAGGCCTTGGCTCAAGCATCACAACTCCATCAAGCAGAAGCAATCCCTGAAAGCAAAGCAGCTCCAGGGGGATCCCTTAAACCATTAAACAAACCACTCTGGGTTAGGGGAGCTGTGCTGAGCAGCTCCACCTTGCACATCCTCTGCTGACTGCTCCCTGCTCACACCTTGGATGGTTTCATCCCCACTTTTAGAATAGAACAGAACAGAACAGAATAGAATAGACCAGACCAGGTTGGAAGAGACCCTCAAGATCATCATGTCCAACCTATCAACCAATCCAACACCACCTAATCAACTAACCCATGGCACCAAGCATCCCATCAAGGCTCCTCCTGAACACCTCCAGTGATGGTGACTCCACCAGCTCCCCAGGCAGCCCATTCCAAAGGGCAATCACTCTCTCTGTCTAGAACTTCTTCCTAACCTCCAGCCTAAACCTCCCCTGGTGCAGCCTGAGACTGTGTCCTCTTGTTCTGGTGCTGGCTGCCTGGGAGAAGATTAATCAGAGAGTTGCTCCAGATGGAAAAGCCTTC
This sequence comes from Dryobates pubescens, assembly GCF_014839835.1. Classification (NCBI taxonomy): domain Eukaryota; kingdom Metazoa; phylum Chordata; class Aves; order Piciformes; family Picidae; genus Dryobates; species Dryobates pubescens. The sequence goes on from NC_071640.1 coordinate 1,619,284, forward strand.
TGAGAGCGAGTCCAACCAGCAACCCAACCCCACCACGGCCACCAAACCATGGCCCCAAGTGCCATGGCCACAGGTTTCTTGGACACCTCCAGGGCTGGGGACTCCACCACCTCCCTGGGCAGCCTCTGCCAGTCCCTGACCACTCTTGCAGCAAAGAAATTCTCCTTCTTCTCCCCCCCTAGCCCTCCTCTGGCACCATTTCAAGCCATTTCCTCTCATCCTCTCTGTCCTATTATTATTATTTGCATTATTTTTTCTGCCTTGTGCAGCCAGTGATTGAGTTGCTTTCCAGCTTCCCTTTGGCATGGAGATCTCCTCCAAGCTGCAGTTTGATTCCTGCACTCACAACAGATGTCTGGTTTGTTTAAAATATTCAACAGCCTAATGATTAATCAAGTAATCTCACCTACAAAAATACAGAATTTGGTGCTGGGAGCCTTCAAAATGCCAGGGAAAAAAACCAAACCCAACAATCAAAACAACTTTGTGCACTCATTAGGAGCCCTAGAAACCAGCTGGGCTTTGGAAAACTGAGGCCTTTGATTTGGGCTGGTTTCCCCCTTTCCCCCCTCCCCAGCAAGGTGAGAGCAGTTTCACTGCAGCATCCTGGGTCCCTGACACCCTCCTGGATCTCTCTTACACCATCCTGGGTCCCTGACACCCTCTCCTGGATCTCTCTTACACCATCCTGGGTCCCTGACACCCTCTCCTGGATCTCTCTTACACCATCCTCGGTCCCTGACACCCTCCTGGATCTCTCTTACACCATCCTGGGTCCCTGACACCCTCCTGGGTCTCTGTTACCCTCCTGGGTCCCTGACACCCTCCTGGGTCTCTGTTACCTTCCTGGATCGCTGACACCCTCCTGGGTCTCTGTTACCATCCTGGGTCCCTGACACCCTCCTGGGTCCCTGACACCCTCCTGCCTTGTCAGACCAATACCTTGTCTCTTAAGAAAAGCTCCTCAAGCATCAAGCCTCCTCTGTCACCTTCAGCAAGTGCCTTTTGCAGCGTTTTTTGTCCACCACCGACCTCAGGCACCAAGGGAAGGGAAAAACCCGAGGACTGTGATATTTGAGCTGGAGAATTGGGTCCATGTGAACCTCATGAGGTTTAACAAGGCTGAGTGCAAGCTCTTGCACCTGTGTCAGGGCAACCCCCAGTATCAATCCTGGCTGGGGGATGACTGAGAGGAGCTCTGTGGAGAAGGACTTGGGGGTGCTGCTGGGTTAAAGGCTGAAGACGACCCAGCACTGTATGACCACAGCCCAGCCCCAGCAGAGCCCTGGGGGCTGGTGGGCAGCAGGGGCAAGGAGGGCATTCTGCCCCTCTGCTCCACTCTGCTGAGACCCCCTGCAGTGTTGGCACCAGCTCTGGAGCCCCAGCACAAGGTGGACATGGAACTGCTAGAGCAGGTCCCGAGGAAGCCACAGCAGTGATGCAAGGGTTGGAAGCCCTCTGCTGTGAGGCCAGGCTGAGAGCTGGGGCTGTTCCACCTGGAGAGGAGAAGGCTCCAGGGAGCCCTTAGAGCAGCCTTCCAAGAATGCCAGTCAGAAGACTTTTTAGCAGGGCCTGTTGTGACAGGACAGGGAGGGATGGTTTGGAACCAGAGGAGGGAGATTTGGACTAGATGTAAGGAAGAAATGTTTTACATCAAGGGTGGAGAGACCCTGACCCTGGTTGCCCAGAGAGGTGGGAGAAGCCTCATCCCTTCAGCCACAGCAGGGCAGGTGGTTTGGAGCTGTGAGCAACCTGCTCTAGCTGCAGATGTCCCTGCTGGCTGCAGGGCAGTTGGACTGAGTGAGCTGTAAAGGTCTCTTCCCAGCCCAGGCAGCCTGTGCCGTGCCTCACGGGGGCACAACCTCGCCGTGATGCTTTGTTGGGGCAGGAGGTCCTCAGCCAGGGCCTTGCAGCTTCCCCTTTTGGGCAGAGCTGGGGCTGAGGGAGGCTGCAGTGATCTTTGGTGCACCCTCAAGAAATGAGCAACCAGAGAGAGCAAGTTGGGGAGCTGGAAGCCTGCAGTGTCTAGTTGCCGTGAGGACACTCACGACTGATTTAATAGCGTGAGACTCCGAGTGAGCTTGGTTTATTTTAAGCTCCCCGAGACCAAGTTTGCCTGGCTAATGCATTCTGACTTTTAGATTGAAGACATAAATATCTTGAGACTTTGGACAGATTCTTTGGAGGACACACGGCTTGGAGGAGGAAACCAGACTCAAAAATAAGAGCTGGAGCCGTTTCAAGCAGCGTTAGAACTGATCTTCCCGGGACCAAGAGAGCGGCCAAGGGATGGCCATCTGCTTCCGCTCCCTCCCAGCCCCCCCCTGCCCTTTGGGCTGGCTTCAAACCACCCCACCAGAGAAAATGCACCCAGCATCCCCTGGAGGAAGGACAATTCAATAAAGCTAACCCCAAAAAGGAACACTTCACTTGAGCAGAGGAAGCCGTGGTGCCCTGCCTCGCCTGGTGGCTTTTGAGGCTCTCCCCCGCCTTCCAGCGCTCTCACTTCCAGGTTATTTTTGGGCTTGCCCCATTCCCACCACGCAGCTCCCGAGCCATGTGCTGCCCTGGAGCATCAGGGGGGGCTTAAGGACATCTTTGAGCTTGCTGCCTGCTGAGCTGAGCGTGTTCAGGGGCTGGGATGGACAGCAGGGACTGTGCACCTTCGTGTCCTGTTCTCTGAGACGAGCATATGGGAGACAGGTGGAGTTTTGGCTCCGCTTCTCCCTGCTCCTGACCTGCCAGATCCCCTGCCAGGGACGTGCCTGGCCAGCCCTGTCTGCCCAGACTGGGCACTGGGAGGGCATCACACTTCTTAGACTCTGTTGCTTCCCTTGCTGCCCCTGGGTAGTCTGTCCCACCTTCCACCCAGGCCACCCTTTACTTCTCTGGGCCATGTTTTCTTACTGCAGTTTGGTGGCAGAGTCCTTCCCTTGTGTAATTTGGCTGCTGCTTAAGGAAGCCTCTGAGGAAAGCCCTGATATGATCTCCTCATAGCCCTGGAGGTGACCCTGGCCACTGTGGCCTTTAAGGGGACAACTCAAGCAGCAAATCCTGAGTAGAGATCCGTCTTACCCCATCGGAAGGGCTTTGGCAGCCCCGGTGGCTCTGCACACAAGGAAGCCTCAGGGCAAGAGTGCTCTTGCCAGGCTGTCTCCGTTCTTGCAGACTGCTGTTCATACAGCACCAAGGAGAGCTTATTGAGGAACCTTTGGTCAGCTCCCCAGCTGAGCCCACGGAGACACTGCCCTGCTGCACCCTCCTTCAGACAGGAGGTGAAAACAAGCCTCCAGGATGGTCTTTTCAGGCCCCCTCCATTAAGCCATCTGTGTGACCACACTGGCAGGAGGACCATACTGCAACCCAATCTGTTGTCTCGGCACACTCTGAGCCCCTCAGCACCTCAGCTGATGGAGCTTTTCCTTCTTCCCTTTCTACCAGCCAGCTGCTCTTAGAGGCAGCTCCATCCCCTAGCAGGAAGCTTTAGCAGGGGTGGTTGGACTGCATGATCCCCAGAGGTCCCTTCCAACACCCAGCACGCTGGGACTCTGTAACGTGCCCCTCAGCACAGCTAACCCTGACGCTCACCTCCAAACCTTCAACCTTTGCTGCATGACCTGGAGGCTGGGTGCAGCTCAGCATTTGTGTGTGAGAGCCTCCCTGCAAAACATGAGAACCTGGCCAGGCAATGTCTCCTGTGGGCAAAATGTGATGGCTGCAATTGTCTGCCATTGCCCAGGTCCATGGGCAACGAGTGGCATCACAGTGGAGTGGGCATCGTGGCCTGGATGGGGTGAGCCCATCCCCTGCCAGCTCAACCTCTGTCCAGTTTGGGTCATTTGAGCTGAGAAGTCACCAGCAATGGTCTCTGGGGTCAGCAGAGACACAAATCTCTGCTCTCTCTGCTGCCACCCAGCCCTGTCCCAGCCAGGAGATGGGAAATTTGGTTTGCCTCCTCTAGCCATGCTCAGAGGCACTAGGTGTGGGTGCTGTGTCCCCAGCTCGTTCAGCATCAGGAGCCTCAGGAGGCCTGGATGTGCTTTGGGGGTTGGAGCTGCTCACAGCTCTCTGTAGGCTTTGTAACTTAGCCAAGCTGAAGTGAAGCTTCTCTGAGACCTTCTCAGGGAAAGAGCTTTCTATGAAAACTGCCCCTGTGCCAAGCTGAGAAACCTTTCCCCAAGGGCTTCTCAAAGGAAGCAGCTCAGCAGTGCTCATGGCAAAGGCAAAGCCTCAAGTCTTAGTCGTCAGCTCATGCTCAGAAACAGCAGCACCCAGAGCCAGACCCCCAGCACAGCCCAGCTCAGCCCTCCAGCTAACATCTGACACTGGCAGCTAAAAACCAGGACCCCACAGTGGTGTGAGCTCTGCCAGGTGCTTGTCATGCCAATGCAACACCCACACCATGCCCATGCAATACCCACACTATGCCCACACCATGCCCATGTGATGCTCACACAATGCCCACGCAATGTTCATATCATACCCTTGCAACACCCACACCATGCCCATGCAACGCCCACACCATACCCATGCAATGCCCACACCATGCCCATGCAACGCCCACACCATACCCTTGCAATGCCCACACCATGCCCATGCAATGCCTACACCATGCTCACACCATGCCCATGCAATGCCCACACCATGCCCATGCAATGCCCACACCATGCCCTTGCAACACCCACCCCAAGCCCATGCAACTCCCACCCCATGCCAGTGCAACGCCCACCCCGTGCCCGCATCACGCCCAGGCGGCGCCCGGGTGACGCTGGCTGTCATTGCAGGAGAACCCCTACCTGTGCAGCGACGAGTGCGACGCCTCCAACCCGGACCTGGCTCACCCGCCCCGGCTGATGTTCGACAGCGAGGCCGAAGGGCTGGCCACCTACTGGCAGAGCGTGACCTGGCGCCGCTACCCCGAGCCGCTGCTGGCCAACATCACCCTGTCCTGGAACAAGAGCATCGAGCTGACCGACGACATCGTCATCACCTTCGAGTACGGCCGCCCCACCGCCATGATGCTGGAGAAGTCGCTGGACAACGGCAGGACCTGGCACCCCTACCAGTACTACGCCGACGACTGCATGGAGGCCTTCGGCATGCCGGCGCGCAGGGTGCGGGAGCTCTCGGCCACCAGCGCCAACAGGGTGCTGTGCACCGAGGAGTTCTCGCGCTGGGCGGGCTCCAAGAAGGAGAAGACCGTCCGCTTCCAGGTGCGCGACCGCTTCGCCATCTTCGCCGGCCCCGACCTCAAGAACATGGACAACCTCTACACCCGGCTGGAGAGCGCCAAGGGCCTCAAGGACTTCTTCACCGTCACCGACCTGCGGATGAGGCTGCTGAGGCCGGCCCTGGGGGGCACCTACGTGCAGAGGGAGAACCTCTACAAGTACTTCTACGCAGTCTCCAACATCGAGGTCACCGGCAGGTAAAGGGCTGCGGGGGTGCTGGGGGGCAGCTCTGCTGGGAGGTGTGAGAGCCAGAGAGGAGTCAGCCAGAGAGGAGTCAGCCAGAGAGTCATAATAGTCACAAAATCATAGACTCATAAGAGTCAGAGTCACAGAATCACAGAATCAGAGAGTCATAGAATCAGTCACAGAGTCACAGCCACAGGGTCACAGAGTCAGAGTCTCAGAATCAGAGTCTCAGTCACAGAGTCAGAGTCACAAAATCTCAGAGTCACAGAATCACAGAGTCATGGAACCACAGAAACATAAAATCACAGGATCGTAGAATCATAGCTCACAGACCACAGAATCAAAGGATCATCTGGACTCAGTCCTGCAGACCCCAGCAGACAAGCTTGGGGTGAGGCCAAACCCCACCCCCCCATCAGGTCTGGGGCAGGGGGAGGCAGGAGGGGGTTTGTTTTTCCCTTCTCTCTCCGTGCCGTGCATGGCAGCAGCAGCAAGAGCCAAGGACGGTGGAAAGATGCCGAGATGGCCAATTTCCCACCCGGCTCGTGGGCTCTGGGTGAGAGGGGACGAATCTGCCCAGCACCCCCTCCCCTCCCCCTGCTGACAAGAGTCACCACAGCGACAGAGGAGCCGTTTGTGTGGCTTCCAAAGCTGGTTGCTTCTGAGGCTTGTGAGCAAAAATGTTCTGCAGGTGCCACCAAGGCTGCCTTTGAACAGGCTCCAAGGGGAAGGAAGCTGCAGTGAGGGGTGGGAGGCCCTTTCCTCCCCGGGGGGGGGGGGGGGAGGGGCCAGGCAGGAGGCAGTGGTGAGGGCAGCAGCAGGCACAGGGCTTTGGCTTCATTCATGGTGTCTGGGAGGAGCATCCCTGGCTGGCAGCTGGGCTGGCAGCATCTCAGGGTGCCCATCGTTGGGATGGCTCAAGGAGGAGTCCCAGGGAGCTCAGGCACAGGGGCAGAGCTGCAGGAGAGCACCTCTGTGTCCATCTGCAAGCGCCCAGGGGTTGGGGCAATGTGCCTCTGGATCAGTACCATGGAATCCTAGAATGGGTTGGGTTGGAAGGGACCTCAGACATCACCATCAGAGCGTGTGGCATTGCATGTGCCACCAGGATTGTAGGGCACCAGGATTTTGGCAGGCAGCTGGCAGTGCCTGCAGGTGGATGTGGCACAGGGCAGCTCATTTCCAGCTGATGCTCACAGTCAAGGCAAGAGCAAAATGCTTTGCCCTCAGAGCACACCACAAGCTTGGGAGGTTTCCCATGCTGCAGCCTTAGCTGGTGGCTTCTAGGAGGTTTCTCTGATCCCCTTGGACTCCATGCTGCTGGGTCCCATCCAAGCTCCCCTCCATCCTTCATCCCTCTGCTTCCTGCCAGGAAACCTCCTCACCATCGTCAACCAGAGCTTTAGGGGGAAGCAGAAACAGAGCACGGGGAGAAGGGGAAGGAGTCAGCTGCCTTCCCTCCTCTGGCAGGCCAGAGGAGCCAGGGCAGTGCAGGAGGTTGCCAGGCTCTCCAGAGAGTCTGGTGCAGCCTGAGGGTCACTGTTGTTGCGATGGGCTGGTCCTTCAGGCTCTCCTGTGCCTGCTCCATCTCCTCATCCCACACCCCAGGTCCTTTTCTCCCTTCGGGGCTGAGTTTATTTTTGCTCTTTCTTCTGGCTGTCTTTTTTCTTTTCATTGTGTTGTGTTTGTCAGCTTTGCCTTTTTTTCCCTTTTCTTCTTCCATCCTGTCCCTATTGATCTGCAGGGTAACTGGAGATGCTGAGGAGTCAGGACAGGAATAGAGAGAGGAGTGAGCCCTTGCTCTGTGTGCTGTGTGTGTGCCAGGCGGGCTGGGGAAAGGCTTCTCCCCGCAGCTCTCGACTCGCCGCTCGGTTCCTCTCCCGGGCGCAGCAATGAGCTCGGTCATCCCCTCAGCGATGGGTGAATGAGCTTCTCCTGGCTGCTGGGGCTGGCACTCAGCAGCCTGCAAGCTGCCACTTCTCTTTCCATTACACACCCGAGTCCCTTTGGAGTAATTTCCCTCCCCCTCCTACCGTCGCTCAGCGAGCCGCGCTCCATCACGGAGACATTAATGAGAGGTAATTGGAGTTAATGTGCCGTGGCCGGGACATGTGGATCCAGTTAGGAGAAATCAGATCGAGCAGAAGTCTATCAATTTTAGGCTGATTATGAAGATTTCTCTCCTTCATTCTCCCCTGCCCCCAGTGCGTGCTCGCTCTGTCTGTCTGTCCCGCTGGAGGGAGGCAGGAGGAGGGAGCGCTGCTCCTCACTGGCAGCAGTGCCTCATCTCGGGCTTTGCTCAGGACAAAGAGGCACCAACAGGATGAGGGCTCCACTTTTGGGGTGGCAATGAAGCTGGTGAAGGGTCTGGAGGACAGGGCTTAGGAGAATTGGCTGAGGGAACTGGGGTTGTTCAGGCTGGAGAACAGGAGGCTGAGGGGAGACCTCTCTACAGCTCCCTGAAAGAAGGCTGGAGGGAGGTGGGGGTTGGTCTCTTCTCCACACTATCAGGTGATAAAAGGAGAGGACATGGCCTGAAATTGTGCCAGGAGAGGTTCAGGTTGGAGATGAAAACTTTCTTTGCAGCAAGACTGGTCAGGGATCCAAACAGGCTGCCCAGGGAGGAGGTGGAGTCCCCATCCCTGGAGGTGTTCCACAAACCTGTGGCCATGGCACCTGGGGCCACGGTTTAGTGGCCATGGTGGTGCTGGGCTTATGGACTGGATGATCCTAGAGGGCTTTCCCAACCAGATTTCCTCTCCTCTCTTCACTTGTTGCCTTTCAGGGGATTTCCTTGGCTTCCCTTCTGCTCACACAAAAGAACTGAAGGGAGAAGCCCTCAGTGCTCCTCTGCTTTCCCCTTGTGTGGTTCTTGGTGCTGTCCATGGATGCTCTCCAGGAGGCTTTGCCTTCTGCATGACTTAGAGCTGAGAATTTGTGGTAGCAGAGCAGAATTAATTTACTCAGCTCCTCTCCCAGCACCAGAGCCAGGATCAGGCACTTGAGACCTGAAGGATCAAGGCCATCCCCTAAAGCACCAATAAATCCAGCTGGTCAGTCATCAGTGGAACCCACACACAAGGGATTCATTTTTTTGCCTTCAGATGAAGCAAATCTTTATTTGAAGCAATTCCTGGCCAGCTTGGTGGCTGCCTCCTTCTCCTGTCCTCCAGGCCAGAGCAATGCCAACTGCTTGCTGTGCTTCCCCTCTGGTTGCAGCCCAGCTTGAGCTGGGAGTGCCAGCACAAAGTGCATCCTGGCTGCCTTCAGGCTGCTTCACCCCTCTTGGACATTCCTCCTTCTGACTCAGCTCGATGAAGCTGTTGGAGAGCCTCCAGCTGTAGATGTTTGCAGTCTTGACTCCTCTGACAAAGCTGTCTCTGGAAGGCAGCAAAGAGGAATGCTTGGTCCAGGAAGCCTCTGGTTGAGGGTCTTAGATCTGGTGTCACGATCAGTGCCTCCCATCAAGTGCCTTTCCTTGAGGAGCAGAGTGGGACCTGCTGGCTGCTGGAGGGGGACCTGGGATAAGTGATCTGTGAGAGCCTTCCCCAGCCCTAGTGCTGGAGCATCACCCCCAAACCAGCCACGGGCTCACCCAAACACCCCATCAAGAACTAGCCCAAACCCCCTGCATCCCACAGGCAGCTTCTGCCTCTGCTCAGCAGCTTGGAGAAGGCCACAAAAAAAAAAAAAAAGAAAAAGAAGAAAGCAGGCTGAGCACTGCCTGTGCCTTCTCCTGCAGCTCCTGGCAGCTCGACTTTGGGTCCCAGGAGGTAACAGTATCCTCGTGTCAAGGTCGGCCAAGTCTGCGCCAACGCTGCGCCGCCTTCCCCGGCCTGTCCTCGCCTCCGTGCTGGGCAGCCCCTGAGAAGCTGGAAGGCTGAATTTCCCTGGCATTCCTCCAGGCTGGAATTAGCTTGAGTTCAGGGGGAAAAGAAAATAAATAAAAATCATCTTGCTCTTGGTCAGAGAGGTGAATTAACCCCCCCCAGAAACCGCTTGCTTGGCTTTGCTTGAGCCTCCGCGAGGTGCCTGGATGCCTCTCCTCTGAGGCAAGGCTGAGCTGGGGCTGTTTCGGGGGAGGAGGCTGAGGGGCAGGCAAGCTGAGGGGCAGTCAAGCTGAGGGGCAGGCAAGCTGAGGGGCAGTCTTACTACAAATGCCTGCAAGCATCCAAGGAGTGGGTGTCAGGAAGGTGGGGCCAGACTCTTCTCGGTGATCCCCAGTGACAGGACAAGAGATAATGGGCATAAACTTGAGCACAGGAAGTTCCATCTGAACATGAGGAGGAACTTCTTTGAGGGTGGCAGAGCACTGGAGCAGGCTGCCCAGGGAGCTGGTGAAGTCTCCTTCTCTGGAGACTTTGAAGGACCACCTGGATGTGCTCATTCATCTCTCTTCCCATCTGTCAGACTTCTTCCTCCTCCCAACCCCAAGTCTCTCTCTGTTGCTTCCTCCTTCCTCCACCAAGATCCTCTTCCCCTACCACAGAGGCAGTTCTCTGAAGCCCTCTCCTCTTGCTGGTCCTGCCTCTGCCATCACTGCTCCTTGGAGACCTTCAGAGCCCACCTGGACCTTGTGACCCTGCACAGCCTGCTCTAGGTGACCTCGCTTTAGCTCAGAGATCTTGGGAGGTCCCTCCCAAGCCCTACTGCTCTGCGACTCACTCCCACTGCAGCAAGATGGAGGAGAAAGGATGCTGGGTGGGAGGAAGTCAGCAAGAAACCCTGAGAGCTCCTCCTTCCCCCAGCCACTGGTGACACTTTGTCAATAGCTGGAGACGGATGCCCAAGGTCCTATTACCTGCTCCTGGCTTTGCTTTCTGGAGGTTTTTATTTCCCCTCCGATTCTGCTGCTGAGCTGCGTCCGGCCCCGGGCGGATAATAGGATTCCATCGATAGCCTGAGAAGGTGATGTATGTTAAAGCACTTAATATAAAGAGACTTCTACAGGAGCCCAAATTCAATTTAGCCAATGAACTCGATTGCAGGCATTATTGCATTCCAGGAGCAAGACCAAGAGCATTTATACACATTATTACTCTGCAAATATTGATGCTCACCTACCCGGGCGACGTCCTCTTCACCCTTCCTCCCTTCTGCTGCCCGACCCCCTAATGGGCAGCTTTGGGGTTGTGTTTGCTCTTTAAGGCAGCCCTGAATGTAAATAACTTTCCACCAGGCAGCAGGATCCTGACAGCTGGGGAGTGTCAGCTGCTTTCAAATAAATAGCCTCTGGGATGGGAGCAGCCGGCCAGCCAAGTGCTCTCCACTTCAGCATCCTGGGAACTGGCTCCTCTCTTGGCAACCCAAACCTCAGAGGGCAATGAGGATGGTTCCTCCCCACCAGAGCTCATCCATCCCTACCACACAACCAGCAGTGAAAGCCTGCAAGGTTCTAAAGACCTGGAGATGTGGTGCTGAGGACTATGGTTTAGTGGTGACCTTGCAGTGCTGGGTTAATGGTTGGACGTAATGCTTGCAGAGGTCTTTTCCAACTGAAATGAATCCCCTGGCCTGGAGCAGCAGTGGTGTGGCCAGCAGGAGTAGGGAAGTGATTGTACTGGGCATCAGTGAGGCCACACCTTGAATACTGGGCTCAGGTTTGGACCACTCACTCCAAGAAGGAAGGTCAGGGGCTGGAGAGTGTCCAGAGAAGGGAAACGAAGCTGGGGAAGGGTCTGGGGAACAGGGCTGGTGAGGAGCACCTGAGGGAACTGAGGGTGTTTATAGTCTGGAGAAGAGGAGGCTGAGGGGAGACTTCATTGCTCTCTACAGCTCCCTGAAAGGAGGCTGCAGTGAGGTGAGGATTGGTGTCTTCTCCCTAGTATCAGATGATAGGAAAGGAGAAAATGGCCTGAAATTGTGCCAGGAGCAGTACAGGTTGGACAGGAGGAAAAATGTCTTTGCTGCAAGAGTGGTCAGGGATTGGCACAGGCTGCCCAGGGAGGTGGTGGAGTCCCCATCCCTGGAGGTGTTCCAGAAGCCTGTGGCCATGGCACCTGGTTTAGTGGCCATGGTGGTGCTGGGTTGATGGTTGGACTCTAGGAGGTCTTTTCCAACCAAACCCATTCTCTGATTCTCTCATTCTATGAAGTCCCCACTCACAACAGGTTCCTCTGACCTAACCCAGGGTTTTTCTTTCCACTTTTTCAGCTCTGCCAAACCCCAAAGCCTCCCTCCCTGCTTCAAGCAGAAAGCAGGAGGGAGCTAAAATGCTTCTTCCTTCCCCTTCATCCCCTGCACCACAGGCTCGGCTACACTCCCAGCCCTGCTCCTGGGATGAATGAGTTGCCATCACCTCCTTCACCCCTGCTCTGGTCACTGGCAGCAGCAAACCTCTGCCAGAGTCATCTCCCAGCAAGGCAAGTCCTAATATAACTCCTCTCCACGAGAGGATGGTGCTCGCTCCACGGCCCAGCTATTTTTACCTGCTTCCGCGGGCACAGATGGGCCAGAAACAATCCAAGCTCAGCACCCCTCCTGCTTTGCCCAAAAGATTCTCTCCCTGCTTTTGCTGAGCTGCCAAAACAGTTGCAAAGGTAAAACGTGGGGAAGTCATGGCCAGGCAGCTGCCAGCAAGGGCTAGAGATGACAATGGAGAGCTGGAGAAGAGTTATTCAACGTTTCCCTGAGAGCTGAGATCACTTGAAACCTCCTTTTCCTTGGGGAGGGAGAGGAAAGAGCTCCCTTCAAACACGTGGTCCCAGGAGACTCATTAAAGGCTCATCAATTACACTGAGAGCAAACAATTCAGGGAAAGCTATCAGAAGGCTTCCTTTGGAGGGCAATCATTAGCAGCTCGCTGCTGCCTCTGTCCAACATCAGCTCCTGCGAACAGGAAGAGGGTGGAGGGGCAAAGTCAAGCTGATGTAGGGGGAAAGTAGGAGAGAAGCCAGCAGGAGGGGACCAGGTCTCCACAGCATCCCTGGAGATGTGCAGCCATGCAGTAGCATCCTCATGGGGAGCATGAGAGCACTGCTTGGTCTGGAAGGAGCCTTGGAAAGGAGGGGGTAGCCCGCTGATGACCACCCCAGCTTGGGGCTAGACAAGGATTGGTCCATGGTGGCAGCTGGGCACAGGGATGGAGCAGCTCTCCAGGTCTCCACCCAGCAAGTGGTTCCTCCAGCCCTACCCAGCACTGCACTAGGGTCATGGCATTAGGCCTGAGTTGGGTATCCAGCACCTAAAGGCTGGCTCAGCACCAGCAGGATGAGGAGATGCTCTTTGCCTTTCTCTGCCTCTGCAAGTGGGGCTGTGAACAAGGAGCGGTGGGAGACCACTCAGGAGTCTTTGGAAGAAAAGCAAAGAGCTGGGGAGGCTTTAACAAATGCCTTCAGATGTCACTGTCAATGGAAGCTGAAGGACAGGGGCTGCTCTCCCACTCCCACCACAGTTCCTGCAGCTTTGTGGCACTCACCTCCAATTCCATCCCATCCCTAAGCCTGGGCATGGGCACCTCCTTCCCTCACACACAGGCTTGGCACCAGACACCTCCCCAGGCTGCTGTGACCTCCAGGATGCTGACTTGGAGAAACAGCAGGATGGCAAACTGCTCTTTGTGGCTGTAAAGAGAAGAAGAAAGAGAAGGACATTTTGCTGCAAACCTTCCTTGGCACCTCCAGCTCTGTGGTGTTCCCTGGTGCAGGCATTGGCAGCGCAGACCACGCTGCAGCACTTGAGGGCAGGCAGCAGCCCAACAACCTGGAGTCAGCTCCAACAGAAGCCCCTGGTGCAAAGGGTCACACTTTGGGCCACACACTGCTGCAGCCACTCTTGCTGAGAGCAGTGTGAGGCCTTTTCTGTCAGTGCAAAACACAGCTGGGTGACCTTCCAACAGCCCAGAGCAGGACTTGGCTGTCCCCAGCCCATGGTGCTCTGCTCTGGGCTGTGCCTCAGCATAGCTTCATCCTAGGTGGGCTCTGAAGGCTCCCCAAGGATCAGCACTGTCACCACTAGCCTTGACCCGAGAGCTAGAGAGAAGCAACACTCCCAGTTCTTCAGAGCTCCTCCAGAGCCAAAGAGACCATATTGCAATCAGCACTTTGCTGGAGCAGCCCTGAGACTGGAGCAGGGCCATGGCTGCCTTCTGCAGGCCACGGCGCAGGTGGCTGTCCCACTGCTGCTCTTTAAGCCTCATTGCTAAGTACCTCCTAACCTTTCCCTTCATCCTCTCCCTCCTGCCATGGCTGGCTGCCCGAGGAAGATGAGCAGAGGCAACAGGACCAGCAGCTCCCACCCAGGGGACTGGGCTAATGTCATTTGCTCCATCTCCACCAGCTGGATCTTGGCTGGAGAAGGAGGCTGTGCACAGACAGACAGTGAGCAAACGTCCTTGGGCTGCAGACCCAAAGGAGGAAGAAGAGGAGAGAGAAGAAAAGAAAAGAAAGGGGAGGGGGGGAGGAAGAGGGAAAAAAAGAAGAAAAAGAGGGGAAAAGAGAAGAAGAAGAGGAAACAAGAGAGGAAAAACAGGAAAAAAGAGAGGATGAGGAGGAAGATAAAAGGAAGAGGAAGATGAATAGGAAAAGAAAGAGGAAAAAAGAAGAGGAAGAGGAAATAGAAGAAAAAAAGGAGAAGGAAAAGGAAGAAATGGAAGAAAAGGAGGAGGAAGAGGAGGCAGAGAAGCCTGAAGAAGGGGTTAAAGCTGAGCTGCGAGCAGTGGGGGGGGCCTGGATGCAAAAACCTTCCCAGAGAGCTGGCAGGGGGGGCTGGCAGTTGGCTATTAAATAATGCAGCCTGATTGATTGGGCTGGGGATGCTGTGCCCAGGGTCAGCCTGCTGGGGTTATGCTTCTCTGCTTGGATTGATGATCCTCAAAGGTCAGATCCAGAAAGCAATTCCCTGCTGAAATTGATCCTTTGGGGAATAAGACTTTTGCACAGTGGCAAAGGGCTGAGCAGGGAGAAACAGAAGTGAGAGCCAGGCTTGGGCAGGGGCACCAGCTACAGAGTCACAGATTGCATTGGGTTGGAAGGGACCCTCCAAGGTCATCTTCTCCAACCCCCCCCCTGCAGTCAGCAGGGACATCTCCAACTAGATCAGGTTGCTCAGGGCCACATCAAGTTTGACCTTGAACATCTCCAGGGATGGGGCCTGAACCACATCTCTGGGCAAGCAGTTCCAACACCAGCCTATTCCAGTTCCATATTTCATGTCCCTGCTCCTCTGGGACTCCACAACTCCTCCTCTGCTGGATTTTAAGAGCTGTGCCCTGGAGCCAGCTCCCACCCGAGGTAGGAAGGAGCAGAGCTGCAGCTCCTAGAAGCTGTTGCTCTCCTTCAGGCTGAGCCCCGAGCGGCAGCAGCGAGGCTTTGACCTGCTTTAACCCTCTTCTCTTGCCTGCTTTCCTCTGCCTGCTTGTTTTGAAGCGAGAGAAGGAGGCCAGGCTGTGTGGACACTGAATAATTCAGAGTCCAGCTCCAGCACCCCGCGGCTGGGCAGCACCTCTGCCAAAGGGCTCAGCCAGCTCGGCCAAAATCCTTCCCCACAGAGGCAGGGGGGCCCTGGAGTGGCTCAGCATCCCTGCTGTGTGGGGACCAGGCAGAGCTGCTCCCTTCCCTGGGCGCTGGGATGCAGGGCTGGGAGCTGTCGGTGCTGTCAGCCGTGACGCAGCATCTCCAGCTCTCGCTGACACAGGTTCAAGTGGAGCATGCTGAGTCTGCCTCCCTCTGCTCCACCGACCACGGTTTCCTCCTTCCTCCCTCCTGGAGGCTGCTACATTCCCAACTCTGCTTGGGCAGAGCCAGGGCAGGGTTGGGAGGTGGGGAGAGGAAACTGTTCATCCAGCTTATGCTCAGCCTCCGAGCAGGGTTTGCTGGAATTAAGGGCAAGGAGGAGGAGAGAGGAAAATAAATCATAGGTGAGGTCAGCTCAGCTCAGCTCAGCCAGCCCTGTGTGAGGAACAGCACAGCAAAAGTGGCCTCAGCAGGTCAGGCAGGCAGCTGGGGAGCAACTCTGCAGGTCCCATGGGAAAAGTCACCAGGAACTGGCAGCACCAGCAGCTGGGAAGGACCCAGCCTGCAGCTCCCAGCCTGATCCAGGTTGTTTCTGCCAGTGCAGACAGAGCACAAGAGGCTGCAGGTTGTGTTCCCGCTGCTCTGCACAAGGTTTGTGCCCTTCAGCTCTGCACCTCTTGTGCCATCAGCCCTGTGAGGGCCACAAAGAGGTCTGGAGCACATCTCTGGTGAGGACAGGCTGAGACAGTTGGGGCTGACCAGCCTGGAGAAGAGCAGGCTCTGGGGAAACCTTAGAGCTGCCTTCTGGGATGGGAAGAGGGCTACAGGAGAGCTGTGAAGGGACTGTTTACAAGAACCTGTGGTGATAGGACAAGGGCAG
This sequence comes from Dryobates pubescens, assembly GCF_014839835.1. Taxonomy (NCBI): domain Eukaryota; kingdom Metazoa; phylum Chordata; class Aves; order Piciformes; family Picidae; genus Dryobates; species Dryobates pubescens. The sequence goes on from NC_071640.1 coordinate 1,635,033, forward strand.
TGTCTTGAAACTAGAGCAGGGGAGATCTAGATTGGACATTAGGAAGAAATTCTTTGCTATGAGGGTGGAGAGACACTGGAACAGGTTGCCTGGGGAAGTTGTGGATATCTCATCCCCGGAAGAGTTTAAGGCCAGGCTGGATGAGGCCTTGAGCAGCCTGGGCTGGTGGGAGGTGTCCCTGCCCATGGCAGGGGGCTGGAACTGGATGATCTTCAAGGTTCCTTCCAACCCAACCCACTCTATGACTCTCTGAGTGCTGCCTGGCCAGAACCTGCTCACACAGGGCACAGCCACCACTGGTCCCTAATGGTTCTGCTTCTGAGAGAGGAAAGGATCACAGAGAGCAGTGAGAGCACAGGGAGCTGTGCTCAGGATCTGCAATGAAATGGGAGGGCTTGGTCCCCAAAGTCTCTGTCTGGCGGCCCAAGAGTCACCAGAGCCAGGTGTGAGTGATGGGCTCAGCCTCTGTGCTCTGCACCAGCCACCTCCAGAGCCTGAGCAAGAGGAATGATTGTGCACAGAGCTAATTATTCCCTGCGTGCTGCACTGCAGCTCATTAAAAGTTTGTTAATGTTTGCAGATTGCTGAGTCGTGCTTTTTGCTGTTGCCTCCTCTGATGAGGGGGGGAGGAGAAGGCAGCTTCTGCTGGTGCCTTGCTCCCTGGCTCGCTGTGGTGGCAGCAGGCTGGGGCTGTGCGTGGGGGAAAGGCTTTGTGCCGAGCAGCTTCCCACTGTGGGAGGCAACTCTCTCGACTTCAGCTCTGGGAGGGGGGGGAGGGTCAAGGGGCTGAGTCCCACCACTGTTAGCCATGCTCCTCCTCCTAGAGCCTGGGGCTGTCCTCTGTGCCACCAGGGAAATGCCTCCATCCCAGCTGTCACTCAGGTTCCTGGGAAAAACCGAACTGTGAGGCTCCTTCCTGGAGCCTCAGCTGGAGATGTGGATTTAGCACTGAAGGGGCTGTGTGCTGCTGAAGCCAGCTGGTGGGAGCAAAGTAGCTCTCATCTTGGAGCAGAGACTGCAGATCCACCTTAGGTGAGGATGAGGGCATCTTGTCCCCTCCCTGGAAGTGTTCAAGGCCGGGCTGGGCAAGGCTTAGGGCACCCTGGACTAATGGAAGGTGTCCCTGCCCACGGCAGGGGGTTTGGAACTAGATGATCTTTAAAGACCCTTCCAGCCCAACCCATGCTATGATTCTATGGGGTCACAACCCCAACTCCTCCAGAAACCCTGGGCAGGGGGGGGGTTGAAAGAGCTGAGTGGGTTGAAACCATCTTGCAGCAGGAGCAGAAAAGGGGAACCCAGCCAGCTTCACCTCACACGGACAGCACCAGTCCCTGACAGCTCTTCTCCTGTCTTCCTCTTGCAGGTGTAAGTGCAACCTCCATGCCAACCTGTGCACCTTCAGAGAGGGCAGCCTGCAGTGTGAGTGTGAGCACAACACCACGGGGCAGGACTGTGGCAAGTGCAAGAAGAACTTTCGCTCCCGGTCCTGGCGAGCAGGCTCCTACCTGCCTCTCCCCAACGGGTCCCCCAATGCATGTAAGTAGCCTGCAGCCAGCTGGCCCTGGCCCTGCTCCCATCCTGGGCTGCACAGCACCCATGGGTGGGGCTGGATCTCACCCTGTCCTTCTCCACCTCAAACCAGGGCAGGATGCTCAGAGCTTGTAAGAGAACCACAGAAGTGGTTGAGGTGGAAAAGCCCTTTGAGGTCATCCAGTCCAGCCCCGCTCTAACTCTGCCAAGGCAGGGGCTAAGCCATGGCCCTCAGCACCACATCTCTGCCTATTTTAAACCCCTCCAGGGATGGAGACTCCCTGGCAGCCAATGCCAGTCTTTGAGAACCCTTCCAGCCAAGAAGTTGCTTCTCATATCCAACCTAAACCTCCTCTGGTGTAACTTGAGGCCATTTCCTATTGTCCCATTGCTTCTTACCTTGGGGAGGAGACCAACCCCACCTGCCTCCAGCCTCCTTTCAGGAAGCTGCAAGGAGACAGAAGGCCTCCCCTCAACTGCCTTGACTCCAGCTCCCTCAGCTGCTCCTCCCCAGCCCTGTTCTCCAGACCCTTCCCCAGCTTCCTTGCCCTTCTGTGGACCAGCTCCAGCCCCTCAGTGTCTTCCTTAGAGTGAGGAGCCCAAACCTGAACCCAGCATTCATGGTGTGGCCTTACCAGTGCTGAGTCCAGGAGGACAATCAGTGCTCTGCTCCTGCTGGCCACACTATTGCTGATCCAGGCCAGGATGCAGTTGGACTCCTTGGCCACCTGGGCAGCCCCTGGCTCATCTTCAGCTGCTGTTGATCAACACCATCAGATCTTCCTCTGCTGGGCATCTGTCCAGTCACTGTGCCCCAAGCCTGGAACATTCATGGAGTTGCTGTAGCTATGTTTTGGTACACAGAGACATGAGAAAGGGTTTAGGTGGGCACAGAGCTGATTTGTTGGCTACTGTAGATGAGTGATGAGTCCAAAGGATGGCCGGGGGTAGGAAGAATGACCTTGGGCCAAGCCAGAGTTCCATGGCTTTGTGGCAGTGCAAATCGCTGTCCTTTGAAGAAGAAATCCTTCAGCCCCAGCAGAGCACTGGCTGGCAAGCAGGTGCAGGGGCTCAGGGCTGGCACTGCTGAGCAGCAGGAGTGCAGGTTGCTTTCTGGATGGCTTTCCTGGATGCCGTTCTGGGGATGTCAGCACTGCAGGCTCTGCCATCCATCTGCGCAGCTCCACCCTCCTCCCATCGCCTGCTGGAGCAAGGCACTGAGAGCAGCAAAGGGGTGCAGGGGAGAGGAAGGATGCCTGCCCACCACCTTTCAAGCAGAGGGGGGAAGTGGGGCAGGAAACCTCGCAGATGGGCCAATTGCTCCTGGCTTTGTGGCCAGTCCGCGTTAGCAGCGCTGGGGAGCGGGCACGGAGCCGCCCCAGCAGCAGCAGCTTTCAGCACCACCGAGGAGAAGCTTTTCCTTCCCTCCCTCCCCTCCTCCCCTCCACACACACACAAATTTTTTGAAAGATTTATGTGCTTTAGGATGATCAAAGCTGAAAGTCGGTCTCGGAAGGCCGTGATGGGAATGTTTTGTGTGTGCCAGGGCTGGGAGAGGAGCAGGTTCTTTGAAAGGCAACGAGGCTGTCAGCTCCCACCGAGCGGCTGCATTGCTTCAAAGGAGCCTGGGAGAGTTCCTGGTGCTGACAGGCACAGACATGATGTTCTCTCCCTTCCCCTCCTCTCCATTCCTTGTGTCTCTTCCTATTTCTCTTTCTTCTCCCATTCATCTCTCTTCCCATCTGCCAGTCTTCTTCCTCCTCCCAGCCCCGACTCTCTCTCTGTTGCTTCCTCCTTCCTCCACCAAGATCCTCCTCCCCTACCACAGAGGCAGCTCTCTGAAGCCCTCTCCTCTTGCTGGTCCTACCTCTGCCGTTACTGCTCCTTGGAGACCTTCAGAACCCACCTGGACATTGTGATCTTGGGCAATCTGCTCTAGGTGACCCTGCTTCAGCAGGGGGTTGGACTCAATGACCTCCAGAGGTCTCTTCCAACCCCCAGCACTCTGTGATTCCGTGGTCCTGTACTTTCTGTTCATGCAAAGCTGACACTTTCCATGATCCATCCCTTTGTTGCTGTCGAGATGACTGTGGCCATCACTCTCCTGGGTGCTGAAGGCCAGAAACTGGTCCTTGGTTGGCCTTCAGCTGATGGATTTGAAGCTGGTGGCTTTGCAGTGTCCTGCTGAGCGAGTGCTGCAGTGGGGACCTCCCTTCCTGCCCACTGAGGACTTCTCCAGGGGCAGCAGGCTGGTTCAGGCCCTGCACTGGGTGCTTAGCCAGGGAACCTCAGCAGGTCTGCACATCTTTGCTGGGCTCTCAGAGCAGCTCAAGGAAGTGGTTAAGAGAACAGCAAGGGCCACGCTGGTTGCTCGTCCCCAGGTGAAAGGCTTGGGGTGCCAGGGCCCCAGACAGCACTGTTTGGCCACCTCTGTGGCTTGGCAACAGCAGCTTACAAGATGCTGCAGCAAGCTGAGATGCTGAGGAGCAGGAGCCCTGCTAATGAACTGCTGCTTGGTGCCCACATTGTGTGGCCCCTTGCTCCTCTGCTGGGTGCTCTCAGAGCTGGTGGTGTCCTGCTCCCAGTGACTTGGCTTCTCTTGTTTGGTTTTTCCCACAGGTGCAGCTGCAGGCTCAGCCTTTGGCAGTAAGTAAAAACCAAACTGAACTGTTGGCTTTTCACCCCCCTACCCCCACCCCCTGGTGCATGATCCTTGTGGATGTCACTGAGAAAAGACAAAGGAATGCTTCTTGTGCCTCTCCATTGGCATTTCCCAGGCCATAAGTCTTCCCTAATCATGCCTCATTTTCTGCCCTGTCAAAGAGCCTTACCTTGCCTTCCTTTGACTTCAGCAGCCTCATTTTGCCTCCTCCTCTGGCATGGTTTCCCCCCCATGAGGTTCGTTAGGACGGCAGCCGGAAAGGAAATGGGGGGAAAAAAAAGACTCTTCAAACCCAGCAGCAGTGGCTGTGAACCTCCACCCCCAACCCCCAGCCTCTCCCAGGCTCTGAGCAGGAGCTGGGGTTGAATTATTTGCTGTAGCATCCAGCCTGGGTCACCTTGGGCTATGGATAAAGGAAAAGAAAGGCCAAGCACGGAGAGTGTGCGGAGCTGCACTGAGTGGTGTGGAGCTGCACAAACTCATGCCTGGGAAGGCAGCAGAGCTCAGCAGGGATTTGCTCCTGCAAGATTGATGCTGTGCTAGGACTCCTTATTTAACAAAGCTGGAGGTAGTTTGGTATCAAAGAGCTCTGAGTTTTGGGTAAGCAGAGGCTGGGGGAGCTGAGTGTTAGGGCTTGGAATTCCCTTCCAGAAGCAGCAAACCAGCGAGCAGGGTGATGGATGAGCTCTTGGGCTTGCAGGCAAAGAACTGGAGGAGAAATGGAATCAGAGCATGGCTCAGAGGTTGGAAGGGACCTCAAAGACCACCTGCTCCAAAGCTCCCTGCCATGGGTAGGGAGGGAAGCCTCTCAACTAGCCCAGGTTGCTCAAGGCCTCATCCAGCCTGGCCTTGAACACCTCCAGGGAGGGAGCAAATAGGTTGGGAGAAATGCAATTAAGGGCAGGGGGGAAAGGCACCTCAGTGAGAAGTGGAGGGCAGGGCTTCTGAGGTGGACCCCACTGGGATTGTAAGCAGAGACTTCTAAATGGTTAAACTTTTCAGCTGAAAATTAAACCTCCTCCCTTCAGTACTTGAGGAGTAAAAGAGTGAAATGCTTTACAAGTCCAACCTACTCTTTGCTTTTCTGGTCAAACCCAGCTTGATAACTCTTTGTTTTTTCTCCCCCTTGACAGAGCTCAGCATCCTCAGGGCTGGACACTCTTTCCCATCAAAATTTCCTGCTGGGGGTGGTGCTGGGAGCAATGTACAGGAGGTGTGGACAGGAGGGATTTGTGGCCAAGGCCAGCTAAGGAGAGATTATTTATCCTGCACAGGAGACTAGAAGTGACCTAAATTAAGTATTTAAACTAGCTCAGGGCTATTATGAAATTAAGCAGCATAATCTGCATGAAGCAGTGGGACAAACAAGGACAGGAGGGCAGCAGGTGTGAGTTAAGTAGGAGGTTGTGTTCCAGGGGTTGTGTTAGCTCAGGCTGTGGTGGTGACTGCGCTGTGGTGGGCACCACCCCCAGCCCCTGACCTCCAGCCAGCAGTCTGTGTGTCCTGCTGAGTACAGCAAGGGTGGGGAGACACAGGCTGCCCAGGCAGGTTGTGGATGCCCCTTCCCTGGAGCTGTTCAAGGATGAGGTCTTGAGCAAGCTGGGCTGGTGGGAGGTGTCCCTGCCCCTGGCAGGGGTTTGGAACTGAATCATCCCTTCCAACCCAGCCCCTTCTGTGACTCTATGAATGAAGGGGGGAGGTGGCAAGGGACACAGCCCAGTGGGGTGGGGTGGGTTTGGTGGTGCTGGGTGGTTTGCTGCCTGTGGGGTGGCAGAAGGGACCTCTGCTCTTTGTGGAGCTGGGGTAGGCAGGGCCGTGCCAAGGGGCACGTAGACAGCAGGTGGTGCATTTCCAGCTCTCAGCACCCCCACCACCCCCTCCCCCCATCTCTGCTTTCATTTCCCCTTTTCACCTTAATTGGCAATTAATTCCTGACAGAAAGACTCCTGTAAGGCTTCTGTAAGACTTTAAGCCAATATCTGCCCCTGCAGAGTAAGCTGAATCAGCCCCCAGCCCTGCACACACAGCGTCACAGAGCCAGCGCAGCCCTAATCCCCTCCACTGCCCCACTTGTCACCAAGCCCAGAAATCGGTCACCAGTTCAGCCCCAGCCCCAGCCCCATCCCCAGCAGCAGCAGCAGCAGCAGCAGCAGCAGCAGCAGCCTCACTGGTGTGCAAGCTGCCAAGGAAACCTTCCAGTCCCCTCCACCCCTCAGTAAGTGCCTCCCACCTCTTCTCTTTGCTCGCTAGCATTCGAGAGACCGCAGAGGGTCATCACCTCCAAAACCACCACTGCAAAAACCACCACCACGACCACCACCACAACCACCACAACCACCACCACCACTACCACCACCAGCACCCCCCTACCTGCCACCACCACCCCCCAGCCAGGTGGGTGCCACGCTCCCTGCCTTGCTCAGAGGGCCAGGACTCTGCGGGCAGGTTCCTCCTTTGCAGCTGCTTCCCATGCTGGCTCCTCTGGTGTTGGTGGCTTTGGTTGTCTGCTCTGTAGGATGAGAAAGGGGACATGGATAAAAATCAGCTCTGGGCAGTCCTGGTTTGCTCTTCTCTCTTCAGTCCAAGGGTATCTGGCATCTGCAACATGAGATAGCAGCAAGTCCACCTCCAGGTCAAGAGCCAACCATGCCACGGGCTGAGATGGCTGAGCTCACCCTGCTGTCACTGTGCTCATCAGGGCAGCAAGGAGCAGAGCCAGGACTGCATGGAAGGGAGGAGGGAAGAAACACTTCCCCCTTTCCTCTCAGTTCAGTGGGGTTTAGAAAGAAAAGGTTTTCAGACTCCATCTCCCCTAGAAGCCACTTGGCAAGGTTGTCCTGCTCAGGGCTGGCACCAGAGGTTCTCTTACAGCCCCATCACAGGGCAGGGCAGGAAAGCAAGGAAGGCTTTCCTGTCCCACCACAACATTGCACCACATGCCCAGGCTTGCCTGGCTGGGGGGAGAGGGGACTTGTACCTCTCCTGCTGCATCCCTGACTGGCACAGGAGATTCCAGAGCAGGCAGGAGAGTTGTACTTGCTGGGTGCTGCTGCCAGAGCAGGATGAGGAAGGCTGGGTGCTGCTTTGCCACATCAGCCTCTCACCTGGGGAGGGCAGCTGCCTTGGCAGGCCAGCAGCCACCTCCTGCCACTTGCCACCAGGGATGGGCTGCAGGGTCAAGGGAGGAGCTGGCTCTGTCCTTGTCAGCTCTTCCAACCCTGCACGAGTCCCTGTGGCCAGACTCAAGGCTGTAACTCAGGTTGGCTGCACCTCCAAGGGCAGTTTTTGGAGGGCAGAGCATTCCCCAGGCAGGCAGCAAGCAGGGCTGGAGCTCCAGAAGCATCATTTCCTAATCCCTAAAATCCCCCCATGGAGGGAACCCTTTGTCCTTGCTGCAGGGGGGGCTCCTGCTGCCCTCCCCCCACGAAGCAGACAACATTTTCTGCTCTCTGTTGGAAATGAGCAGATCCAATTTAACAGCAGGACATTTTTTTTTTAAGCTTCTCATGGGAGAATTAGACATGCAGCACCCCCACCCCCCCCCTTCCCTTCCCCTTCCCCCCCTCCAGGCTTTTGGGGCCTGATATTTCCCAGGAGGACATTTTACACCCACAGCATGTTAGTAACAGTCTGTCTGGGGGAGCTGCCAGAAGCCAGTCAAAGGGATGAGGAAACTTGATTGCATGTTTATGCAAATAGAGATAGATTCGTGGAGGTACCCTGCTGGAGTAGCTCATCAGGAAGAGAAGGCTTTGAGCTCCTGCTCCCAGGGAGCTGGAGTGACCCTGATGGGCGGTTTCTGGCCTGGCAAGGAGTGCTCCCCACCCAGGTCCATGGTGCCCACGTGCAGGAGAAGCTCCATCCCCCACCCCTGCCCCAGAGCTCTCCCCACCGCCTCGGCCCCAGCAGGGACAGGGCAGGGGCTCCACACCTTGGCCAGGCTCCTGGGGTCAGCTGATTTTTATCCATGCTCAGCCACAGCAGCCTTTGAGGTCTTCTTGGCAGTGCTGTGGCCACGTGGGTGGTGTGTTCAGCGCTGATCTTCTGTGGTGTTTCTGCCTTGCTTGTGTCATACAGCTGGGGTGGGCAGGATGGCATCTGTGTGGGGTTGGGTGCTGCGGAGGGGGATGGTCTCCTGCCAAGCTGCTCCCAGGGACCTGGCAGACGTCATGCACCACGTGGGGGATGTTTGCCTTCTCCCAAACCTGCTTCCTGGGCAGAGAAGATGTTTTTGTAATGCTTTCATTAACTGCTGGCATGGCACAAAATAAACACATGAGTCCCAGTCCAGTCCAGCTGCCACAGCTCTGGCTTGGTCCGGCTCAGAGCTCCTCATCCTCATCCAGCCCCCAGCCACGGTTCTGCAGAGCCAAGGCCCAGCCCAGAACGGTGTTCCTGGGGATGGAGACTATCCCTGGAGGAGCTGCAACAAAGGAGAAAGCAGGGAGGGTGTGGTAGGTTGAGAGAGGGCTTAGCTCTCCCTCCTCCACAGAGTAAGGAACCACAGCTAACTCAGTCGAAGAGCAAAAGCTATATATTTACAAGCATATATGGAAAGCAGGTTATATATAACACAATATATACAGGTATATACAATATATACACAGAAATACACAGCAAAGACAAATAACACAACAAAAATCCCTCCCTCAGGGAGGGATCCCCTCTTTGGAACCCCCTCTCTCCCCCCCTTACCTCCCTTTTTCCCCAAAAAGGGGTTAGAGAGAGAGAAAGGCAAGTTACTAAGGAAAAGAGTTGTTAGCAAGCTTCAAAAGCCCATGCAGGATTAGTGTTTGCTTATCTGAAGGCCAAGTCCAGCAGTTCGCAGAAGAAGCAGGCAGGGAGAACAGGCTGAAACACCAAACTCCCCCAACTCCCAAACCGAACTGAACTGAGGAAAAAATTTTCCAACCGCTTCACAATCTAAAGCTGAATTTTTGTTTATCAACCAATGAAATTCGTTTAGAATATCAGAATGTTTTGGTTCTAGTACCAAAAACATTAGCCAGTGTGTTCCAGCAGTGTTTGTTCTTAAAGGCACAGCCTCAAACGACCACAGTGGGCCACCCAGCAGCTCAGGGCCCTGCTCTCTTCCCTGGGCAGCAATTCTGCCTTTGATGCCAGAGGTCCGTGGTGTGCCTCCAACCAGCAACAGGGAATCAAGGCAGAGCCCAGTTCTGGTCTGCTTTTGACCTCCACCTCTGGTCCTGCCCAGTGTAAAGCAGCTCTTTGAATGGTTGTGACCCCAGCTCCCTGGGACCTCAGGGGGAACCCAGGAGGTGACTCTGAGCTGCTGGGAAGAAGCCAGTTTGCAGGAGACACAACCACCCCGAGATGGAGCAGAGCCCAGATGGGAACAGAGACAGATTCTGTGTCCTTACCTCCCTCCTGAAGTTTAGAAGCATTGATCAAGTCCCTCCTTGCTTTGAGCCTGCTCAGCCAAGACATTGAACAAAGCCTTCCTGTTAGAGCCCTGCCTCATCCCTCTGCTCCCTCACCTCTAATTTCTGTGTCTTCTGCCCTCTGAATTTCTGCTTCCCACCATAAGCAAGCATCATCAGACCATCACCTTCTGAGTCCACTGCCTCTGTGCCCACCAGAGAAACGCAGAACACATCAGGTATTTAAAGCCAGATCCATTTCTCCCCTTCTCCTCCTGCCTCTAGTGAGTAGCAGCAAGGCAGAGAGCAAGCAGGACTCAGCCTGGAGCAGTAGATTAGGTCTGGGTTGTCTCTGGGTGGCCTGGATCTGTTGGACATCTGCTTCCCCTGGCTGCTCCTGGGGTGTGCTGTGGCCAAGGTGGAACTGTGGTCGTGTTTGTAGATGCTTCTGTGTCTGGTCACTTGTGGTGTGGTGAGGGAGGGAAGCAGAACAAGCTGATGGGCACAGCCTGTGGTCTGCAGGCAGCTGAGATGGGTAGAAGGAGAGGGGATCACAGAGGCTCCCAGATGAGACTGAATTTCAGTGCCTCTCTCTTCTGCCTTCTCCACTTCTGTTATTTCAAAACCTTCCCTGCAGGCTGTCAGCTTCTTCCCTGCCATTTGTTACACTGCTGCCATGTTCAAAATAAGCAAAGAAACCCAAACCAAAACAAAAAACCTCTCAGCTTTCTTCTTTTTCTTCCCCCCACTCCCCTCCTGCTTCCATTCCTCTCCCCCAACCCCTCTGGTCTGTAGCAGTTCCAACAGCTCCCAGTTCACCCCTGGGAAGAACAACCTCCCCTCATCCCCAGTGGTTCAGAGCCCCTCTGCAGAAAGGTGCAAGAAGGACTTTGCCAGGGTCCTGCCCCACTGCTCCACCACTCTGTGCCCCAGTGGTTTCTGCTCTAAAGCACAAATTCTTCCTTCAGTTCATTCCACTGCCCCCAGAAATCCACCAAACCCAGCAACTGCCAGCAGGGTCCCCCCCAAGAGAAGAGCTGCCCAGTGACTGCTACCTGCCTGAAGTGGAGCTCAGAGGATCACCCAGGCTCACAGGGGGTCAGGGCTTGGAAAGGACCCAAAGAAATCATCCAGCCCAATTTCCCTGCCAGAGCAGGACCATGCAACCCAGCTCAGGTCACACAGGAGCACATCCAGGTGGGGCTTGAAAGTCTCCAGTGAAGGAGACTCCACAGCCTCCCTGGGCAGCCTGCTCCAGGGCTCTGTGACCCTCACAGTGAAGGAGTGATGACTTTGGAGGGTCCCTTCCAAGCTGATGGATTCTTCTGTGGCCTTGGAGACCAAAGGGCTGGGGGTGGGCATGGTTGTGTGAGAGATGCCCACAGTGCAAACAGCCATGGGAGCAAAGTCTGTGCCTCCGTGGAGCTGAGCCCCTGCTGGAAGACCAAAGCCTCTTGAGTCCAGTGGGGAAGAGATTACTGGGGCTTTGTTTTCAGGGAGGAGAGACCCTGGCAGGCTGCTCTGGGGGAGCCTGTTCCAGTGCTCTGTGACCTTCCAGCACAGGGGTGAGACCAACTCTCTTCCCCCTCCCCAGATATGAAGCTGTCCATTACTGTCCCAGAGCTAGAAGGGAGAAGGTCCTGAGGATAATGAGCATTAATAATTTTCCTGGCTCCTGTAAAGGCTCTGGAGTGGAGGTGTTTGGGAATGACTAAAAAGCAAAAATGCCTCCAGGGCTGCTTTTTATTGTGACTCTAATTAAACCCTTGCCAATTTGCACAGGGCTTTGATTTCATTGCCATCTTTTTTTTTCCTCTCCCTCCCCCCCCCCCCCCCCCCCATATTCTCTTTAACACCGGATTAATATCAATTGCTTTCCACTTTCCAGCTGGAAAGGACAATGTCTATCACCTTCTCTCCCAGCCTGTCATTAAAAGAATAATATATATCTATATTTTCATCCTCTTTTCTTCCTTCTGCATTGTTTATCATCCCCCTGAGGAGGCTGGGAATCTCATTTCTCTCCTCCTCGGGTTTGTCCTTTCAAACTTGGCAAGGATTGAGAGCTTTTGGCTTTTTTTTTGCGTTCCCTCCCTTTTTTTCCCCCCTTTTCTGACTTTTTTTTTTTTTCCTTTCCCTTCCTCCTCCCCTCCTCCTCCTCCTCCTCCTCCTTCTGTTACCCAACTGCAGCTTCACATTAATAAGCTGGCTTTTTCAAGTGGTGATTCCCTGCTTTGTTTTTCTAGCGAGGCTGTTACCGGTGCTGAGGAGCTGGGGAAGGGGTAGGGAGGCAGGAGGGGTGAGGGTGTGCAGGGAAAGCAAAGGATCCAACCATTTCCTACAGCCACAGAGATCTGCTCCAACCAAAGCAGCCTAAGACTGAGCCCAACCATCAGCCCAACACCACCCTGGCCACTAAACCATGTCCCAAAGTGCCACATGCAGACAATCTCTGGATCTCTCCAGAGAAGGAGACTCCACAGCCTCTCTGGGCAGCCTGCCCCAGCATCCTCACACCAAAGCTTCTCCCTGTGTTCAGGTGGAACTTCCTGGGTTTCCAGTTTGTGTCCATTGCCTCTTGTCCTGTCCCTGGGCACCACTGACAAGAGCCTGGCCCCAGCCTCTTGCCCCCTCCTCCCTCTAGCTCTTGCTGAGCATGGAGCAGATCCCCCCTGGGGCTGCCCTTTTCCAGACTCAACAGCCCCAGGGCTCAGCCTTTCCTCCTCACAGAGGTGCTCCAGGCCCCTCAGCTATGAGCTGCTCCCTCCACCAGCTCCTCACTGCTTTCCAGCCCCCCCAGCACAACCAGTAACAAACTTTTCCCCTTTGATGGCTTCAAGACTTCAGCAGCTGGTCGGCAGCAGCTCCACTGCAAGTGGGCAAGGCTGGCCCAGGAGCAGAAGGTAGGAGACACATGGCTGAGCTGGTCCTGCCAGCTCCCAGCAGCTCCCAGCACTCCACAGCTTTAGTTCCTTCCTCCCCATCTCCATTTTCCATCTTTCTCTCTCTTCCTCCCACCTGGGAAAGAAGCTCCAGGGGTGCCTGTGCCTGACACGCTGTGGGCAGGTGGTGAGGCTGGAGGAGCCTCGGGGTTCAGTTGTGTGCATGAGAGATGAGGATGGGAACTGGTAGAAGAGAATGCTCACAGCTTGCTGCTGGGGTGAACAGAGAGGATCCTGGAAACCCCAGCACCTCCTGGGACCTGAGCCTGCTTGTAGAGCAGAACAACTTTGTAAGCAGACAGGGCCGTGTGGTTTGTAGCTTAGATGTCTCCTTGTGTCTTTCCTTGCTTCTGCCTGAGGTGAGCTGCTCCTGGTGGGAACCTCAAGAGGCTCCATGCTGGCTGTTGAGGCTGAGGTTTCTCCTCCTTGTGGTTCCCACCAGCACACACCCTTCAGCAGCTGCCCCTTGGTGCTCAGCTCCCATTTCCCATCCCAGCTGCCTGTAGCTTGCTCCAGCTGTAGACTTCAGCATCCCTTGCAGTGCAGAACAGAGGTGCTGAACCGGGCCCAGCTCTCAGCCCACTGCTTGGAAACACTCAGCTGGGGAGCACAGAGTGCTGAAGTTGAGGTCTTTGGGAACTGTGGTGCTCTGGGGTCTGTCTCTGGCCACAGAGAGACAAAACTGCCCCTGGTGCAGTACCCAGGGATCAGCCTCGGCCAGGGGCAGCAGTGCCAGGGGGTGCTGATAGCCTGTGATGAGCAAGGGTAGGGCTCAGTGCTCTGCAGCTGTAGCTTCTCTCCATGCTTGGACAGTGTAATGACCACCTGCCAACGCTGGCCCCTCCAGCAGCTCCCAGATCTTCCCTCAGGACAGACCTTTTCTGCCTCTCTCCACACTCAGAGACTCCAAGTCCCAGCAGACTTTGTCTCCTTCCTGCTTCAACACATCTTCAACAACCAGATGTGTCTCCACCAACCCACCCTAGATAGCTGCCTAGAGCTTCCAGTGTCCTTTTGTCACCCTTACAAGCAGTAGAGCAGGGGACCTGTGCTGAGTCTGATGTTCTCTCCAACTGGTGCTGCCATAAGCTGTCCAGAGCCCACCAAACCCAGCAGCTCTTCAGCCCAAGCCGAAGCCACCAAAGCCTCCTGAGAACATCCGAGGTAAGGCCATGCCCAAGGGTGGGCAAGACCTCTCCTTAAGCCAGGTCCCCCTGTCCTCAGCATGACCCACACCTGGAGGGTACAGTCTGCTCTCCTCCTCAAAGCTCCACCTCAGGTCAGCTCTGCTCATCCAGCCCCAGGGAGATCCTTTTGGAGGTGTGTTTGGGGCTGGGATGGCTGCAGAGGTTTCCCTGGGCCCCAGGAGAGCCTAGGGACACCTCAGTGACCTTGAGAAGGGGTTTTCTGCCACAGGCAAGAGGCATTCACCTTCCTCCAGCCCTGACTGACTGCACCAGTTGGCTGCTTTAGCCCAACAGGACCAAGCCTCCTCAGCAGGTCACTCTGCACACCATGGACCCTCCTCACAGCCATGGTCCCCTCCTCATGATAGACACAACTGTGGAGGCTTCTACACAGGGCTATGGCCCCCAAGGCCCCCTGCAGCACCCACCTGAGCAGAAGTGTGGGGCTTTGCAGCTCCTTCCCCCTCTGGGCTGCTCCACTTCCCTCATGCCAGGGACAACAGTCCCCACTCCCTCTGCTGAGCACCCACAAGGATGGTGTCAGGGGCAGGAGTGGACCTGCTCTGACCATGGCTGAGCCCTGGGGGTGAGAGCCACCTCCTGCCATCACTGTCACTGTGGGGATGTGACCAGTACTGGTGGCAATGCCCACCCAGCACCTCCCTGAGCACCACAGTGGTGTGCAAGCACCACAAACACTGGTGGGACCTCAGCACTGCTCAGCCTTGACCTCTCTGGGGCTACCAAAGCACCAAACCTTCTAAGCAGCCAACCCCATCAGGAAACAACAGCCTTGACTCTGAGCATCCCATGTGGGATGGAGGTCTGGCTGCTGACACAGCTCCAAGGAGGCACCATCCTGGCCAGGACAGCCACATTCCCTGAGGAACTGTCCCAGTCCAAGTGTGCTGGGCTGGCCCTGGGAGCCCTGTCCCCAGCAGAGCACTCAGATGTGTTTTGTCATCTCACATAGCAGCTCCGAAGAGCAAAGGGCGCACAGCAGGCAAGAGGCACGGGAAGAAGCCAGGTAGGTGCTGGTGGGACAAAGCTGGCTGCAGCTACCTGTGCTCTGCAGGAGCCTGTAGCAAACCCTGCCAGATATCACCTCCATGGCATTTAGCCTCCTAGCTCCACTTCTAGCAGCTTTGTCTTTGGATGCCGGTGGGCAGGACCTCCATGGAGCTGAGGCCATGCTCAGCAGATGTGGGGTTTGGGCTGTCTGGACCTGTAGATCCTTATCCTGAGCACCCCAACTTGTGCCATCAGTGAGTGCAATGGGGAGATGTCTGAGTAGCTCCTCCTGGCTCTGCATGGTGCTCTTCGTGCAGCCAGCTTTGAGGAAGGGCAGAAGGAGGCAGCTACCAGCTGCCTGGCGCAGAAATAGGTGCAGCCAGAGTGGCTGTGCCTGGCTTGGCATTGTTCTGGTGGCAGAGCTGCTTGTGGTAGGGTAGGACATGGAGTGGTGCTGAGCAGTGTGAAAAAGTCTCTCTGATTTTTCTTAAGCATCCTCAAAGAGCTCAAAACTCCTCCGGCTCAGACCAGACTCTGGCCCAGTGGCTCCTGTTGAGAACTATAAAGGTAAGAGGAGGCAGAGTGCTGCTCCAGGGCTCTGCCCAGGTGATGTGGGCCAGCAGCCTCCAGCATGGAGAAGATGGTTTTGCCTATCCCAGTTGTGGTCAGCTGATGTAGGAATGCAGCCCCAGGGTGCAACACCCCCTGGGAACTGCAGCAGCCAGAAGGATCTGAGCTGAAACTGTTGAAGAGGCAGAAGGTGCTTCACAGAGGGTCAGGATTAGACTCTCAGCTCCTCCTCAGGCAGCTGTGAACCGTGGGGAAACCTCTGCCCTGCTCCACCTTCCCTGGTCATCATTTCATGGAGACAAGTCTCCTCCTCCAGTCACATGTGCATGCCACCCATCAGCCTCCCCTCCCATCCCTCTGCCATCCTTCCATGCTTAATGCTAAAGCTTGGACCAAACCCCAGCTCCCAGCCTCCCTCCCCCTCTTCCTCAAAGGCTGGGGAAGCTCAGACCTGCCCACCACCGTTTCTGCTCACACTGTCCCCTGCCTGTGCTGGTTGGGACATCTCCTGAGCAGGACACCTGCTGACCAGGACAGCTGGGCCACAAGGTAGTGAGGGCTCCTGCTTTCCTCCTCCCAGAACGATCCAGTGCCCTGAGCCTGCCACTCCTGGGTCGTCCCCATCCCACAAAGAGCAAACATGAGAAGTAGTCCAACTGCTCTGGCTGTGGATTGAACCTTGCTGGCTGGTTTCCAGCACATGCCCTCAGGTCAGCCCTGGGGACAGAAGCAGAGCTTGACCAAGCGCTGGTGGCATCTCCCACCCTCCTTGCCCCTCATCCTATCCCCACAGCCCCCTCTAAACAGCCCCTCCCCAGCCTTCCTGTAGCACCTGCAGATACTGAAACGCAGCTCTGAGGTCTCCCTGGAGCCTTCCCTTCTCCAGGCTGAACAGCCCCAGCTCCCCCAGCCTGTCCTCACAGCAGAGGTTCTCCAGCCCTCTGATCACCTTTGTGGCGTCCTCTACGATGTCAGCCGAGCGGGAGCCTCCTCCGGAGCCTCTCCTCTGCCCATCCCCGGGAGGATGCTCCTGGCTCGCTGCTCAGCTCTCTGCTCCTCCCCGCAGACTGCGAGTGCTACGGACACTCCAACCGCTGCAGCTACATCGACTTCCTCAACGTGGTGACCTGCGTCAGCTGCAAGCACAACACCCGGGGCCAGCACTGCCAGCACTGCCGCCTGGGCTTCTACCGCAACAGCTCCGCCGAGCTGGACGACGAGAATGTCTGCATAGGTGAGAGCCCTGCTGGCACCTCCCCTGTGGGCTGGGCTGCAGGTCAGCCCCTCTCCGGAGGAGCCTGTGCAGGATCGATGCTGATCGATGCTTTCAGGGTGGGTGGCAGGAGGATGGGAGCAGGCTTTGTGCAGCGGTGCCCGCTGACACAAACTTGACCATCAGAAGTTCCATCTAAGCATGAGGAGGAGCTTAGAACTGAACCACAGAAAGTTGAGGTTGGAAGAGACCTTTGAGATCACCAGGTCCAGCTGCTCACCCAGACCAGGCTGCTCAAAGCCTCATCCAGCCTGGTCACGTCCAGGCATCAGGTGTCCACAGCTTCTCTGGGCAACCTGTTCCAGTATCTCAAGACCCTCACAGAAGAACTTCTTCCTAATGGCCAATCTGAATCCCCCCTGCTCTAGTTCAACACTGTTGCTCCTTGTCCTGCCACCACAGACCCTTATCAACAGTCCCTCTCCAGCCCTCCTGTAGCCCTCTTCAAGTACTGACTCATAGAACTGCTGAGGCTGGAAGAGACCTCTGAGATCATCAAGCCCAGCTGCTCACAACTCCACCACTGCTGCTAAACCATCACCACTGCACCACATCCCTCAGCACCACATCCATGCACCTTTTAAACACCTCCAGGGCTGGTGACTCCAGCACCTCCCTGGGCAGCCTGTTCCAGTGCCTGATATCCCTTTCTGGGAAGGCATTTTTCCTAACATCCAACTTGAACCTACTTTGAGGCTGGTAGAGCACCAACCTGCCCAGAGAGGTTGTGGAGTTTCCATCTCTGGACTCATTCACAACCTGCTTGGACATTGTGATCCTGTGCAATCTGCTCCAGGGGATCCTGCTCTGGCAGCGGGGATGGGACTAGGTGATCTCCAGAGGTCCCTTCCAACCCCTCCCATTCTGTGATTCTCCCCAAGGTCAGCAGCCACTTTCAACTCTGCAGCCTGCCAGGGCCTCTCTTCCCTGAAAACAAAGCCCCAATAATCTCCTCCCCACTGGACTCCAGAGGCTTTGGTCTACCAGCAGGGGCTCAGCTCCACAGAGGCACAGACTTTGCTCCCACGGCTGTTTGCACTGTGGGCATCTCTCACACAACCATGCCCACCCCCAAAGTCATCACTTCTTCACTGTGAGGGTCACAGAGCCCTGGAGCAGGGAGGTTGTGGAGTCTCCTTCTCTGGAGACTCTCAAGCCCCACCTGGATGTGCTCCTGTGTGACCTATGCTAGATTCTATGGTCCTGCTCTGGCAGGGAAATTGGACTCAAAGACCTCCAGAGGTCCCTTCCAAGCCATGACACCCTGTGAGCCTGTGACCTTGTCCACCCCCCCTGCAGCGAGCTTGCTCGGGGCCCCATCAAGCCTGACCACAAAAGGTCCCTCCCTGTAGGATACAGCCAGACTTCCCCAAGGTGCCCAACGCCTGCCTGGGGGCACTGCCAGGCACAGAGCCCCCAGGCACCGACAGCCTCTGTCTCTGGGCAGAATGTAACTGCAACCAGATCGGCTCCATGCACGACCGCTGCAACGAGACCGGCTACTGTGAGTGCAAGGAGGGAGCCACGGGGCCCAAGTGTGACGACTGCTTGCCCAACTACTACTGGAGACAGGGCTGCTTCCGTGAGTACCTGAGCCACAGGGGCAGCTGCAGCTGGGGCCAGGCAGGAGGGGGATCTTCAGCATCACCTCCTCGGGTGCTCGGGGTGTACAGTGAGCAGACTCCTCCCGAGCCGTCTTGGGAGCTGCGCCCCTGCAGCTCTGCAGCCTCCAGGATGTTCCTCCGGCCTCGGGGCTGCTCTGGCACTCCGAAGGTTGGACTCTGTAACCCCTAGGAGATGGAGAAGAAAGCCAAAAGCTTCTGGTGTCTGCTGCAGGTGGGGATGGGGGTTTGACAGCCCCCAGCTTAACCCCTGGCTCCTTCCTTCCCTCCCACCCCACAGCCAACGTCTGCGATGACGAACTGCTGCTGTGCCAGAACGGGGGCACCTGCTACCAGAACCAGCGCTGCATCTGCCCCGTGGGCTTCAAGGGGGTCCTGTGCCAGCAGTCTCGCTGCGAGGCCGACAAGAAGGACTGCGACGGTGCCCACGGTGCCCGCGGCGGCGCCGGCACTGTCCTGCTGGCGGTGCTGACCCTCCAGCTGCGTGCCTGGGTGGACCTCTGAAGCCACCGAGCAGGGGCCCAGCCCAGGCACGTCACCCGAGGGACCCGGGGAGACCAAGGTAATGGTTGGTGGCTCTCTCCCCACCAGCCTCTCCGCCTGCCTTCACGCTAGGACTTGCACAACGTCTTTCGGGCCACTTCCCAAGCAGAGAGGTGAGCAGAAAGCAGGGGCCGACCCCTGCCCACGAACCTGTCCTTGGTGTCAGCTGAGGTGGCCGCGGCACGGAGCCGGCTGCCGAGCAGCAGCGTGGGGACTGCACCTGAGCCCCGGCCCCGCAGCCCAAGGTCCTTCCCTCCGTGCAGCAGCTCTCCTCCCCCGCTCCACACGGGGCCACCGGAGCCCTGCTGCCAGCAGTGCCACCTCCCCAGGGGTGTTTTTTATTGCTCCTTCCTTTACTTTGGTAAAGACTGGGGTGTCCTTTTTATTTGTCCTGTTCTTAGTGTCCTGTCTTGAAAGAGCCAATCATGCCCACAGCCATCACACAGCAGGCAGGGGAAGGGAAGGGGAGGGGAGGGAAGGGAGGGAGGACTTCGGTCCATCCTGGCTGCATAGTCCCACATCCCACATCCCACCATCAGCCTGGCCACGCACCTCCTGCTGCCTCCAGCTCAAGCTGCTGCATCGACTCCTGGGATCCTCAGCGCTGGGGTTTGGTTTCTTGCACTTCTGGAGAGGGCAGGAGGCCACCAGGGGCACGGTCCAGGAGGAGGGCAGTGTCTCCTGCACACGTCTCTGTCCATCTGCTGTAGGGTTCCAAGACTTGGTTTGGTGGGGTTGGGGTTGTTTGCTTTTATTTTTTTTGTTTGGTTTTGGGTTGGTTTTTTTTTTTTTTTAGTAGAGACTTATTTTTGTTTGGGTTAAAGGTTCTAAGAGAACCACAACTTCCAAGGGACCTTTTGCCATGAGCATTCGATGCTGGTGTATCCTCCTCCAGTAAAGCAACTATTAATGGCTGCTTGCTCCCCACGTTTTCCTTTCTGTGTGCACACTTAATTACAGGTAAAGACTTTATTTTTGGATTCCTGATGTCCTCCTGTGTTTTCTGAGTCACTACCAAGGTGCACCACACGGGGAGGGGAGAGGGGAGGGAGAGAGGAGTTGGCCTCATCACTGAGAGCTTTTAATTATTCCTCCTAATTACTTTGCTGAACCTAGGTTAGGCCACTGACTGCAGGCAATGAACAAAGCCTGAGTGAGGCATGAAGTGTTGGGCTTGTGGGGAAAAGCTTTGTCTCCTGCAGCAGGAGAGGGCTGGGTTAGTCCAGGGATGCTTCTCCAGGAGGACATCAGCTGTCCAGCCCCACTGCAGTTCCCCCCTGAGCTGGTGCCATGCTGCACCTTGGCAGAAAAAGCTGCACACAGCCTGGAGCTCCAGCATGGAGCTCCCAGGGACAACATCAACTCATTTGAGACTCACTAACGTGCCCCAGTCTGAGGAAACAGCTGAAGCCAAGCACACCAACCAAGGCAGGAGAAACCAGAGACAAGCCCTGGTGTAACTCCTTCAGAGCAAGAGGAATGCCCTGAACACAACAGCTACAACTTTGTCACATCCAGAGATTTCCCAAGCCGGGAGCTGACTGAATAGAGCATTAGAAGACAGGAGATTATCCTCCCCCCTTCCCCACCTCCCTCCAGCTCCTTCAGCCCTGGGCTGGTTTTCTTACCTGGTGAGCAGCTCCTTATCACCACCCCAGCTCCACACAGCTCTCTGAGCCAGCCCAGGGGCCTCAGGTAGTCCAGGCTTGAGCCTCCAGTGGCAGTCCCAGGTCTGGTATCCCTGCCAGGGTGGAGATCTGCTCCAAGAGTTTCTGCCAATGTCTGCTCTGTTGCAGCACTGTCTCTCCATGCTCCTGTCCCTACAGCCCATCCTGCTCAAGGGGCTCTGTGCTGGGAGCAGTCAGCATTTTAAAGGTGCCAGAGCTGCAGTTGTCCTCCAGCCTTACTCTGCATGTGCCACATCCATGAGCAGTGCCCCCAAATCAGCCACCTCCAGGGAAGGGAGGGCAATAAACTTCTACTTTGGACAAGGATGTCCAGAGGGGGCCACAAAGGTGATCAGAGGGCTGGAGCACCTCTCCTGTGAGCACAGGCTGAGAGAGTTGGAGCTGGGTCTGCAGGGACACCTCAGGGCTGCATTTCAGTATCTGAAGGGGATCTGCAGGAAGGCTGGGGAGGGACTGTTCAGAAGGGGCTAGGATGAGAGGCAATGGTTTGAAAGTGGAGCAGGGCAGATTCAGGTTGGACATCAGGAGGAGGCTCTGCACAGTGAGAGTGGTGAGACACTGGAACAGGCTGCCCAGGGAAGTGGTGAGGGTCTCATGCCTGGGGACATTCAAGGTCAGCCTTGATAAGGCCCTGAACAACCTGATCTGGACGCAGATGCCCTGCTGACTGCAGGGGGGTTGGGCAAGGTGACCTTGGAGGGTCTCTTCCAACCCAATGCATTCTGTGACGCCATGATAAGGGGAGAGAAGGGCCAGGGTGGACACTGTCACATCCAAGAGCAACACAAAGCTGGGGCAGGTTTGGAGCAGCACAGAGGCAGGTGACAGGGCTGAGTTCATCCACTCACTGCTGAGGTTTGACTGGGAGGGGCACAAGCACTGCCTCCCTTTCTCCAACTCCTTTCTGTCTGCTGGTGTTGAGCCTCCTCCTTTGTACCTTTTGACTGCAGGAGATTTAAACCCCTCATCTGCCTCTGCTCTCACAAGTAATAGCAGAGAACAGGCTGTAACGAGATCAAGCTCCCTAATAGCACTTCTGGAAGGTGAAGCAACATTCTCCTTTCCCTGCACTCCTGTTTTTCTCCAGAATATTAGATTAAGCAACAGAAAATTTACTACTTCATAAAGCCAGAGCCCAGACAAGCCCTGAGCCCAGCAGCTTCCCTGCAAACAGCCCTGGTTATTGCAGCATGGGCAGGAAGGTGCCAAGGAGCAGCAGCAGCGAAGTTCACACACAAAATAACCTCAGAAAGGCAGAACAAAGCTCAGCACTGCCTGGGAATGAAGACTGCTGAGAGACCACTGCAGTGGACCTTCATGGTTTGGGGGATTTGCTCTTGGTTGGTTGAGGGTTGGTTGGTTTGTAGATGAGAGTTTGTTGGCTTCCTACCTCAGCTCCAGAGCAGGGAGATGGTTGAGTGAGAGTAGCTTAGCACCAGCGAGGTGAGCACTTGGACTTGAGGAGCTCAATCCTCTCCCAACCTCAACAGTGCCATGGTGCTACCAGACAGAATGCCAGCAACCCTCCCCCACTGGACATTCTTTAATCACAGCCCAGTGAAGAGTTCTGCAACTTCACCAGAAGGGTCTGGTGGTGACCCTCCAGCAGCTATGCCACAGAACACCTGGAGAACGTTGGGGAACAAAACACAACCCTGCACACTGCACAGGCCATCCTTGGGCTCTTCAAAGGTATGCAGAAGCAAAGCCAGCAGTAACTGCAAAGGACAAGAAGGGATGCTCCAGCCTCAGTCCCCTGCATTCTGAGGGGAGGCCTCATTGTTCTCTACAGCTCCCTGAAAAGAGACTGGAGTGAGGTGGGGTTTGGTTTCTTCTCCCTGGTATCAGATGGTAAGAGAAGAAATGGCCTGAAATTGTGCCAGGGGAGGTTTAAGCTGGAGGTTAGGAAAATTTTCTTTGCTGCAAGAGCTGTCAGGGATTGGCACAGGCTGCCCAGGGAGGTGGTGGAGTCCCCAGGCCTGGAGGTGCTCCAGAATCCTGTGGCCATGGCACTTGGAGCCATGGTTTAGAGGCCACGGTGGTCTTGGGTTAAGGGTTGGCCTGGATGACCTTGGAGGAGGTCTCCTACCAAACCAATTCTATGACCTTGCAGAGAAGAATTCTAACAGCCTGTAGGCTGTGAGCAAGGGCAGATCCAAAAGAGATCATCTCCTGATGACCTTAGAGGTCCTTTCCATCCTAGACAATTCCATGATCCCACGAGGGACTCTCAGAGTCCCCTCCTGTAGCCAGGGCCACGCAGCTCCTCACCACGCTCAGACAGACACAGAGCACCGGGGACCAGGCTGGCACTTTCCCTGTGCAGTGCTGCTGGAGAACTTGCAATCACACAACACAAAGCCCTGCGAGGCAGGACAAAAAAACAACCCTCTCCCACACATCTTAAACTCCCCTGTTGAAGAGAATAATTCCAAGCTTCAGGACTGAAGACTCATTCACTGCAGCCAGGGAGAGAAACCCTCGCAGCGAGCACCTGCAGCTCCAAAACTCCATCTTCTTGAAGATGGGAACATTTCTCCATCAGCTGCTGGCAATTGTGGCAGGTTGAGTTTGCTACCTGTGGAAAGGTTAAGCAAAAGCTGCTTCTCTTTCTGAGAAAAGCCACTTGGCTCTTTCGAGAGCTTCTCCTCTGCATCCTGTCGCCGGCGGTGGAGGAGCTTGGGAAAGTTTTTAAATGACACTTCTGCCTGCAAAAAACAAATGACCTCTCCACACAGCAGCCTCCCAGCCTTGTTTACCTCAAAGCCTGCCCCCATTTTAACTGTTTCCAGCGCTGACAAACCCAAAGCAACAAAAATAAATCAGCTTGAGGTGACCGAGCTGGGAGCACAGCCCCAGCTGCAGAGGAGCCCAGCAGCAGCCTGGCTTTGCTGGCTCAGCAGAGACAATCCTGAGCCTACAGCCCCTGGGAGCTGGAGATGGGAGGAGGGGGGAGAGGGAAAAAACAAACCAACTCCACTGGCACTCAACAGGACTGGTGCTTGGGGTTTGTCAGCTGAGGGAGCAGACATCTCAGTGACGAGAGCGATTTGGAAGGAGCTGCTGGAGGCTGGAGAGCACCCACACTCGGGTGGCAACAACATTAAAGGTCTCCCCAAGCAATTCTCTCTTATAATTGGTTTCATGAGAAGTTCCAAATGTAGATAAAGCCCAGACCTAGAGGAGCTGAGTGCTCCTGCTCAGGAATAAGAGCAGAGCTGGGTGAAGAGCTTTGCCTCACCATCTTCTCTGCCTTTCTGGCAGGGAGTTGGGGGGAGTCTGGCCACCATCACACAGACACTGGCTAGAAATCACACCCTGATTTGGGATGCAGAGAAGAGCTTCAGCCTGTCCTAAAGGCTCCTTTGTCATTTTGATTCTCTGAGTGTCATAACAAGTTCCCCTGCAGGGTGAAACGTGTGAGGAAAGCCTAAACCCACCCATTTTCACCACATCATTACCTTCCCTCTTGGGCAGCAACCAGACTGGACTCCCAAAGCTCCACCCTGACCTTCCTCCTGGGGCTTACAGTGAAAGAGAGGAGAAACTGAGGAGATGCTCTAAGAGGAAAGGCAGACCTTGCTTGGCCCAGCGGTGCCCTCAGTGGCAAACCTGGACAGCCACACTCAAGCCATCCCTGATTTTCACCCCACCAAGCGTGAGGTGCACTCCAAGCCCCTTCCTTTGCAGCTCTGCTCCTGCCTGTTTGGGAGCTGGTGGCAGCTTTGGCAGCCAGGTACAGATGGCTGGAAGGTCTCGTGCTGCTCCTCGTACAAGGCTGCTCAGCCTCCAGTTATTTGCACTGAAGAACAAAGCAGTAGGCTGCTTTCCAAGCATCTTAAAATAAGAGAGAAAGAAGAAAGGAGACCTTATAGATGGCTGGGGACTGGAGCTGTTGTGGCAAGAGGCTGTATTAGATCATTAACATTATAAATTCCATTTACCACACAGCAGCCATTCCATCCATCATTTATTCATGCAGACAAGAAGGTCTTGCATTTTTAGGACTCTGCTGCTGCTGCTCCCAGGTATTGCTACAGTGGCTGGGCTGGCAATGAACAGCTCAGCTCCAGCCCCAACAGCTGGGGCTCTCCTCTTTCTGTCACCTGAAAGTCAACACCAACAGCTGGGCTCCCCCTTTCTCTACCCCACAAGTAAAGCCAACCTCTGGGCTCCCCCTTTCTCTCCCCACAAGTAAAGCCAACCTCTGGGCTCCCCCTTTCTCTCCCCACAAGTAAACCCCAACCTCTGGGCTCCCCCTTTCTCTCCCCACAAGTAAAGCCAACCTCTGGGCTCCCCCCTTTCTCTCCCCACAAGTAAAGCCAACCTCTGGGCTCCCCCTTTCTCTCCCCACAAGTAAACCCCAACCTCTGGGCTCCCTCTTTCTCTCCCCACAAGTAAAGCCAACCTCTGGGCTCCCCCTTTCTCTACCCCACAAGTAAAGCCAACCTCTGGGCTCCCCCTTTCTCTACCCCACAAGTAAAGCCAACCTCTGGGCTCCCCCTTTCTCTCCCCACAAGTAAAGCCAACCTCTGGGCTCCCCCTTTCTCTCCCCACAAGTAAAGCCAACCTCTGGGCTCCCCCTTTCTCTCCCCACAAGTAAAGCCAACCTCTGGGCTCCCCCTTTCTCTACCCCACAAGTAAAGCCAACCTCTGGGCTCCCCCTTTCTCTCCCCACAAGTAAAGCCAACCTCTGGGCTCCCCCTTTCTCTCCCCACAAGCCAGCCCAACATCCGAGCTCCCTTTGCCCTAAAGGAAACCTCAACATCTCCCCAGGCTTCAGTAACTCCAAGCAAAGTCTCAGCTCTGAAGGACCAATTCCATTTCCTAGCAAAAGGAAGAGGCAGTGCCTGGCCCAGCTGCACCCCTTGCACCACTCAGCTTCCAGCTCCTGAGCCTCCATCCCTTGGATCCAGCTGAGAAGGGCTGAGATTGTGAGACAAAGCTCTTCACAACCCAGCTCTGCTCGCACTCCTGGACAAGAACACTCAGCTCTTCCTTGATACTTTCTTCTGTTTACATCTGGGTCTCATTACAGCTTATTGAGGGGCACCATCAGCTCTCAGCATTCTTTTTATTGTCATAAAGATGGTCCAAATGGCTTCTTCCACAGCTCTGGGATCAGCCTTTGCCATGTGCTAAGGAGAAACAGCAGGCAGGGCAGCAGAGCCCTGCCAAGAAGAGCCAAGGGGGTTGAAAGAGGTTTTCAACACTCCTCTGAACACAAAGGGAGGCTCCACAGCCAGCATGGGCTCTGTGGTGTGGGAGTGACCAAACTGTGCCATTGGTGGCTGTTGGGCTCATTCAAGCAGCTTTCCTCCCTCACACAAGGTACACAACACCCAGGAGGAGTCACAGCAGCTTCAGAAGAGCAGATGCTGCTGACCAGAGCTGGTCAGAGCTCACTGAAGCAATTAAGGCTTGGAGAGAATCGTTAACTAAAGCCAAACAATGCACACATGCTGACTTCACCTCAGACATCTCCAAGATTCCCCTGTTCCCTTCAGATGCTCTGTGCTGGGCAGCAGAAGGAGCTGGGCAGCCACAGAGAGCAGCCAAAAGCTTCCCAACACAGCTACAGTGCAGCTGGTCCCAATAAAGCACACTGGCTCTGGGCTTGGATGCATGAAGGATGCTGAAGCTTCCCTGGCAATCACCCTCTGAACCACACCTGATGATGTGTAGGGTTAAGGCACCTGTGCTGCACTGGCCTGGCTCTCACACCCCCCTTTGGCAGCAGGTTAAAAGGACAGAGCCAACACTAATCACTGCAATTAGTGTGTCAGGACAAGCAGCAGAGCTCAAACAGGGCTGAATTCCAGCCAGAGAAGCCTGGCAGCTCCTCCTCTTAGGGAAAGTCGCTGCCCTGACACTGGCTAAGCACAAATCCATTTACAAGGGACAGGAGGATGCTGCCTGCTTCAGAGCAGGCTGCATTTGAACATCATGGAGACAGCCCCAAGGCCACCCAAACCCAAGTGGGACTCCCACAGCATGGTGCTGCTGCACCCTCAGGACCACACCAGGCTGTGCCCACACAAGGCCCTGCACACACCAAACGCTGCTCTTCACCTCCCTGAGACAGAGCTGTCCGCCAGGAGGAGAGAGGGATGCTTCACAGCCACCCAAAGGCATTCTCAGCAGAAAGAATTCCACTTTTATTGGGCACTGCTGTGGGGAGAGGAAGGCTTTCTTAAAAACACTTTGTTTCCCCTCCCCCCCAACCCCCATCCCCATTTTCCTGGTTATAAATCCATCAAACACAGGGGAAAGGAGTCAGCAGTAACCCCTAGAATGCACTGCTTGTCCTTTTGACCTCTGCAGACCTCCAAGGGCACCCTGGCTAGCAATTTCTAGGTCATGAGCACTAAGTATTAACGAGCTCTCTGCCTGGGATGCCACAGTGCTGTTGATCATTCACCACATGGACTCACTGGGACCAGACAAGACCTTGGTAGGCTTTAATCTGCAGTTCTGCGTCGCCACTGCAACAGGAGGAAGGATTCCAGCCAGTGAAGCAGCAGCAGCAAGAGCAAAAGAACAAAACTCAAGGCACAGCTGTAGAAAGGAAAAGCTCCTCTGTTCCTATAAAAACAGGCAATAAAATATACAAAAGAAGTAGAATTCTCTTCTGTTCAACCCATGTACATCTGCCCTTCCTGAGGCAGCAGGGGGGCAGGAGCCACTGCTCCCACCTCTGCAACGCTCACTCTTGGCTAGCAAATAAATTAAGGTTGGGTACAGCTAAGGAAAAGAGAAGGCTGGACGGGTTGTGGGGGGATTCTGGGGGAGGGGAGGAGGAGAGGGTTTCTCTTTGTCCTCCAGATTGTTTTTGGTGGGGGATGCTGTTGGTTCTTTGTTTGCTGTTGGGGTTTCTTTTGTTTGTGTGGGGGTTTTTTGGGTGTGTGTTGTTGGGGGTTTGGTGTTTTTGTTTTTGCTTTGCTCTGGCTCTTCATCAAAAAAATTTCCACCCCTCAGAAAAGAGCATTTGCAGAAGGAAAGAAGCTGCTCTGATTTCTTTTTTTCCTCTTTTTGTTTTTTTTTGCCAAATTAGATCTTAAAATAATCTATTTGTACACTGTACAAATATACAGCAGGCAACAGTTCCAACCTTCACCCTCTGGCACTCGCCAGGTGACCACACCACCAGTTCACCGCTTCTCCCAAAGCTGGAAGCTCTCAGCTGGTAGGGATAAAGTGCCCTTCACAACTAGGGACAGGATGGGACAAAGCTGGAGGTGCTGACAGCTCAGGGATCAACAGGAGGGAGCTCCAAGAGTAGGAAATAAGTTAAAACAGTCCTTGCCAGACTGAACTCTGGGCAGAGATTATCGGTTTGGTTTGGTTGGTTTCCCAGGGAGGAGCCAAAGCTGCAGTCAGTGAGAAATCTTCCTCCTCTTGGTGCTGCAGGGTTCTGTGCTCTCTGATCCTCTTCTTGGAGCGTGACTGTCCCTGCTCCTCCTGCTGCTCTCCCCGCGGCCTCCTTCGCAGGGGGCCGTGGAGCTCCTCCTCGGCACAGCA
Organism: Dryobates pubescens; assembly: GCF_014839835.1. NCBI lineage: Eukaryota > Metazoa > Chordata > Aves > Piciformes > Picidae > Dryobates > Dryobates pubescens. Next base: position 1,662,966 of record NC_071640.1, read on the forward strand.
GCTCTGCGGTCGTGCTCGTGGCGAGCTCGGGAAGGTGAGGATGTGGAGGGCAGCACACAATGCCCCACCCCATGCTGGGGCTTCTTAGCAGTTTCTGCTCTGGAACTCTGGTCCCTGCTGGCTGAGGACACCTCAAGACCTTGCTGTGGCGTTGACCCTGGAGCGCTCTGGGCTGCCCAACTGCTACTTTTGGAGACCTGCTCCTTCCCTTTTGCTTCAGTCCTACCAGCCATGCCTGCCCTCCTTGGGTCCCTTGGCTTCTCTTGAGCAGCAGGAGGTGCTGCAGCCTGCGTGGGTGTGGAGGCACTGCCTCTCCTGGAGTCCACAGCCTGAGCTCCCTGTGCCTGCTGGGGCCCTCGGCTTCCTTGCAGCGCTGCGTGGCCAGCAGCAGGTCCCAATGGGCTGCCGCTGGCCTCCCTTGCATTTGCAGGCTCAGCCCTCTTGCCACTGGAAGAAGGAGGCTGCAGAGCAGGTGTCTTTGTCCCTGCCTTGGTTGGACACCATACTGTTGGCTTGAGCTTCAAGATCCTAAGAGCATCTCTCTTGTAGCTTTCTTCTGAGGTCTTGATAATGGCTCCTCTTTTATGAGCATCCTGAATCAACTCGTTCCAGTCCTTGTTTTCCTTCAAGAGAAAGACAAAAGAGTTACCAGCAAGAGCTCAGCACAACTGGACAGAGCTGGGCAGAGGCTGCCCAACCCCTTGAATCAAGGTACCTGACACAAGTGTCATGGCAACCACTGCTAGGTTCCTTCTGGAATGGAAGAATCTTATGTTTCACTTGCAAAGCAACTCTGGGTGCTGGAACACAGGGAAAAAGCCTTCACCATCACTCAGCTACTACTTACAAAAGACAAATTCTCTGTTTATGAAGGCCAGAAGAGTTCTCTCTCCTCCAGACTGAGCCAGGAGCATAGCTTCAATGCCCTCTAGTGGTGTAGCTGACACCCCCCACGCCCAGAAAGATTAGAAATGAAGCTCTGTAAGACATGAGCTCCACTCGAGAGCACTGCCTACACCTCCCGGGGGCATTCACAGTCCCCCAGAGGGCTGACTCTGCTTCACAAACGCTCATTGCAAAGAGCACAAGCAAAGAGCAGCCTCAAAACCCACCTGACTACACAAAGCACTGTCAAAACCAACAACCTGTAGATCAGGAGAAGGTTTTGGGGTGGTTTAGGGTTTTTACAATCCTCTTTCCTGCCCCAGCATCCAGGAGCAACTGCAGGAGCTGGAGGGATGCTAAGGAACAAGCAGGGAAACAGCTCTGCCCTCATCCTCTCTTCCCACCTGAGAGAAGAGTTTTAATTGAAGTCTAAAGGGTTATGAATTTCAGTTACATTTTGAAGAGTCATGTCTAGAGCTTTCCTTCTCGGAAGCAAGGAAAAGAGATGATTTAATTATGGGGTTTTTTTAAAGCTTTTATGAGTTACAGCCAAAGCTTTCCAGGAGCAGCCCTCAGAGGCCTGCACTGGGCTCATTTAACACCACCCTAGGAAAGGATCCCTTCCTTCCACAGCCTGAGGATGCTTTTGCCTTGCCCCCCAACCCTTCCTTGACCCCAAAGGGTGGATGACAGAAGATGCTATGATTCACACTGTTACCCACCATGAGTGTTTCCAGCCTTCCAAGGATGAAGAGGCTGAACCTGGCTCTGGTGATCGTGACGTTCAGGCGCTGAAGGCTTGCCAGAAACCTGAGGGACAAAGGCAAAACTCAGCTCTGGGACTGCTACTTCCAGAAGGTTTGTTAGGAGGAAGAGAGATCACTATCAGTGTCAGAGGCATGAAGGCAACAGAAGCAGCTACAAAGACAGAGGCAGTTCCTGACCCATTCCTAGATGCCACTGCAGCAGCCCTGCCCTACATGAGGGGCTCTGCAGGAGCTGTGTTACATGAACTGGGGCTGCTTGTTTGCTTCCACTCTGATTCCTTCCAGGGAATCCCAGTTCTTTCCAGCTCCTGCTGTTGAAGTTTCCTTTCTTAGAGCAAATCCCCTCTTAATACCAACCACTGCTTCCTTAAATGTTGCTCAAAGTACAGAAGACATCAACCTCACCTCACCTAGCAAGACTTTAAGCTTCTTTTTTGACTTGAACTGAAACAGAGTAATAATATTTGGCATGATCAAGGGGAAATTTTCCTACTGAAATGCTGAAGGCTGGGCATGAATATTTTATTGTAAAGGTGACCTGGCACTGGAAGCACATTTTGCTTTGTCATGCTTCAAGAGTGAAAAGCACATTCCTGCAGGAGAAAGTCTCTGTGTGTGCACTATGAAAACTAACTGCTCTCAAAGTCCTGCTTTGAGTTAGAACAAAACTGATTCAGTTCAGTGATTTTCCTTGTCAGGTTTTGGGGGATCACAAACCAAGGGACTGAAACCTAAACCACTGCTTCAGGGTTGGTAAATAAGCCCTAACAGAACTCAAACTCCAAAGGCTTGTGGCACTGCTATCAACTCTTTCCTCTCTAATAAAAAAGCTGATCCTGGATGCTGGTCCAGCTGATGTTGGACCTGCTCAAACTAAGCTGTACAAGAGCTTGGCTGATGCACTGAAACCTGCCCTGCAGCAAGTTTCCAACCCCTGCAGTGAAGGCTGCAAAAGCCCCAGAGCCACCCCAGGAAATCTGGGCAGTACAGGAGGAAAAAAAACAGAGAGAGGGGCAGGAAACAGAGGAGGAGAGTGGATCCAGCAGCACAGATATTGCAGTTCTCTAGATCTCTGGAGAGAAGAGGGAAAAAAAAGGGATCTTGAAAGACTACTAAATGGCAATGCAGAAAGCAAGCCTTAGCATTTCCAGGTCCCTTTTGTGCAGGGATCTCTAGCCAGCAACATGAAATCCATGCATTAAGATGCCTTTTAACTTGCTGGCTGCAGTGATTTGATCTCTAGAATCTTCATCCTGGTCATATGATAAGGACAGTCCCTACACATCTTTGCAGTGAGGGTGGTGAGACACTGGCACAGGTTGCCCAGGGAGGTGGTGGATGTCTGCTCCCTGGAAGTGGTCAAGGCCAGGCTGGATGAGGCCTCGAGCAAGCTGGGCTGGTGGGAGGTGTCCCTGCCCATGGCAGGAGGATTGGAAGTGGATGATCTTTAAGTTCCCTTCCAACCCAGCCCACTCTATGATTTCATGAATATTTAGAGGGTCACTGGAAGTGGGATCTGTGGATCACTGGAGGCCAAACTCACCCAATGGAGCCTTTGGTGGCGTTTGCCCGGACGCAGGTCACTATGACGCAGTCTTTCTCCCGTCCCTGGAAGGCATCCACTGTATCCACTTCTCCTGGGCTGCTGAGGAAGGAATTAGCAACCTGTTAAGCTCTGTCAGTTGGAAGTTTTAAGCAAGAGACCAATGTAAACAGATTCCCAAATTGCACTGGGTTGGAAGGGATCCTCAAAGGGCATCTTGTCCAAGCCCCCTGCAGTCAGCAGGGACACCTCCACCTACAGCAGGCTGCCCAGGGCCACAGCAAGTCTGACCATGAATGTCTCCAGGGACAGAGGGGGCCTCAACCACAGCTCTGGGCAACCTATTCCAGTATTTCATCACTCTCCTTCTCCTTCTGACTTTCTTCAGTGTCCAACCTACTCTACCCTGCTCCAGTTTCAAACCATTGCCCCTCATCCTACCCCCACAGCCCCCTCTGAGCAGTCCCTCCCCAGCCTTGCTCTAGGTCCCCTTCAGATATTGAAATGCAGCTCTCAAGTCTCCCTGGAACCCTCTTTTCTCCAAAAGAGAAGAGTAGCCTCAACACAACCCTGAATATCACCTGTCCCAAATAACCCAGGGTAAATTTCTGCTTCAGTTCATGAAGCTCAAGCTTTATTTACTTTTCTGAGGCCAGCACCATCAGTGAAGAGCATCCACACAGCTTGGAATTTTAGGTTTGCCTTTAAATCAGCTCTACTCAGAAGAGCAAGGCAATCAAAGCATGCATACAGATAAGAACTAAGTCATGGCACAATGAGGCTGTGCCTGTTGTAAAGCAAGAGGCTTGCATCTCTCCTTTAAGAGCAAGAATTAAGTGCAGATTTTAGTAGGGTAAGAAAGTTTTTAGTACAGGGGGAAAAAAAGGGTTGAGAGTTTTTGCCACTCTTTTGAGAAGATAAACAAAGAGCTGGCCCACAAGGGCCAAGCCCATTTCAAAAGTCATGGTTTCTTTACCTGTTGCTCCCAAACACTTTGTCCAGCTGCCTTTGGATTCTCTTCTTCTGGGCACTGTAAGGGGTAATGATCCCAATGCGGCGAAGGCCCAGATCCTTCCTTCTTGCTTTAATTACTTTGATCAATTCCATCACCAGCTTTACCTCCTGAGGATTGCAGAAAGACCTGCAGGAGACAGAATGGAAACATGACAGCAACCCTTTTGACACCTCTCCAACACTCAACACTCCAGCCCAATTTGCAGGGGGCCCTCTCTGGAGGTCCCAACTCCTAGCACTCAATGATTCTAAGTCAAAGCCTCTGTCTCCAGCTTCTGCAGCCTCCTTCACGTGGAGGCTCAAAGAGCTTAGCAAGCAGGCCCTGAGGAGGTGCTAACATCAATGACAGGTGACAGCAGCGAAAGGTTGCACTTCACCTTCCCTCAGAACCACACAGCTTTGCTTTCCTGGCAGGATAGACAAGGGGAAGCCTGAGCCTGCCACCTTCTGGTGTCACCTCCCTGTGCAGCTGTGAAAGGGGGAAAAAAAAGAGTGACAAAAAAAACACGAGGAACTCAAGAAAGTGGTACCAGAGCTAGCAGAGACTGTCAGCACTCACTGGTGTCTAATGAACAGTCAAACCAGGAATGAAAACAAGCAAGCAAGCAAACAACAGACCCAAACCATTTAACACCTGGGGTATTTTTTGGTCAACTGAAATCAAACCACGTTGGAAATGCAGTTCTGGCTGCTTAATGGATATTGGGAATGCTAGAAGAGAACACTTGGGTTTTTAGTTAAATGAAATCACATCGAGTTGAAAATGCAGTTCTGGCTGCTTAATGGGTATTGGAGACTAGAGAAGAGAGAAGAGAACTCTTCTGCAGGCAATTAACTCCCAGCAGATGTCCATTTGGCTGAGGTGAAGGCAGGACTTGACTTACTCATTGTCTCGCTCCTCACGACCATCTCCCACATCAAAGATGAGGTAGGGCTGGAATGGCCAGTCTGAAGAACATCTGCTCTCTTCTGTTGCTCTGTAAATAACATTTTTATCACTAGGAAATGATAAAACTAACAACTGACACCTCAGATCTTCACAGCATGGTTAGCAAAGACAAACAACTGTCAGCTTTTCCCCCACCCCGCCCCCGAGTCTTTCATTTTCACTGCTCCGGTCAGACCCCACCTGCAGTCCTGTGCTCAGCTCTGGAGAGCCCAACTGAAAGGATCAGCCTGGAGAAGAGAAGGCACTGGAGAGAACATAGAGCAGTCTTCCAGTATTAAAAGAGCCTACAGGAGAGCTGAGGAGGGGCTTCATACACAGCATGCTGTGAGAGGATGAGGAGTGACAGATTTGGATTAGACATTAGGAAGAAATTCTTCCCCGTGAGGGTGGTGAGGCACTGGAACAGGCTGTGCAGAGAAGCTATGGAGGCTCCAAGCCTGGAAATGTTCAAAGCCAGGTAGGATGGAGCCTTGAGCAGCCTGGGCTAGTGGAAGGTGTCCCTGCCCATAGCAGGGGGATTGGAAGTGGATGATCTTTTAGGTCCCTTCCAACCCAACCCAGTCTGTGACTATGATTCTATAACCTCAAGAATATTTAGTCTCATAAGAATATCCTGATACAAGAAGTGATTTCTTTGAAACCCCCTCCTGCCCAGGACAGGGCAGAGAGCTCCTGTGCAGACTCAACACAACCCATGACACCTACTCACCTGTCAGTCTTTAGAGTCCTGCCATAAACATAGTTGGATGGGAAGAGGCAGATGTCAGGGTGCATCCTGTACTGCACAGTCAGCTGCACCACGGGCAGGCTGCGGAACATGGTGCTCTGGAGCTGCTCCTCCAGGTGCCTGTGCAGCCTTGCCATCAAGGACTGGTCATAGCCATTCTCCTGAGCTTTCTGCCAGAGGGAAAACCAGAGGCTCAATTCAGGGGAATTAGGTTCCAAATTAGCAACAGGAATTTGCTTTTTTGGACTAAAACCCATTTGCTGTTTTAATCTTCTAAACTGCTGCCACAATGACACCGACTTGGGACTTCAACTGCCTGCCTTACTGACTTGAGCACAGACCACCTGCAGGCAGCTGAAGTTTTGGCAGTGGAGCCTTCAGCAAGACAACTTCTTTTTGAGTCACAACATAGTAAAATCTTAAACACATCAACAATAATGAAAAGCATTCCAGGGGGCATCCTCTAAAACAAGCACAGACCCTCCAGCCAATTCATCCTTCTAGAGAAGCCAGACTCATTTGCCTCCTTTATTAGATGTTTGAAACAGTCCTTACTGCTGGATGGGATGTAAGGAAGTGATTCTGTGATGCTCATCCTTAGGGTGAGCAAGTCTCCATTCAAACAAGCCTTCACCCTTCATTCCTTAAGGAATGAAGCCCACAATGAACTGGGATGAAGCTCACAATGAACCAACGGAGCCTACTGCAAAACCACATCTATCACCAGCCAAGTGCTGAGCTGTACTCAAGTTACTGCCACAGTTACTCTTAATGGTGCATGAAATCAGTTCCAGGCCACACCAGGAAAGTCTACAGAGGTTGCACTTGCTCATCTGTATCAGCTTTATTCACACTGAAGGCAGCACTGATATGCTCTCCACGTAAGATTAAACCTGCAGAGCAGAAGACCCCCACCTGCTCCACCTCCTGATCTGCCCTTGGAGTGCCCTTTATTCCTTTTCCTTACTTCCTAGAGATGCTGTTCTTATATCCACTGGAGAGCAGGAAAGAAAAAAAGCAGTGTGAATACTTACTACTGATTTTACAGTAGGAGGAAGCTGCCTGGGATCTCCAACAAGGACGAGCTTGTTGCAGCGATGGATCAGTGGGATCAGCGTTTCGACCTCACAGGACTGCCCTGCCTTTTGTTCATGCAAACAGGACAAAAAGAATCAGCAGTTATAAGCAAAGGAGTGGAGAGAGCTCTGCTAAAATTTCCTGTAAGAGAGCCAGAATAACTCAAATGCTTTAAATCACCTAAAAATTCAATCTAAAAGAGAGAAAGCCAGAGATGATGCTGCGGTTTTTTCCCCCCCTAATAAATAACCACAAGCAGAATTTTCTTGTATCATTCAATCTGCTGAGCTCTCCAAACAGATTCAAATGGAACCCAACCATCTGGCAATCCCTACCACATTTGAGCCATGAAAGCTGTCTGCCATTAAAAGGAAGGAATTAAAGAGTTGTTCTTTCATCTCCTGGCTCCACAGAGCAGGCCAGGCTGGTGAACAGTTAAGAGGTGAGGATGGGGCAGTCAGCAGTCGCAAGCAGCCTAAGCAGAGAACAAGGCAGACCAGGCTGTAGTTCCAAAGAGCTTTACTGACCTCATCCACAATGACACAGCTGAAAGGATCAACTCCTTTCCTGGATAAAGTAGATTCCAGCAGGCCTCCTCCACTGGCACTCAGTGTGCAGCAGATGATGTCAGACTCCAGGATGATCTCTGCCTGCACTTTCTGAGAGTGTGCCCGAACCTTCAAGCACAACAGGACAAGATTTCTCCCCTCTTTTAGCTTTCCTGAACCACCTCAAAGCAATTTTCAACTGCCTGGGTAATTCTAACTGCCAAACAGATCATGCAGAGTGCATCACCCCCGATGAAACTACCTCCACTGTTGCAAATTAAAGTCCCAAGCTGACTTCACTCAAGTCTTACTTCACTTGAAATTACAAATCAACACCACTGAGGTGGCAAAGTGACAGAAGGCTTCCTTTAGTTCAGCAGCTGTGCACTCCAGACACACTAACTGTGAGCAAAGTTTAGTTTGCCATCACATTTTAACCCCCCCACAACCACTAAGGGTGAGCACACAGTCTTCCACCTACTCCCAACCACATCAACCCCCAAACTCCACCTCAGTTAAAGGCTACCAAGTATATAAATAGTATTAAACCCCTACCTCTTTTAGCTGAGATGCAAGATGTTCTCTCTCCTTTGAAACTCTGTTAAATTCATCATCTATCATTTGACTCTAAATGGGGCCAAAAAAGGAGAGAAACCATGTATCAGGAGTAATTAACACCACACATTTCCCATGGACTTACTTCCTCCCCTCCCCTAACTCCTTTTTTAAGCATTTAGACTTGTTCAGACTCTCTTTTAGTAGCAAATGTGTGTGAAGAAGCTTAGAAGTTTGAGGAAGTCATCATCAGGAATCTGTGAGCTGGGCACCACTTCCCATCAGGAATCTGATTTGAGCACAAATGCCAAACTTCTTAGACAAAAAACTGGAAAGCTAGAGGTGTAACACAGATCCCAGCATCTCAGATTGCAAGAGATCTCATTATTTCCAGTTAAAATCAGTGCTTTGAAGCACACAATCAAATTCATAGATCCAGAGAGTGGTTTGGGTTGGAAGGGACCTTCATGATGATCCACCTCCCACCAGCCCAGCTTGCTCAAGGCCTTATCCAGCCTGGCCTGGAACACCTCCAGGGAGGAGGCAGCCATAACCTCCCTGGAGCAACCTGTTCCAGCGTCTCACCAGCCTCACTGTGAAGAATTTCTTCCTTATCTCCAGTCTCAATCTCCCCTCCTCACGCTTCAATCCACTGCCCCTGATCCTATCACTCCAAGCCCTTGTAAACAGTCCCTTCCCAGCTTTCTTCTAGGCCCCTTTCAGACACTGGAAATGATGAAATCATTAATATTTCTAAATATGCTTCCACTAAAAAGCAACTGGTGACAGAACCAAAGAAAGACTACTGCACTAGAGCAGGCAGTGGCATGACCAACCAGTTGAGAGCACTGGTGGAAATCCATGAGGTAAAGCTCTTCTTTCCCTTTCCTGGTGCTAACCAGGATTTCTTTTAGTTGAAAGGGCAGGTGAAGAAGAGCTTCTGCTCAGAGACAGCATTAAAATGTAGATCCTTACTCTTGGGATTCAGCTATGAGCACAAAACCCACCAAGAGGCTTAGAAACATGATCAGCTTCCTACCTCCCTCTTCCCACATTTGTTCATGGCACGCTGCCGGATCAGCTCATCCAGCCTCCGGTCTGTGGATTCTTTCTTCTTCTGGATATCCCTCTCCAAGTCAGCTGTCTTTCTTTCTGTGAGAAAACAAAGCAAAACATGCAGGAGGGACAGGAAAAACTATGCCACAGTAACACTTTTGCTCCTAGTCATGCATCCTCAGTTGCTCAGAACAAATGAGCTAACTGATTTGTGCTGCTCGCTCTTTGTTTTCTCCCTGGGGAGGTCTTTGTCTTGTGAAATGAAAAGAAGATTTGGGTCCAGCTTCAGCTCTCAAATGCTGCACAGGCACACTGCTTATAAATCATGGCTTTGACAAACAGTTGTTAGAAATTGTATTTTAAATCCCAGAATCCCAGCATGGTGAGGGCTGGAAGGGATCTCTGGGGATCACCCAGTCCAACCCCTCTGCTAAAGCAGGGCACCCACAGCAGCTCGCCCAGGGTCACAATGGCCAGGGGGGTTTGGAAGCTCTCCAGAGGAGACTCCACAACCTCTCTGGGCAGCCTGCTCCAGGCCTCCAGCACCCTCACACCAAAGAAGTTTCTCCTCCTGTTCAGATGGAACCTCCTGGGTTCCAGTTTGTGCCTGCAACCCCTTGTCCTGCTGCTGGGCACCACTGGCAAGAGTCTAGACCCATCCTCTTGCCCCCCACCCTTTAGCTCCTGCTGAGCATTGCTCAGATCCCCTCTGGGGCTGCTCTTCTCCAGGCTCAGCAGCCCCAGGGTGCTCAGCCTTTCCCCCTCAGAGCTGCTCCAGCCATATTATACACATTAACTCTAATGACTATATATTAAGTATCCTATACATTCCTAATAAAAATGCTGTATATTTTAAGTCACCTTGCCTCTATCTTTACATTTCCTCAGATTTTAGGCCATATTTCAGCTGACATTTTCCCACTGAGGCTGACAAACCAACTGCCTGATGCAACACTGCTGCAGCAAAAGCTTGGACCATCAGCCCCAAATGTAAAACCCCCACCAGGCTCTTAAAGGAAAGCCTCATTTACACCTTACTTACTCATTCTGTGTTGAACTTGCTTATCCAGGCTAAATCCCAGGACTTCACTGTTGATTGCTTTTTCAGCCCCAATCCTCACCAATTGGATATCCCCACAATTTCCTGTTTACAGAAGCAGAATTCAAAATACTTTTAGATTGCTCCAATCACCTCTGCACTTGGGGCATGAGAGGGGAGAAAAAAAACCCAACAACCAAGCACAAAAATCAATTTCAACATCCTGGGTAGCAAACCAAAAGCTTTTCCCTTTCCTGCTTCTCAGAGGTTTGCAACAATTTATTGCCATTACCTAAAGACAATGACCCAAAAACAAACCCCACCTCCAAAACACTAAACCCCAGGAATTCTGACAAGTCTAAGAGCAAACATCTGGTGCTTTAAAGTAGTTAAAATGCTATTCTGAATTAACAGAACAGCTCTCTCCTCAGGCTTCTCCATCTAAAATGTAGAGAATTCCTGGGTGAGAACATTAGTGAGGACCAGCAGCAAGGCAGCTGATTCATCTAATTAGCTGACTCCAGCCAACTCAATCCTGAATTCAGCCAATTCAATACTGAATTAATATTTGCTTAGGAGGAGAAAATTTTGTCCCCCCCCCCCCCATCACAACCTAGATGCCTTGCTTGGAGTTCATCTTCTTTGCATCAAAGTCCCAAACTGGGAGGAAATATAAAAAGGAAGTGAAAGGCTCTAAGCCATCAAAATTTTCATCACTTTGGTCAACATGATCAGCAAAAGTCCAGTTTGATTCAAAGTCAAGGTAACAGTCTAGTGTTTAAATCTGAAAAGGGGAGAAAATAAAGGGGGACCTGAAATGGGGGGAGGGGGGAAAAAAAGGGGGACTTGAAATGGGGGGGAAAAGGGAACCTGAAATGGGGGGGGAGGGGGGAAAAAAGGGGAACTTGAAATGGGGGGGAAGGGGGCAAAAAGAAAGGGGACCTGAAATGGGGGGGAAGGGGTCAAAAAAAAAGGGGACCTGAAATGGGGGGGAAGGGGGCAAAAAAAGGAGGCCCTGAAACACACTCTGAGGGAAGATTCAATGTCTGTATAAAGACAAAGAGTGATTTATTAATCATTCCCCCCCCACACACACACAACACACAGCTGAGGAGAGCACATGAAAATGAGTAACAGTGTGAGGACGCAGCAGCTGTGTGCTGTCCTGGAGCGTTAGACACAATAAGCTGTTTGGGTTTCTCCTTCAGGTTTTCTATCTGCTGAACACAAAAATGAACCCCCAACAAAACCTCCAAGAAGTTTAGAATGCAGCATACCCAGAGGCTCCTGCCTGTTCTGGCACTTCTCCTTAAAAGCCAGGATGATCTTTTTCATCAGCTCATCGACAGCGGCGTTCGATGGGGCACAGACCAGGAAACGGTTGGGCTTTGTTTTTCTGGCTGTTCTCTCACCCCTAGTGTTCTGCAGATGAATTAACAACAAACCCAAGGCAGGCTCTTTAGGTTGGGGGCTTGGGAGTTGAAAGGCAGACTCCACGCTCTATCAGCATGCAGAGGATGGAGACCACTCAGCTTGAGGAGCTCCCAAGCATCTGCCTCGCATTAAATGGCAACAGGTCAAATGTATTGATCACATTGGCACAGAATCCCTTTCAACAAGGAGAAGCTGAATTAACTTATTGGATGGGGATATGAAAAACCATGAAATGGGGCAGGCCACACAGCATCACTTAAGAAAACTCTGAATATTTTAATGTATTAAAGGAGGGACAGGCCAAATAACATCATTTAATAGATCAAAAACACTAAGGATTTTTAATTTACCAAGTCTTTGTACAGGGCCAGGCCAAAGGATGTCATTTATTAAGTCCAAAATACTCAGGGTCTTTTATTTATTAAGTGTTTGTATAGAGACAGGCCAAAGGATATCATTTAATGGGTCCAAAATATTCAGGACCTTTTATTTACTAAGTCTTTGTATAGGGCCAGGCCAAAGGATATCAATTAATGGGTCCAAAATATTCAGGATCTTTCATTTACTAAGTCTTTGTATAGGGTCAGGCCAAAGAGTATCATTTAATAGGTCCAAAATATTCTGGATCTTTTATTTACCAAGCCTTTGTACAGGGCCAGGCCAAATATTATTTAACACATCAAAAAGCTTCAGGATTTTTTCCCCCACTTCCTAAGTGTTTATCCCACCACCCCCCTGCATGTTTCCCTGATTGTGAGTTCTAGAGGCTGCTTTCTTCCAAGATGCCCCAAAGGTATTATTTCCACCCTACACAGTAGACATTTAATTAAGTGAGCTTAATGAATTACAGCCCCACTAATTACTTGTACTTAAAGCTATCAGTGAGTGCCCGTGGGACACCAAGCAGCAGCACACAGCAAGCACCTTCACTTACTTCTCTCAAGACACGAGACAAGAGGCCAACAATAGTTTTGGATTTCCCAGTTCCAGGTGGGCCATGGATGAGGCAGATCTTGGGAAGCCCTGGATGCTGCTTGACCATGGCATAAGCTATCTCAATGGCTCTCTTCTGACCTTCATTGTAGTCATTCATATCAGATGCCTGAGGAAACAGACATGGGCAAAAATAACTAACTGTTGAATATTGATTGATCCTAGAATGGCTCAGGTTGGAAGGGACCTCAGAGGTCATCTGCTCCAACCTCCCATGGCAGGGACACCTCTCAACTAGACCCGGCTGCTCAAGGCCTCATTCTGCCTGGCCTTGAACCCCCCCAGGCAGGAGGCAGCCACAGCCTCCCTGGGCAGCCTGTGCCAGAGTCTCACCACCCTCATACTGAAAAACTTCTTCCTAAACTCCAGTCTAACCCTGCTCTGCCTCAGCTTCAAACCATTTCCCCTTACCCTGTTTTCTAAGACCCTCTTATGAAAAGGTATTGGAAGGAAGCTCTAAGGTCCCCCTGGAGTCTTCTCTCCTCCAGGCTAACAATCCCAGCTCCCTCAGCCTGTCCTCACAGCAGAGCTGCTCCAGCAGAGAGATCAAACCTTCCTTGTTTAAACATCTTCAGAACGTTCCTCATCCCTCTAGCTACGACTCAAAGGACATGGAAGCTTTTGATTCCGGGTTTGCTCACACCCAGTCCTGACTTGAAAGCTGCAATGAAGGTTTTGTTTGCTCTCCACATATTTATTTTGCATTACCTTTTCCATACTGCATCTTATTTCATAGATTTATAGACTAGGTTGGGTTGGGAGGGACCCTAAAGATCATTCAGTTCCAACCCCCCTGCCACGGGCAGGGACATCTCCCACCAGCCCAGGCTGCTCAAGGCCTCACCCAACCTGGCCCTGAACACCTCCTCTCCAGTAAGAAAAAGAAACTGGAAGCTGCTTGAAGAATCCCACTGGTATCCTCATCAATACAACTGAAACACCTGAGCAAATCCAGGCTCCTCTCCACCCACCCAATCAACCAACTACTGTGCCTCAGTATCTGAAAGCCATCTGTTTGCACTTGCTTCAGTGATGCCCGGTGAGAGGGCAAGGGGTGACAGGCACAAACACAGGAAGTTCCATCTAAATATGAGGAGGAGCTTCTTTACTTTGAGGGTGGTGGAGAATAGAGTAGGAATAGACCAGACCAGGTTGGAAAAGACCTCAGAGATCAAGTCCAACCTATCACCCAACAGCATCTGATCAACTAAACCATGGCACCAAGTGCCTCATCCAGGCTCCTCCTAAACACCTCCAGTGATGGTGACTCCACCACCTCCCTGGGCGGCACACTCCAATGGCCAATCTCTCTTGCTGGGAAGAACTTCTTCCTAACAGGAGCATGCTGCCCAGAGAAGCTGTGAAGTCTCCATCTCTAGAGTAATTCCAAACCCTTCTGGATGCCATCCTGGCCAAACAGCCCTAGGTGACCCTGCTTTGGCAGGGGGCTGAACTAGATGATCTCCCTCCCATCCTGATTCTCCGCAGGTCGGCTCAAACAACGTCACACAAAACCAGTTTTGCAACGCCCACTCGGTCATCTCTGCCACTTCAAGCTGCAGGACTTACAGCACTTTCTGAAGCCACAGGCAAATCTCTGGGGCAGAAGTCGTTGTAGGATGGATTTATGATGGCTTTAGCCAGGGGGCTCCTGCTCAGCAGCAGCAGACTTCTGAACTCCCGGCGCGTGGTCACCAGGGAGCCGACCACCACGCACTTGACTTGCTTGTTCTTGGAGAAGGACAAATTGCCTCGAGTTTGCACTGAAACATGATAGACAGTGTGCTGCTCCTTACGTCCTGCCAGAGGGGGAGGAAAAACCAAACAACACACAAACAAGTTGGTTAATTCAAAGAATATCCAAATTGTTAACTGCAAATTGTTAACTCCCACTCCCTGGAGACATTCAAGGCCAGGCTGGATGGAGCCTTGAGCAATCTGCTCTAGTGGGAGGTGCAGGGAGGTTGGAACTGGATGATCTTTACAGTGCCTTCCAACCCAAACCGTTCTAGAATTCTATGATGCTCAGACAGGTCACTCAAAACCCTCATCAGAACCAGCTGCCACCTTCCAGCAAGCTGTCAGCGACCAAATGCTTGCAAAAACCTCAAACACTGTTCCCACCCCCTCCAAACAAACAAAAGGACCCAATCAAACCTAGGAGACTTAATTGTGGCCTTCCAGTATCTGAAAGGGGCTCCAAGAAAGCTGGGGAGGGACTTTTGAGGGTGTCAGGGAGGGATAGGACTGGGGGGAATGGAGCAAAACTAGAAATGGTTAGATTCAGATTGGATGTTAGGAAGAAGTTCTTCCCCATGAGGGTGGTGAGAGCCTGGCACAGGTTGCCCAGGGAGGTGGTGGAAGCCTCATCCCCGGAGGTTTTGAAGGCCAGGCTGGATGTGGCTCTGGGCAACCTGATCTAGTGTGAGGGTTCCCTGCCCACGGCAGGGGGGTTGAATCTAGATGATCCTTGAGGTCCCTTCCAAGCCTAACAATTCCATGCTTCTATGATTCTAAACCAACCAAAAATCAAAGCCCAAAGGGCAATTCACAACTTCAGTTCCAGAAGACAGTGAAGTTTTGGGCCAGACCACTGAAGTTCATGGCCAGGTACTAAAGCTGCATGCATGGAACTCACACATCATTCTATTCTTACATAAAGCACTGCCATATGCCCTGAAGGAATTATCAAGGAAAACACCTGGAAGGCATGGCTGCAGCTTCAGTTCCTGCCTTTTTCCAAAGCTTCCAGCATGGAAGAGTCCAACTGGAGTGGCAAAACTCTTCCCATTTTCCCCTGAGGTCAGTGGGATATGACAAACGTTGACAGCCAGCTGCGGAGAAGCATTTCACGGCACCAAGGAGGATCCCCCTTGCATTCCAACCCCATTTACTTACTGGCTGCAGAGCCAGAGGCACGACAGAAGCGTGTCACAAGCCCCACATGATACACTTTGGAGTCTTCCATCTCCTTTCCTTCCTTGAAGGAGTCTTTTTTATTCTGGACCACCAAAAAGACTACGTCGTCCTCCTTGGGGTGAAGCTGCCTTGCCAGATCCACTTCTCGAAGATGAGCTGTTTGAAAAGCAAAGTCATGGGAATTATTTTGCTTCTCTGACCACAGAAGTACAACCACCACCCTCAGGAATGCCCAGCTGTGAACTTTTCAAGCTATTAAAGGCTATGGTAAAAGACTCTGAAGAGTTTTGAATCCGTCCTGCACTCTTACACCTGAACACAGCACTGCATAAGGACAGAGCCAGCCAAAGGCTATTTCATCTACCAAAAGAAGCTGAAACAAAATCCCAGTGTCCAAGATGGAAATGAAGCTGGACATCAGCCAGCAATGTGCACTTGCAGCCCAGAAGGCAAATCACATCCTGGGCTGCATCAAAAGCAGTGTGGCCAGAAGACCAAGAGAGAGGATTCTGCCCCTCTGTTGTGGTGAGACCTCACCTGCAGTGCTGTGTCCAGCTCTGGGGTCCCCAACACAAGAGAGAAATGGACCTGCTGGAGTGGATCCAGAGGAGGCCACAAAGATGATCAGAGGGCTGCAGCACCTCTGCTACAAGGACAGTCTGAGGGAGCTGGGGTTACTCAGCCTGAAGAAGGGAAGGCTTCAGGGAGACTTTACAGCAGCATTTCAGTATCTGAAGTGGACCTGCAGGAAGGCTGGGGAGGGGCTGTTCAGAAAGGCCTGAGGGGATAGGACAAAGGGCCATGGTTTGAAACTGGAGCAGGGCAGATTTAGCTGGGAAATTGAAGGAAGTTCTTCCCAACGAGTGGTAAAATACTGGAACAGGCTGTCCAGGGATGTGGTGGAGGCCCCATCCCAGGAGACATCCAGGATCAGGTTTTATGTGGCCCTGGCCAACTTGGTCTAGTTGGAGGTATCCCAGCTGACTGCAGAGGAGTTCAATAGCAAATTCAAGATGCTTTTTGTATTGAAAGCAAATAAAGTTCTACCTCCAAGCAGTAGCTCATGATAAGGAATCATCTCCTTGAACATTCCAACAGGGTTTGACAGACAAGGGCCCTCTCTTACCTTCGAAATGTGCTGTGTTCACATCAGCACGGAAGTCTGGCAGCTCACTCTTACAGAGCAGGTAGTAACTCTTCTCTCTTCCCCTCTGGTTTTCTATCCAGCCTTGTGCCAGCTACATGTTGGAAAGGCAAAGCTAAATAAAAACACCTTGAAGGTTTCAGTGTTACATGAAGAACAGCTTCTCCTGACTCAAAGGGCAAACAGAAACAAGAAGCAGCTAACAGAGTGGCAAGCACAAGGAGCAAAGAGCCTCACCCATGCCTTTGCTGATACCTAGACATGAGCTACAACAGAGAGAGCAAACAAGAGCACTTTCTCCCCACCCATTTACCATACTGCCTCACAAATCACTTCATAACAAACAGGTGAGCTCATGCAGCCCAGCAGGCAAATCCTTCCCAGGCTGCAACCAGAGGAGGTTGGCAGGGCAAGAGAGGGGATTCTGCCCCTGAACTCTGCTCTTGTGAGACCCCACCTCAAATAATGTGTCCAGTTCTGGTGTCCCCAGCATAAGAAGGACACAGAGCTGGGGGAGAATGTCCAGAGAAGACCACAAAGATGAGCCAAGGGGTGGAGCACCTCTGCCATGAGGACAGGCTGAGGGAGCTGGGGATCCTACAGGAAAGCTGCAGAGGGACTTTTCCTGAGGGTGTCTAGAGACAGGCCAAGGGGGAATGGTTTGAACCTGAGGGACTGGAGCTTAGGAAGAGGCTCTTCAGGAGGAGGGTGCTGAGACTCTGGAACAGAATCTTCAGAAGGTGAAGAGGGACATTTTGGAGGAAACAAACCCCCAAACCAAACCACAGACATTTAATCTCTTGGTCAAATGTCCTCGAGTTGATGAAGACAAACCAAGACCCAGAAAGCCACTTACTGTTTCAAAGGCATTTAGCATCATCAAGGGGAAGAAGGTATTGAAGTAGTCATTGTATCCCTGGAAGTGGACAGGAACAGGGGCCACAACAGACTGCAGGAGGCTACTGGGAGGTCCAAACTGGCTGCAGTTTGCGATGGATTCGTAAGTCCAGTTCAGAACTTCATTCACAAAAGTGTTGTTGTCCCTCTGCTTAGCACCAGGGCTGCTTCTGGCAGCTCCTCTGGAAGCAGCTGGAGCAATCTCATTCTGTCTGTTGTGTGACTGAAGAACGTTGCCATAGCTGTAGGGCTGAGGTGCATTACTCACACTGGGAGGCCTGTGGGGCTGAGCAGCTGTTGGTGCAGCCCTTACCCCGGGGGGCCTGACCACCAGCTGTTTCGCTGCCATCACTTTGCTTTTGGAAGCTGGGGGCAGCTTTTTGCCGTCCTCTAGGTCCTTGCTGAAGGCTGCACTGCGTGAGGAGCTCGCTGAGCTGAAGATTTTGGTGGTGGAAGGCTTTCTTGGTTTAGGAGGTGGCAGGAGAGGTACAGCAAACACATGGTCTCCTTCCAAGCTGCTGGCTGAATGCTCCCTGCAGTACTCTCCTGGCTTTCCCACCTTCTCCACACAGTCTGTGTGCTTGCATTGCTCCACAGCTGAGGCTTCACTCTGCTGAATGCTCTCAGCAGTGTCCATCTCCTCAGGTTTTTTACTACCTATAGTAATATCTTCAACACTTTCCAACTGGGAACATAATTCCATGTCCTCAGGATCTAATTGAGTTAAAAACAAATTATCATCATCTCCACTGTCCTCATCTGCTTCACACCCATTTTCTGTTGAAGTTGTCTTCTCAGACTCAGGTTGGACAACACAGCCTTTGCCTGAAGGTTTGTCACTATCATCTCCAACAAGCACAGTGGAAGAGAGACTTGAAACTGTAGGTACAGGAGGAACCATCATGCTGTCATCCTCTGATCTTCTGCTTGAGCCTAAAGAACTCAGCAGTTTAGAGGCATGTGGCTCCTCAGAGGGACAAACAGCCTTCTTCCCTTTGTCTTTTTGGGTTTCAACAGATCCCTCACCAGATGCCAGCTTCAAATTTGGAGGCTTTGGTTTCTTTGATTTTACATCCACTCTCCTTACTTTGTTTCTACTCTCACAACCTCCCAGAGGTTCTTGGGCATGTTTACGGGGCCTTGTCTGCCTTAAAAAGTCCTGGCAGGCTAGGAATTTTTTGTTGTACTTTATGGCCAGAGTCTGAGCAGGAATTGCCTTTGTCTTCCGTTTCTGGGGCTGTCCAACCCTCCCTGCAGCTTTCCCGTGGCTGCGCAGCTCAACGATGCTCTCCAAAGAGCGCTGGGACAACTCGAACGCCTTGCGAGGAGCCTTCTTCAGACCCAGCTTCTCGACAGTTGATGCTGGCACTGGACACTGCCTAACCTTCTTTGGAGGAACCACTGCAGGCAGTGACCTGCCAGGTTGAGAAGCTGAGGTATTTAGAAGTAGTTTGCTCTGTGCTGCTTTAAGAAGAGGGTTTTTGGGACTTCTCTGAACGGTTCTTGCTACCTTATGTTTGGCTACGCTGCTCCGTGGGCTCAGGCTCTTTTTCTTAAGGGCCAGCTTTGAAGCCAAGGAGATGCTAGATGTAGATGCTCTGGGTTCAGCTGAGTCCAGGGTGAAGTCTTGAGCAACAGTTGGACCTCTGTCTGCAACATTCTCCAGCTGATCTTCCACATTTCCCTTACTAACAGATTCTTCCAATACCAAGTTAGTTGCTTTCTTTGTACGATCACCTTCTTCCTGATGAGAAATATCTTCTGGTTCCTTCTCCATACGAACAAAGCAATCATCATGACCTCCTTCTTCCTGATGAGAAGTATCTTCTGGTTCCTTCTCCATATGAACAGAGCAACCATCGTGACCACTTTCTTCCTGATGAGAAGTATTCTCTAGCTGCTTCTCCATATGATTGAAGCAACCACCCTGATCACTACCTTCTTGTTGAGAAGCATCTTCTAGCTGCTTCTCTATGAGGGTTACTTCTTCTTCCATCAGCTCATCGGTTACGTAATCCACTTCATAACCCCAGTCGATGGTGTGGTCAAGGCTGTCGTCGTTCTGTGCGTCGCCTGAATTACTGCTGCCAGCTGTGCCTGAAAGCTGATCTTGTTTGTACTCCTGAGTTGGCTCCATGGCTTGAGTGTCTGACCAAACTGAGTGGACATCCTCATCTGTTTCAAACTCAAAGCACTGAGACTCACACTCATCCAGGAACAAGTGGAAGCTTGGCGATATCAACTCAGAAACGCAGCTGGAAGGCGAAGGCTGCTTGTCAAGGGACATAGTTTCATCGACTTGTTTTGGTTCCTCCTCCTCAGCCACACTTTCTTCAGAAGAAGAGTCTGAAATGACAGTGGCTCGACTGCCACCCTCAGAGAAAGGCTTGGTACTTTGGTCATCAAAGAAAAACCTTACAGCACCTTTCACCTTCCTTTTCACATCACTCACACCATCGTGGACGGAGCTCTCTTCCCTGGAATCAAAGGGGAAGTTGACACCTTTGGCATAGGCAGCTAAAGATAATTTACTGAGCTCTCTATCGACCTGGGAGTCCGTTACAGAACTGTCTTCAGGCTCCACCTCCACACCACCTTTCTCTTTCTCCACCACTGAACTGTTTTCTCTCTTGAAATACTCTGAAAATGCCAACAACCTGTCACTTGTTCCACCCTTCACAGACAGTGGCCTGCTCTGAGAAGCAGGGCTGGGCAGGTCCCTCTTGTTTTCAGAGCTGGATGGCACACAACCGTTTGCTGAAGTTTCCTTCACACAAGAGGCCTCTGAAACGTGACCTCTGCAGTCAGATTTAACCAAGTCATCCAAACGAGGCTGCTTCCAGCCTGAAGTTTTTTGCATGTCAGAGTTTGGTTTAGATGCAGGCTTCCAGGGCAAATGTGACCTTTTTCCAGTAGATGCTTTTTTCAGTGCTTTTTTGGCACCAGTCCCTGAAAACAAATCATCTTCACTCCTCTGCAAAGCTGGTTCATCTTTAGAGGACACAGAGCAATCTACTGGTGATTTCTTTGCTACTTTACTGGGGACCACTCTGCTTTGAAAAGCACTGCTGGCACTTTCCTCCTGTGGACTTTCACAACTCTTCAAAGGTGGAGTAGCAACAGAGATGTCCTTTCCACACACAGTGTCCCCTGCCTGATATTTAGGACAGGCTTTGCTTGTACCTGGAGAGCCACTACCCAGCTTGGGTTGATCTGCCTCTGCTTTTGAAGCACTTGCTGCTGAAGAGTTCTTCAAGTCAGGTGGCTTTGCTAGCTGCTTCATTTTGAAGGGCAGTAGTAATCTCTCTACTGTGACTTTCAGATCCCTGAGTTTGAAGTTTTTTACCTCAAGCTTTGAAGGAGAACCGGGAGCTGCATTGCTCTCCTTTCTATGCGAGCTGTGAACATCCCCATGAGAAGCAACATGAGGTGGAACAGCCAGATGCACTGCAGTTATGGGTGCTGCTTCACGCTGGGTTTCCAGCTCTGGGCCTCTCCTGCCATCTGGACACTGAGCATTTGGGTTAAGGCTCTGATTACCTGGGTGGCCTTTCCCTGCCACGTGATCATCTGCCCTCTTCTCCTGAACTTTCCTACACAATTTTGTTGCCAAAGAGTTCTGAGCTGGAAATTGATCAGGTTCCTTCTTAATCAACAAGAGGCCTTTTGTGGATGTCCAACACTTTGCACTTATAGATGGGTCCCTGCATTCCTCTTCCCAAGCACTCTTTCTTCTGAAGAAAGGGCTCTCTTGGCAATCTCCATCTCCCCCTTCCTTTGATGCGGCAGCAGCTGGTGCAGAAAGGTCATCCCTGCCATGTCCACTCGCCCTGCAGCCATCATCACTCTTCTCTTGATTTATAGACCCAGCAGGCAAGGTTGGGCAGCTTCCATTGTTTCCTGCAGCAGCAGAGGTATTCAGTGGTCTGTTCTTTATGCTTCTTATCACCTGCCTTAGGCACACCTGCAATTCCTGAGTTTCCTGGTCGTTCAGCTGCCAGCCCAGAGACAGATTTCCTCTCAGGAGGAGGTTGAGTTTGTTCAGGTACTGCTTGCAAAGAGCTTGCTGCCCAATTTGATAGCCCTCTTTCAGCAGGCTGCGTATCAGCTGCACGCAGGCTTGCTGCACAGAGTTGGAGGCCTGCTGAGATCCGGGGGAGCCTCTCACGCCGGGGGCTTTGTCGGTGCGGCGGGTGAAGGCCGAGGCAGGCAGCTTAGAGCTTCTCACCACCGCTTCCACCCACTCTTGGGAGCTAATCCACAGCAAATGCAGGCACTTCTTGTTCCTGTGCAGTTCAATGATGGACACCAAGATCAGGAGGAAAAATTCAGCGACCTTGTCGCACTGCTGGATCCTTTTGTTGAGGGTGTCTCTGATTTCTGAGCAGAGGTAGTGAATGACTTCGACAATGTACGCCATACCCAAGTCCTTCAGGTCCATCAGTGACTGAACAAAAGGGATGAACCAGAGGAAGGTGCTCTCGTGGACACGCATGTCTCTGCCCATGTCCGACTGCAGCACGCTGGCCAGCGTCTGCATATCCTCGTACAGGCCGGGGCAGTACTCCGGGCAAATGGCAGCCTTCCACCCCGTGTCCTGCAAGACAAAGCCTCCACACATCATCCTCATCCTGCACATCTGCAGAGTTTCATTCACAGATTCATAGAAAGGCTTCAAGGACTCCTAAAATGCCCAGAGAAGCTCTGGAGCCTCCAAACCTGCAGGTGTGCAAGGCCAGCTTTGACAGGGCCTGGAGCAACCTGGTCTAGCAGGAGGGGTCACTGCCCATGGCAGGGGGGATGGAACTAGATAATCTTTCAGGTCCCTTCCAACCCAAACCATTCTAAGAACAGGGAAATAAAATATTTTACATACCTTTTGTGGCTTTTCTATGTTGTAATTGTACACAATCTGACTGCAGGTTATCATCTCCTCATCCTCAGCTGGCTCTGGCTCAGATTTCATCCTAAAAAGAAATACAGATGATGAAGGACTCCCCAAAGCTGCCTTTAACTACCAGAAAACCAACTGCCCAACTCATAGATTTTACTTCTCAGATCCTGACCACATGACTGTTAGAACCTGTCAGTGATACAACATCCCTATTTAAAATCTAGAGCTTGTTCTACCCTGCTTGTGTAGAGTCAGGGGGAAAAAATCTGCCTCAGAGAAGAGCTTTCTACTAAGCCACAGAATTTGACTACTCAGAGCAAACACCCAAAAGAACTCCATTTCCTCTCTGTGCATACATGCAGTCCAGCCACAGAGACATGGAGACAAACAAAGTCTATATGCAACTAGCTGAACCCAACACTCAAACCTGGAGATTTCCTTTAAGATGCCTTCCTTCCTCAGCTAGCTACAGCATTCCATACATCCCCACCTGGAACATTACAGGCAGTGTGGATGAAAATGCTGACCTTCTAAGACATTGTCACTCAGGTGATTCAAAATGCATCCTAGCAAAACAGTAAATGCTTCTCCAGGTACTATTTCCCACCAGCTTTTTAGAATGTGGCATGAGTTCAGTCTTCCAAAATAGCTGTTCCTAAGGACTTGGGAGCTGGATGCTTACAGAACTCCTTCAGAAGGGACATTGTGCCAAGAGATGGAGTTTTGAGTTTACAGAACAAACTTTTCTTCCCACAGAAGCTATTTCTGGACTTCCCAGCAGCACAGTAATCAACCTGAATAAACACCTCACCTCATTAACTTTCTGTTCAATATCAACCACATTGTCACACCAAAGTGCTTAATTCAAATAAAATTTAAACACCCATTTGATCTCAGAATGCAAATAGAGGAACACAAAACTTTTCCAAAGAGTATCTGATGCCTGCTCTGGGCATAAAAGCATTTCACAGAATGGCAGGGCTTGGAAAAGACCTCTAGAGATCATTGAGTCCAAGCCCCCTGCCAGAGCAGGATCACCCAGGCTAGGTCACACAGGAACACATCCAGGAGGGTTTTGAATGTCTCCAGAGAAGGAGACTCTACAACCTCTCTGGGCAGCCTGCTCCAGGGCTCCAGCACTCTCACAGCAGAAAAATTTTCCCTTCTGCTCACATGGAATCTCCTCCACTCCAGTGTGCACCAATTACCCCTTCTCCTGTCACTGCACATCCCTGAGCAGCGCTTGGCTCCATCCTCGCACACTGCCCTGCGCATCTTTATCCCCAGCAATGAGGGCACCCCTCAGGCTCCTCTGCTCCAAGTCCCAGCTCCCTCAGCCTGTCCTCACAGGGAGATGTTCCACTGCCTTCAGCAGCTTTGTGGCTCTGCAGTGGATGCTTTCAAGCAGTTCCCTAAGGTCCTTCTTAAACTGAGTGGCCCAGAACTGGACAAAATATTCCAGATGTGGCCTCAACAGGGCAGAGTAGAAGAGCAGGAAAACCTCTCTCAGCCTACTCACCACAACCCTTCTAATCCACCCCAGGATGCCGTTGGCCTTCCTGGCCACAAGGGCACCTTACTGGCTCAAGGGCATCCTTTGCCCACCAGGACTCCCAGCTCTTTTTGCAAGCTATTAAAGCACAGTTCCATGATTCTCTGCAGTACCATTAAGTAAACTTAATCCTGAGAAATACTTAACATGAGCTGGAAGTGAAAAAAAATCAGTTGTCAATCAGAAGAACAAAACCTAAAGCATCCACTGAAGAGTTGGGAAGTCTGATAATTTTCCCAGCAGTACCAGGCATGGTACATCTTCATTAGACTTGACATGCAAGGTGCCTTTATCCCTCCATCAGCCCCAAAGAAGCCCCAGCCTTCCTCCATCAGCCCCAAAAATTTATCCTGCAAAGTGTAACAGCCCTCACAGTAATCAAAAAGAATTCAGCAGCTATTTTGCTTGGGGAAAACCTCACAATTTTAGGGGACCTACTTCATTTCCCCCCCCCCCCCCATTAATTGCTAATTTGCAACACCCGATTTTTATTTGTTTTTAACTTTACCTTGCCATCTCCCTTCCCCACCAGAAATGAAGGCAGCACTGAGAAGCAAACCAAGACCAAACTATTACTACTACTGCTATTAAAGTCACCAATCCAGACCCTTGAAACTGACCTCATAAAGCTACTGCGGATGTTTTTGATTTCATTGTTGTAGCTCACACTGTTGATAATGGTTTGGAAGGCCTGGACAGGATCAATAAGCTGCCCCCAGACTTTTGATCCCAGCTGATCCAAAATGACCATGAAACAGTGCAGTGCTGGCCAGAAGGGGTCAGTAGACTCATCTGAAACAGGAAGAGTGGGGAGAGTTGAAACCCAAGAATCCTGCAGGGCTTCAGGCCAAGCTGAAAGCAGCTGGTAGCTGGCAGTGGGGTTTCTGCTTAAATGCTAGATAGAGAGAGAGGGATTCTAGCTGCTGCAACTGTGGGGTTTTAATCTGGAAAAAGGAAGGGGGAAAAAAGAGGGGAGAGGGACAAGCCCCCAGGAGAAAGGGAGGGGAGAGGGATGAGGAATAGTCCAAAACAGAAGGGAAAAGAAAAGGAAGAGGAAAAGCTCAAAGAAGAAAGGGAAGGGGGAAAAAAGGTCCAAACAAGGCAGGGTAAAGTCCCAAAGAAGAACAGAAGTCAGCCTGAGTTGTACTGACTTTAAGGAACTTTAAGGACAATTACCACCATTTGCCAGCCCTACAAAACTGGACTCTTCCACCCTGCTTTTTGCAGTGCTGCTCCAAGGAGTGGCTACAACTTAGACAGCTGAGATAATTTATAGTTCAAATGTAAGCTAGAAGGAACTGGCTTTCCTTTAAGTGCGGTGTTCCTCATATCACATCCTCAACAAACATCCTAAGCTGAGAAAAATCCAGTCATTGGAGAGGCAGCCCTGGTCTAGAGCTCATGTGCAACTCCCAGGCTATGCCCATGGCACACAGGCTAAAAACAATACAAATGGCTCGAGGGCTACTATCCCTAAAGTCTAAATTCCCAGGGGCAAAAGGGCTTCCCTCAAGCAGATGGACAGAAGAGACACATTTGAAGCAAACTGTGGCAATGAAGAAAGTGTTTCTTTATTTCAGGACTCAAAGTTCAGACTTCAGGGCAGTGAACCTGCATTCCCATACAACCTTTGATTGAATGGCAACAATATGGTAGAAAGGAAAGTGAGGCCCTTTCCAAACCTCAGTCAGCCTGAAGCAAAGCATTGGCAGCCCTCCTGCAGTGCAAAGTTCACTGGAAGGTGATTTTTGCAGTGGTTTTGGCAGCACTACCCCCACATTGTGCAATATTGGCCACCTTCCAGAAGGTAAACAAGCTTCAGGTGAAGTCACCTCAGCATTACAAGCACTAGGAATTAACTCAGTGAAACAGGGAAGCTTGCTGAAGATGACAATACACTCTGAACTGTCTCATCTCAGCACCAGCATTAGTTACCAGCTCCTTCTTTCTCCATGGTGTGAAGTATTGACTGCATGAAATCATTTTGTTTGCCTGGGCCCAGCAATAAGGAGTCCATAGCTTCATCTTCCAGCACTGTTAGCAACATGCAAATCCCTGCAACAAAAACAAAAGCAGCAACCTGTCTATATGTCTGCAAAACTTCTCATCAAATCAAGGATGGTTTTCCCAAATGCCATTACCAGTGTGACACCTGCCCAGAGAGCTCAGCACCAACATGAGACTCATTAGGCATTAATTGTGCAGCCCATCTGACATGCCTCAAAATAAACAGCACCTGTGAAATCACAGAGCTCTGCCTTGAGGGTGCTTCTACATTGTTAGTGCTGGGGTCAGTTTTGAGGCCCTCACTACAAGGATGACATTGATGTGCTCAAGTGGGTCCAGGCAAAGGCAATAAGATGGGGAAGGGTCTGGAGAACAGGGCTGGGGAGGAGCAGCTGAGGGAACTGAGGGTGCTCAGCCTGGAGAAAGAACGCTGAGGGAAGACTTTCTGGCTCTCCACAACTCCCTGAAAGGAGGTTGCTCTCTTCTCCCTAGCATCAGGTGATAGGGAGAGAGGAAATGGCCTGAAATTGTGCCAGGTGAGATTTAGGTTGGACATCAGAAGGAACTTCTTCACTAAAAGGGTTCTCAAACACTGGAACAGGGTCCCCAGGGAGGTGGTTGAATCCCCATCCCTGGAGGTGTTCAAAAGACACAGAGATGTGGTGCTCAGGGACGTGGTTTAACACCAGACCTGGCAGAGTTAGAGAATGGTTAGACTTGATGATCTCAAAGGTCTTTCCCAACCCAAATGATTCTATGATTCCAAGCTGAGACTACACATACAAACTAACTTCTGATCACAAACACTCACCTAGCCAATAGTTCTTGTAGTTGGTAGTGTCATACAAATGAGATGGCAGAAGGATGAGTTTACCCTTTTCAATCATTGAGGAGCTGTAAATATCTGGACTCTCAAAAAGCCCCAGTTCAATGACTCTGAACAAGCAAGTCAGCACTTCCTGCAAGTCATAATAATCATCCCTGTCAACCTTGCCTAAACTCCTTGCTGTCAGGATGGCCCAGCGACGAATCT
Source organism: Dryobates pubescens (assembly GCF_014839835.1). Taxonomy (NCBI): domain Eukaryota; kingdom Metazoa; phylum Chordata; class Aves; order Piciformes; family Picidae; genus Dryobates; species Dryobates pubescens. The sequence continues at coordinate 1,689,999 of NC_071640.1, forward strand.
GAGATGGAAACAAAGAAGTTATGCAGTAATAAAGGGAAATAACAACATCACAGTGCTCCAAGGCCAGGAATCATTGCTTCTGCAAGTCAATTTTTGCTAACAAGTCTGGCAATTGCAAGGAAGAGTTGGGTCTCCACAAAAAGTAACCCCAGAAACAGGTTTGCCCTACCCACCAGCTGTTGGTAACAAAGTTCAAATGCAAGGCAATAAATACAATTGCACACAAAAACCTCCTCTGGATTCATGTGACAGCAGCTGGCTTGGGACTTGGTTTGTATCATTTCAAGGTTACTGAGCAACATTTTCTAACCAGGTAACTGTTGCTAGATCCACAGATGTTAAATCCTGCTGCCAGCACAGTATACTGATTCCAGCACAGGGCACTGCTTCCAACAAGGCAAGAAATAACTTCTCTGACCTACTAAGAACACTTCAGTCTAAGACAGTGCAAAGCTATTCAATCCAAGTCTTAGTGGAAGAGAAAATGCAACTTACCACTTCATTTGGATGAACCAAAAAGAGGTAAATTCCTGGATATTTCTCAAAGACCTGAAAGGAGCTGTGGCTTTGTTCCATCCTACAGAGCACCTGGACACACAGTTCACCTAAAGAGGCAGCCAGAGGAAGGATTAATTTATACACTCACAAGGGAGAACAAATATTTAGTATCAAAACAAAATCAGACACAGACTGGTGCTTGGGTTTAACTCATCTCCTTCAGCAGAAAACAAACTAACTCACACTTGCAGCTGCCCAAGGCAAGATACATACTGACTCTCTCATGCAGCAGCAGGTAGGGATACTTCAGGATTTCCAGCAGAGGCACTCTCAAGTTGTTCTCAAAGTCTGGGCCCACATAACCAGACAGCAGAGTGTCTCCATTCTCATCCACTAGATACAACTCATCACCAGCTTCATCTTCTTCTTGCATGGATTTCTCAATGTGGGCAATAAGTCTGGAGGTTTCCAACTCCCACAAGACCTAAAGGCAAGAAATCCAAGGGGACTGGTGAAGAAAGCAATTAAGGACATTGAGTACCACGTGTGAAAACCTTCCCTTGGCTTCCAGGACTTAGAATTTCATTTTGAAAAGTTTCTTTCCAAGCATGATGTGACATAACAACAGTCAGGACATGGAATTCAGGTTGTGCTCATCACAGAACTCTTCCTTCAGAGTTAAGATGATAAAAGGATGTTTTAAGTGCTGTTGAAGCCAGAAGCATTTTCACAACTGTGTTAAGTATTCATCAAGCATTATTTCCTGCCATGGTTTAGGCAAATTTGGTTCCACTGGCCAACATGAAGCACCAGAAATGATCCTAGTTAGGAAGGTGGGAAAAGATTTTGCAGTGTTTTAGTGGAAGGGAGTGACTGCAAGCACTGCAAGCTGACTGAGCTGCTGAGCGTTTGTGTGGCAATCAGCTCACTGAACACTTCTCACCTAAAGCAGCTGCTCCAAACCTCAGTTAGGCTAAGGCTGATTTCCTACAGTTAGCAGGCACAGAAATGAAGACTGAGCAGGCCACTCACCCCACTTATTTCCAGTCTATACTCAGATGGGGTTGCCATGGGTTAAATCATCACACCTTCCAAAGACATCTAGCTCATTTAAAAAGAATCCCACATCATGATCAATTAGCTACAAATAACCATTGTGCATCCACAGCAGCTCTTCAAACTACAAAACTGGATACTGATTGTTAGACTTCCAAAAGGTTTGTAACAAAAGAAAGAGTACTTAAACTTTGGTCTTCATCTCACAGGTACACAAGAGCTCTGATATTCAAGCAGAGTAGAAAACTACAAACAAGAAACAAAAGCAAACAAAAAGAGGAACAAAGCCAAAGCAGAAGAGATGCCAGAGGAAGGAGGAAAACACATTAAAGAAAGAGCAGTTGGGTTGTTTGGCAGGTGTTCTTCATTTCAGACATCAAACCACCACAGCATGAATAAAACTCAAGCTACAAGATCCAGCCAGCAAGTTCCCACTGCTGGTTTAGCTCTTGATGATTTGAATATGTGCAAAAAAAGAGAGGAGGGTCTTCATGCTTTACAATCAGCTCCTTGCAGCTTGATATAAAAATAAAGCAGACAGAAAGCAACAAAGTCTACTCCCAAACACCAGTAAAACACAACACCTGCACCAACTCTCCCTCTACCCTCAGAAGAAACCAGAGGAGCAACCACAGGGGCCCATTCTGAAGTCTTCCTTCAGTTGTGTCTCTGAATTACCTGGTGCAACCTTGGCATCCTCTCCCTTGCTTTGTGGTATTCAACCACACATTCCAGGCAGTAACAGAGATCATCATTGGAGCCTTCCAGATCTTCCGGGGGCAACTGGTTGGAAGCATAGTCCTTCAGGAACTCAGTGGTGTCAGAACCACTAAGTGTACACCATCGACATGTGCTCATTCTTTGGGGGGAAAGAAGGAGGAATTAAAACCATTCCAAAGACTGGGAAGTGGCAAAATATTTCCCTTCAGCCACAACACCACCTCATGTTTATGGGTGGTGAGTTTCAGTATCTATGTAACTCATCAGCAGGGTACATGCTGATGTTCTTGGATGTTCTCCTCTCATCCAGGTGCATGCATTAAAGAAACACAGATTACAGCATGAAATAAACACCAAGGGAATATTCCTGCTGAAAGAAAAGCACCAAAAAGAAGTCAAAGGATATAGTTTGCAAACTACAAAGTGTGGGAGAATTCACCTAACACTTTCCAGAGCTGGAGTGGTAAAGCTTCTGTTATGTTACTGGAATCTAGGTCTAATGACTACAAAGTATAATTGGCTTCCCCCTCTCCCCCCCCCCCCCTTATTCTCCTGCTAAAATTTATAGGTCAAGAAATCCCTGTTGTCAAAAGTGAAGGGTATTTAGACAGAGTTTTACTCTCTTTGTTGTTATCATACTTAGAAAGCAGCATCAAATTCTCACCAAGGATTGCTTCCTCTATAAAGAACAGAATTAAGGTTGGAAAAGACCTCTGAGATCAAGTCCAACCATCAACCCACCACCACCACACCCACTAATCCATGTCCTAAAGCGCCATGTCTATGCATTTGTTTCTCATCTCCATGGATGGAGACCCCACCATTTCCCTGGGCAGCCTGTTCCAGCACCTGACCACTCTCAGTAAAGAGCCTGTTTCGAGTATTGGATCTAAACTTCCCCCTGGTGCAACTTGAAGCCATTTCCTCTCACCACAGAAGTGCACAGGTATTTCTTTCCTAAGCATGACAGAGTTACCTCAGATCCTGCCAGGCTAAATGACCCAACAGAACACTGGAGAGCAGAAACACATCAAGTGTAGAGAAGGAAGGATGGTAACTGCTTAGAATCAAAGCATGATTAAAGGTTGGAGAAGACCTCTAAGATGGAGAATGATTAGAGGGCTGGAGCACCTCTCCTGTGAGGACAGACTGAAGGAGCGGGGGCTGTTCAGTCTGGAGAAGAGAAGGCTCCAAGGAGACCTTCCTGTGACCTTCCATTATCTGAAGGGGGCTACAAGAAAGCTGGGGAGGGACTTTTGAGGGTGTCAGGGAGTGACAGGACTGGGGGGAATGGAGCAGAACTAGAAATGGGAAGATTCAAATGTTAGGAAGTTCTTCCCCATGAGGGTGGTGAGAGACTGACACAGGTTGCCCAGGGAGGTGGTGGAAGCCTCTGGCCATAACAGCAGGGTTGGAACCAGATGGTCCTTGAGGTCCCTTCCAACCCTAACAATTCTATGATTCTATGATCATCAGGCCCAACCTTCTCCCCACCATCCCTATCACCACTTCTGTTATTTAGAATTCCCTGTCTCATTCCTTGCCATCCCAGATAAAGCAAGCCCATGCATTTCCTCCACACATAGACAAGGAAGATAACAAAGTGGACGCTTACTTTTGGAGAAGGAAGCTCTGTGCTGTGCAAATATCTCAGGTCACATGGTGGGCAAGGGAAGAGTGCTGACCTGCAGCCAGGGAAAGGGGCTGACACCTTCAGCCATCGAGTCCAGCTCAGCAGAGGAGCACCTTCAACAATCCATCCCCTGCTAACCGAGTCCAGCTGGTGTTTCTGGAGCAAAACAGCAACGGTCAGAAATGGGCTCAACTCACACCTTACAGACTGACAACTGCTTTAACAACCCAACTAAGGTTTGCACACACGTTTACTGAAGGGTTGAGTAGGATTTACAACCGAATCCCCTGTCACTCAAGGCGGCACCTACCAAAGCTTTCTCTAACAAAACGTGTGAAAAATGTACCGAAGCGCAGGCCTCCGAGGCTACACAAACTTCAGCCGCAAGCAGAGCCCTTCACCTGTAATGCTGCCCCCGACACGCTTCAGCTGCTGCCCAGCACTGACAGCTGCTCACGAGAATACCTCAGCCCGAACGGAAGGAAAGCGAAAGCAGTTTCTACTTCCCGGTTCAAGCCACCGCCACATCCAGAGCTTTATCTCTCCACCCCCCCAGGGGATACCAGACACTTACCAACAGCTCCTCCACGGGAGCCCCGGGCACACCCCGTGCGGCTGCTCACAACGCCGCCTCGCCAACAGCCCTGCCCGGTCCCACCGCCCGAGCTGGGGAACGCGCTGCTCCTTTCCCGCCAAGCGGGACGGGGCAGGCCGGGCCCGGCCGGACCCTGTGGGACAGCGCGGGGCAGAGGGACCCACGCAAAGGGGAATCCGAGCCTCGCTCCGCGGCAGCGAGCAGCAGCGCAGTCACAGGAGGAAGGGGGGAAGGCGAGTCGCACCTACCCCAGACGGGCTCCCTCGCCCCCCCCTGCCGCCACGGAGCCCCCGCGCTGCCCCTCCCGCCCTCAGGCCGCAGCGCGTCCCGCGCTTCCGGTCCGGGGGCCGGAAGTGGCTTCAGGCTCCGCCCCTCCCCTTGCGGCCGGGCCCCGCCCTGCCAGCGCGGAGCTTCCTCTTAAAGGGGCAGGGAAACTGAGGCAGGGGGACGGGGGCGAGGGAAAGGGGCGAAATAACCGAGACAGGCAGGGTGGAGCAGCAGCTGGGATTTATTAATGGCGAGAGGGAGGCCAAAAGGATGAGTTTGAGCAGCAGTGAATCATGAACCAGTCTGAAACAGGATCTGGCTGAAGATCATAGAAACAAAAGGGACCTTAGAGATCAACGAGCCTGCTGCGGATCAGCTTTAATGGTCCCTCCCCACCCAAACCCTTCCACAGTTCCCACATGGGCAAGGTGATTCGGTACAGTATGCTATAATCAGACACTGAAATAATAAAATACTACCCCCCATCCGTGATCAAGCCCAGGAGAGGCTGCTCCCCGGCAGGCTGAAGTGGTTATTCTCTCCTAGGGGGAAGTTTCCTCACTCACTGCACACCGGAGATGCAAAGGAAAGCACTGCCACACACGGCTCAGCAGCCCCTGCCCCCCGAAGGGGCAGCAGAAGGTTGTGTTGCTGCTCAAGCCTTGGAGATGAAGCCAAGGCTCAAGGCTTGTGTCTTGCTTCACCCTCTATTAACCCTCCAGGCCACAGGGCTGATGCTGTCCCCCAGCCTGGGGGGGCTCTGAGGAGTCACAGCTTATTTGCCTTTCTTTGACTCAGTGTTCAAAACATCACAGGAGAAGAGGGTGAAAAAGGCAAGTCCCTGTTTGATCTTCAGCTGCTGCCACTGTATCACTCCTCAACTTTGAAGTGCTTCTCTGCTGCAAACACAACTCTTGTAACCTGGCTGTCTGTGTCTTTGATAATTCCACACGGTTGAGCATTCTTCTCTGCAACACCATTCAGGCCATTAACGTGCCAGGGAAACGCTTGAAGCGACATCACCAAAGTTTTTTAGGGGCCTCACAGTGCTTTTGAGACTTGAAGGATCTGTCATGCTCTTATTTATAATGCAGCTTGATACACAAAGCTTTGTCAATGTTCCTTCCCTCATCCTTCTGTGCAGCCTGTTTGTTTTAAAGCCCTGCACGGGGCTTGCTCTGTTTTCAGTACTATTCAAATACCCACATGAAACAGCTGCCTCCCCTCCCTGTGCTCCCTGGAGCCTTTATGAGATGATGGCAAAGGGAAAAGCTGTTTTCTTATGCCCTCTCAAGTGCCATCATTCAGCAAACAGGAAGAGATCAACAAGTGCTCTTCTCCTCCTCCAATGTACAAACAGATTCCAAGCAGCACATCAATAAGCAGGACATGGGTAAGGGGCTGTGCCCCTGCTCCATGTCCAGGGCTACAGAAGGAATCCAGCCTCTCCTTTTTTTCCTGTGCAGCAGAGGTCAGGTTTGTATCTCTCCCTAAGCAAGTGGTGCAGTGATGGCTCCAAGTTTACAGATCCTTGCATGATTTCACAAGGAAACTGCTTTGCACAAGTATCAGCAAATCTTCTTTAGCACTTTCTGTGATGGATACACTTGAGCCCAAGCTGTACTCTGACTCTGGAGCAACAGAGCTCTTGCCTTGAGGTGTATCTATGAGCTGGAGAGCTCCTGGCTCACATACATCTGAAGATGCCTCAGTAAAAAAGAGATTTCCAAAGGTGTTTTCAAAGCCCAAAAATGCAAGATAACTGAAGGACAGGACACAACACCAGAGCTAAAAGGAAGACAACCTCCATCCTGTTTCTACTATTGATTAGCAGCCAGCTGCTTCACTCTTATTACTGCTACTAGCAGGATAAGCCCAGTTTGAGCTCTTCTTGAACAGCAGCTGGACTGCACACCAGGCAAACTCTCCCCTGCAGCAGGGACACTTCTTAAGGTTTAAGATTCCTGTCTTGACACTAAGAGCTGCTTCCTTAGCCATTGCAGAGAGATCCCTTACCACAAATCTTCAGTGACTGCCAGCATGCTGAACCAAGGAAACATCACTAATCCATGTAGCTACTCAGTATTAATTAATGGAATGATTTATACAGAGTTAGTAGAGATAAACCCTTGTCCAAGTCTAAGACTAAGATTGGACCTAGTTGTACCTAAGCTCCACCAGGAGTCTAGAAAGCAAGGGGGTCCAATCTGAGCCTCATGACCCAACAAGGGGGTCTGTCCTCACTCTTTACTCCAGTCTGTGAGAATCATTCTAACTCAATTCTACCTCAGTTTTCCTTTAGATGTTTCTCCATGCAGTAATTAAGTTAATCTTTGCCATAAGCTTATTGAACCTTATCAAGCCACAGTTAAAATTTCATGGAACTTATTGAACCCCGCCAAATTAATTCCTTTACCTCAATAAACCAAATTGCTGCTTCTCCCTTTTGAGTGAGGTGCATTCCACTCATCCATGACAGCTTCCCTCTAAAGCAAACAATAAAATAGATCTCATTATGGAGGTAGAAGTTTATTTCTCTGAGCTCTACTCCACAAACTCTACAACCACAGCATCATTTCTGCTCTACCCTACAGAAAATTCAGAGGATCTTCATCTTCCAGGAGTTAAAATGAACTGAAAACCACAAAGTGTTTAGACTCCAAAAATTCAAATTCTTCAGCTTTTAAACCTTCAAACCCAAAAGGCACAGAAGCAAGACAAGGAACTAAGAGCAAGGGAGCTGGTCCATGGTTCTCCCCTTGTTTCATCTCTTGGCTGGCAGACTTACCCTTTTCTCAGTGATGCTGTGGAGCTTCCTGTCTGGCTCACAAAAAAAATCCCATTCTCTATCCTCAGAGAGGCTGAAGCCAGGCACAGTTAAACAGACAAGAAGTTCTCAGGCTGCAAATCACAGTCCAGAGTAACATCCAAGAAGGACTTTATTTCCAGCCACTGCAAGTTCTCTGCCTTTTCAAGGACAATTAACAACATTAAAAAAGGAACTTCTCCCTTATCAAAATGAGCCCCAAAACCAAGCAGCACCTCCAAGACCAAGTCTTCCTGCAGCACTCATCCCATACAGCACAGCAAGAAATCTCAGCAAGCTATAAAATAATTTACAGGTAGAACAAGAAATCTCTTTTGGTTTCTTTGTTTGTTTGATGGTCCCTTTGTCCATTTACAAATAATTAGGCATAGTTTAAAATATACAAAAGGCAGGAGAGCAGTTTCTAATTAAAAAGGAGAAATTCTTCTTGGCACAATAAGAAGGCAGGTGCTTGTATATAGGTATATATATACACACACACACACTACCTTCTCTTAGCATTCCAATTATCAACACCATTTTCAATGCATTCTTCTGACTGGCATCAAATGCCAGCACAATTTATCACCAGTCCTGGACCAAAATCCCTTTTTCCTCTAGAAGGGCTGATGAAAGTCCAAGTTCACATATAAAAAACCCCCAACAAACCATAAAACCAAACCCAGTTGCTCCTGAAAACAACATTTCTGTTAAGCCCAGAAAAAACCAAGACCCAGCTCAAAGCTGTGTGTTTCTATCAACACAAATGTCTTAAGCTGGGGTGCTGCCATCAACACTGATTTATTGCAGAGATGTCAAAGCAGACTGAAAGCCTTTCCCCCAAGCCATTCTTATTTTTAATTACTTCCCAACTCCATTCTTATTTTTAACTGTTTAAAGCTCCTTCACGTTCTGCACACCAAGTTTATATGCAAAGGCAAAGAGCAGCTTTCAACATCTCAGAAGAAAAAAGCAAGGGTCGGGGGGAGAGGGAGAAGTACTGGTTTGGAGCTATTCAGAAAGCTGCTTGGGGGTTTAGAAGGTAAAACTTTGAAGCCAGAGTTAAATAAAGGTTAAAAAAAAAATAATAGTGGCACAAAACCTGTGTTTACCTCAGCATGACACAAGACAAATCAACGTCCATCTCTTTACTTTCCCCACTGTGTGCTCTCCTCTGTAGCTCTTGAAGTGTGGCCACTCTCAACCAGATCCATTTTGCAATTCAAAGGTGCAGGGTGGGAGCTGCTTTTGGTGCAGTTCATTAATCACTGTCTTCACTGCAGTCAAAAATGTCACTGAGTCGGAAAGACTTCTGCTCCCTGGCTGCTGAGTTGCCAGAACGAGGCTTCTGCCCCCTTTTTTTCAACTCTTCTTCAAATTCTGGAAGTTTATGTTCATAAAGGTAATCAACAATTTCTTTGGAAAAAGAACAGAAAGAACAAACAAACAAAAGTCATTTTTAGTTGGATCTGATGGGGAACTGGCTGCTGAATGAGCCCAGCAAAGGGGTTGCCACTGCCTTTTTTTCCTCCCTGTTTTTCAGAGTCTGGAAAGTTTCTCTTCCAAAAGAGTCAGAGAATCCTAGCATGGCTCAGGTTGGAAAGGATCTGAGAGATCATCTCCTCCAACCTCCCCACCATGGGCAGGGACACATCTCAACTAGATTCAGCTGCTCAAGGCCTCATCCAGCCTGGCCTTCAACACCCCCAGGCAGGAGGCAGCCACAGCCTCCCTGGGCAGCCTGTGCCAGAATCTCACCACCCTCCCACTGAAGAACTTCTTCCTCAGCTCCACTCTAACCCTGCTCTGCCTCAGCTTCAAACCATTCCCCCTTGGCCTGGCTCCAGACACCTTCAGGAGAAGTCTCTCTGCAGCCTTCCTGCAGGATCCCTTCAGGGATTGGAAGGCAGCTCTAGGGTCCCCCTGGAGTCTTCTTCTCCAGGCTGAACACGCCCAGCTCCCTCAGCCTGTCCTCATAGCAGAGGTGCCTCAACCTCTGGATTATCTTTATGGCCTCCTCTAGACTCTCTCCACCAGCTCTGTGTCCTTCTTATGCTGGGGACACCTTATACAGGGTAGCATCTCACCAGAGAATGGTTTGGGTTGGAAGTGACCTTAAAGATCATCCAGTTCCAACCCCCCTTGCCATTGGGCAAGGACACCTCCCACTACATCAGGTTTCTCAAGGCCCCTTGATAATCAATAATTTCTTTGGAAAAAAAATGAAAAAGAAGTCATCTTAATTGGATCTGTAGGGGAACAGGACCTCAGAGACAGAAATGATTTACATCAGAGTTAAATGCAGCCAATCTCACTGCTCTGTGGGAACCACAGTGGCTGCAGGGCAGATCAGACACACGCATGCAAAGAGAAACTCAAACAGCAGAGGGATTCAAAAGAAGAGCTCCATAAGCACTGCATGAAGGTGACATTGACATTAAACTATTGTTTAAGCAAAGAGAAAAAACCCAAGCACTCAGCAAAATAAGTACAAAGCCTGAGATTTCAGCCAATTTGCTTGGGGGAAAGCTACTAAAGAAGAAAGTGAAGCAGAATCCCCTTAGACTGAAGCAAAAAACCTGAAGGAGTAGATACAAACAGCTGGGATACTGACCAGAAAAAGTCTTTTTTTGCCAAAAAGGAACACAGGAGACTTTTAGCTTATAAAATTTTGCTTGAACATAGGAACTGGGAACATCTCTGAAACGAGAAGGATTCAAAGAATTAGCAGTGTAAGGAACTGAAGGGGATAAACCCAAAGTTTTCAGAGCTCACAGGCAGGGCCTTTTGCTCAGCTCTGTGCCAGGAGGTACAATTCCCTCTTAGCAAACCAAATGGCATTTGCTGTAGTTGTAGAGGGCCAAGAATTTTAATTCCTTTGGGGAGTTTTAAGACCATCTGCTTCAACCATGCTTTGTATCCACAAAAAGAGGAGAGGGGGGTGGAAAAAAAGGTTTACCCAACAGCATTACAGATTTCTGCCCAGTTTACATCATTAGGATCCTCCACTTCCAGTTCATGCAACCTGTGAATAGAAGACAGAAGCAGTCTGTGGGGAGAACTAATGCAGTAATGCTCACAGCTGCCCTGGGCAGAAGTCACAGGATGCTCTGTGAGAAACCTGAACCTGCAAGCCTTGTGGTTCTCACCCTGTTAGAGACACAAATACACCTCAGTACCTCTGGAACTATACCTTTTAATAAGATTGATCTTGGCCTGCAAGCCTTCCTTTCCCCTGTACAGCCTCTTCCCTTTGTTCATCCTCATTCTTAAAATCGTGAGCCTTTGAAAACACACACAAAAAAGGTTTCTATCATTTCAGGATATTCCAAGCATCAAGAAAAACCATCTTCAGAATGCTACAGAAAAGCAGAAATCAGGCTCCACCATCACAGCAAGAAGGAAACTTCCCACAGCCAGCAGAGCTGTCTCAGGCACATTCACGACACTTCTTCCCTTGCCTCCAACTTGTTTATTGCCACAAACAGTCTGGCAGAACAGAGTGGAATACTGCCCAGAACAGACTTCCCTGTCTCAAGCTGGGATCAAACCTTACCATTTCTGTTTGCACTGCCTCCAGTACCGAGTTCCAACGTGAGTTTCAATCTCGGTCCATGGTAAATTCTGGTACAGCTTTTCCCGCTCAATCGAGAGATCTCTACAGGAATCTTCTGATGAGGAAAGATTTGCCTCTTCCTTTTCTATTCTTTTCTTAATCACCTCCTCCACTGCATTAACTAACTTCTGGGTCTCTTCCTTTGACCAAGGACCATTATTGATATCTAAAATAAAAAGATTGAGTTGACAGAGTGTGCTCAGAGAAGGGCAACGAAGCTGGGGAAGGGTCTGGAGAACAGGGCTGGTGAGGAGCAGCTGAGGGAGCTGGGGGTGTTTAGTGTGGAGAAGAGGAGGCTGAGGGGAGAGAGCTCACTGCTCTCTACAACTCCCTGAAAGGATATTGGAGCCATGTGGGGGCTGGTAACAAGTGATGGGACAAGAGGAAACAACCTTAACCTACATCTGGGGAGGTTCAGGTTAGACATGAGGAACAATTTCAGTAGTCCGGGGAAAAAGAACCAGCACCACAAACGGACTAAAACCCAAACCTGCTCCAGGATTCTTTTTTTCCCTGGAGTTTAGGGCACATGGAACAGAATTAGTTGCCTTTAAATCACCTACCTGACTTGATTTCAGAGTACTTCCTAGCAAGTGAGATGTTGGAACGAGACATCATTTCTGAGATCTTCTTCCAGTCGTTGCCGTGCATAGCCTGGTACCTCTTCAACGTCTCCTTTTCTTCCTTGCTGTACCTGGGTTGAGGAAAGGGCCACAGCTTCAGCTCTGAATTCAAACCACTCAGCTGGCACCTTTGCAAGCACTTCAGTGCCACCCATCACTACCACTTCACACTTTACAACAGAGGAATTGATAAGGAGCAGTTAGGAAAATGAAGTGTCAGCTGAGTCACAGCCAAGTCAGGTCACAAATGGGAGAGATGATCTTAGCTTCCATCCATTTTTCCTGTGCAAATAAACATCAGAGGCCAACAGCAGCACTCAAGAAACTCTTCAAATGATTCACTTACTTCCCTTTGTAATTATTTGGGTCAAAGATCTTCCTTGCTCTGTAATATATCAGCCTCCAGGGTCGTGGTATGCCCTCAGCTGGAAGGGAAATGATTCATGTTTAAGAAACATTTCTCATGCTGCTTGAAAAAAACAAATAATCTCCAAACAAACAAAATAAGAACAACCAAATAAAAGCCAACACACAACAAAAATCAAGTACCAACAAGATACATTTGGCTGACTGTGCTGTCTGTGCCAGGGAGAGGAGGAAGAAGAGAAAGGGAGAAGGAGGGGAAGAGAGAGAGAGAGAGGGGAAAGGGAGGGAAAAGGAGGGGAAGAGAGAGGGGGGGGAAAAGGGAGGGAAAAGGAGGGGAAGAGAGGGGGGGGGAAGGGAGGGAAAAGGAGGGGAAGAGAGAGAGAGGGGAAAGGGAGGGAAAAGGCGGGGAAGAGAGAGAGGGGGGAAAGGGAGGGAAAAGGAGGGGAAGAGAGAGAGAGAGGGGGAAAGGGAGGGAAAAGGAGGGGAAGAGAGAGAGGGGGAAAGGGAGGAAAAAGGAGGGGAAGAGAGAGAGAGAGAGGGGAAAGGGAGGGAAAAGGAGGGGAAGAGAGAGAGAGGGAAAGGGAGGGAAAAGGAGGGGAAGAGAGAGAGAGAGAGGGGAAAGGGAGGGAAAAGGAGGGGAAGAGAGAGAGGGAAAGGGAGGGAAAAGGAGGGGAAGAGAGAGAGAGGGAAAGGGAGGGAAAAGGAGGGGAAGAGAGAGAGAGGGAAAGGGAGGGAAAAGGAGGGGAAGAGAGAGAGAGGGGGAAAGGGAGGGAAAAGGAGGGGAAGAGAGAGAGAGGGGGAAAGGGAGGGAAAAGGAGGGGAAGAGAGAGAGAGGGGGAAAGGGAGGGAAAAGGAGGGGAAGAGAGAGAGAGGGGGAAAGGGAGGGAGAAGGAATTAAGACTTACAAATCTTTTCACAGAACTGGTGCTCTGCTTTGAGGCGCTGGATGGCTTCTCTATCTTCTGGATACCTGTAGGTAAACAGCAGTTTTTCAGCACTCTCTATTCCACTGATGGATAAGAATTCCTCAATGTTTTTCTGGAGTTGATCATTTTCCTTCTGGGTGAATCTGCCAAACTTGACAGCAATACCTAGAAGACACAGAAAGGTTCATCCTTAGGTAGCATCTCTTGCAGACTGTATCTCAGGTTTTAGCAAACAGATCAACAGAGCCAAGAAGTGAAACAAAATAGCAAACAGGAAAGAGACAAAACAAGAAGGCTGCAGAGGGACTGCTTCCAAGGGCCTGCAGTGACAGGATGAAAGGCAATGGTTTGAAATTAGTGGAGATTTAGACTGGTTGTCAGGAACAAGTTCTGCACCATGAGGGTGGTGGAACACTGCAACAGGTTGCTCAGGGAGGTAAGTGGAGGTTGCATCCCTGGAGATATTCAAGGTCAGGCTTGACAAGGCTCTGAGCAACCTGATGGAGTGGAAAATGTCCCTGCTGAGTGCAGGGAGGTTGGATTAGATGACCTTTGGAGGTCCCTTCCAACCCAAACCACTCTATGATCCTAAAACAAGAGCTGGGAGCAGGTGATTTATGCTTTTGCACTGCAGCTTGACAACGAGGAAGTCAATTACATGAAGCAGAGAAAATGTCCTTTGAAATGAACTGAAGCAGACCCCACGGATGTGACAGATGTGACACAACAGCAGCTTTCCCCTTGCCAAAACAGGAGAGGAACTGCACAGGCTTTCTGCAACAGTATTTTGGAGAGCTCACCTTGCTTTTTAAACTCTTTAAACCTTGCTAGGTCTCTTCCAGCCATGTTTCTGACGGAGTAGTCTGATATAGTCTTTGCATGAGGAATAAATTCTTCCAGTTCTTGCCTTGTAGTATCCAAATCCCCAGCTGAAGCCACACTGTTGTCCAAGTCCTCTTCTTCATGCAGATCAAGCTCATCAGGGTCCTCTCTATTTGACGCTGAAGGTTCTGGTGTCCTGATAGTAAATAAATGTTCAAAGAGCGTAAGAAAAATACACCAAAATAAACCACACCACTGAAGCACCAGAAGAGAGGTTTTGTTACTATCTCTACCATTAAAGGAATTAACTTGTTCATTTATTAAAGAACAAAGAACTCTGGAAGTGTCCCAAGCCAGGTTAGATGAGACCTTGAGCAGCCTGGAAGATGGAAGGTGTCCCTGCCCAAAGCAGGGGGTTGGAACTGGATGATCTTTAAGGTCTCTTCCAACTCCCTGCCATTCCATGACTCTATGATTTTGAAGCTGGTTTTAAAACTACAAAACAAACTGAAGGGAGATCTGGGACCCAAATACCATGGATAGAAATCTATTTGGGGGTGAGGTGAAGGGAAAAGAAAACCAACCCCAAACCACAATCAAACCCTAAACTTACATTTCCTCAGACTCTGAAGAGCTCTCTTCCATGATGAAAGCTCTGCTTTTGGGTGTGCTAGCTTGCACTGCAGCTTTCTGAGGTCGAGCAGCAGCTTCAGCTGGCTTAGAAAATTTGGAAGAGACACCTGCAGACCCTCCACTGGTCACAGAAGCAGCACTGCAGTCACCAGCTTCATGCCAGCGCTGGGGCACTGCCACACCACCCTTCCCTGTGCTCTCCCTTTGCCTGCTTTGCTCTGGAGGGGACAGCAGGGCCTGGGCCCCAGCTGCACCTGTGTCTCCTTGAGCAGCTTGGGTGCTCCCGCAGCTTTCCTTCTTCCTCTTCTTTTCCAACCTTCCACTGTCATTTTTGTCATGTGCTTTCCAGGCAGGCACCTCACAGACCTCATCTTCCTCAGGTGGTTTCCTTTTTCTTTTCTTCTTAATAGGTTGCTGCACATAAACATAATCAGCATCAACCTCCTGACAGCTGTCGATGTTGTGCTGATTTACTTTGACACAAGTGATGTAGCTTTCGTCCCCTGTGCCCTTGTTGTGCTTCTGCATCTTCTTCCTCTTCTGGGAAGCATCCCCTCCAGTTTTATCCCTAATTTCCTGTTCCCACCCTACCCATGAATTATCTAACAAAGACTGCTGCTGCTTCTTGGGGCTTGTGCTTTTCTTCTTCTTTTTGTGGCCTTCATCACTTTGTGCTGCTTGGTCTTCAAACAGCAGCAGAGAAGCATGGTCAGGCTCTGCCTTTCCTGCAGTTCCTCCTTCATCAGTTCCATGAATATTGGTTAATTCTTTGTGTTCCCTCTTCTGCTTCTTCTTCTTCTTTTTCTTCTTCAGAGACTCCTGAACTGGAGAATCACCTGCACTTGCCTTTCCTGTCATGTTTTTTCTTACCTTAAATAAAAGACACAAGTTTTACTCAAGTGCTATGATTTACAGAATCAATAAGGTTGGAAAAGACCTGAGAGATCATCCAAGTCCAAGCTGTCACCCAACACCTCATGACTACTAAACCATGGCAACAAGTGCCACGTCCAATCCCCTCTTGAACACCTCCAAGGATGGCAACTCCACCACCTCCCTGGGCAGCATATTCCAACGGCTAACAACTCTTTCTGAGAAGAACTTTCTCCTCACCTCCAGCCTAAACTTCTCCTGGTATAGCTTGAGACTGTGTCCTCTTGTTCTGGGGCTGACTGCTTGGGAGAAGAGACAAACCCCCTCCTGGCTACAATGTCCTCACTGGGAACGAGCTGCCCCAGAAGCTCTGGGGACAGATCCCAAACCAAACCACAGCGCACAGCTCTAGGGACAGACTCCAGGCCACCCCGCACAGCTCGCCCCAGCACCGCGGTAACACAGCCAGGCCGCGGCACGCCTGAAGCCCGCGCTGCACAACCCTCTGGACTCCCGGGGGCACGTCTTACTCACCGGCCGAGCCGCCGTTGCCCTCCGCTCCTCTCCGGCACTTCCCAGAGCGAGGGAGGCACCAAGCAAGCCCAGGCCTCCCGGTGGCACCCGGATGGGCCGAGGTAGGCAAACCACTAGCTTCCCCAGGGACCCTGCCGCCCTCACCGGCAGCCTCTCCCCGTCCCTGCCCGGGGAAACGTCCCGCCGCGCCCGCGGGGATAACGGACCCGCCCGAGGGGTCCCGCCTTATCCGAGCGCTCACCACGTTTCCTGGTGCCAGCCCGCAAAAGCGCCCCCTGCACGCCGCTACCGGGAGTCTCCGTTCCCCCTTCCCCGCGCAGCGGAAGCGGTTCCAGCCGGACCCCTTAAAGCGATGGACCCGTGACGTGCCGTTGCCAGGAGACGGGGAGCCGCCGTTCCGCTCCCCCCGCCGCTCCCTGAGGGTGGCAGCAGCGGCGCCACGGTCAAACTCTGCCGGCCCCGGGGAGAGCTGCTCGCCCACGGGCAGGGCAATACCGACCGCCTCGGCCCCGGCTTCCCGCACCGCGCTGGCATGGCGGGAGACAAAGCGGCGTCCCCCCGGCGGCCGCTGACCCTGGACGAGGTGGAACCGAGCAGCGAGAACGAGCGGCTGGGGGTAGCCCGGGACAGCATGTTGTGCAACCCGCTCATCCTCAAGGTGAGCCCCGGGTCCCTCCCTTCTCTCCCTGCTCCATTCCCGGGCACGGCCACCCCTGCTCATCCTGGAGCCGGTAACAGGCGAACAGGACCCAGGAGAAGGAGGGGCACGGTCCCCGCGGGCAGCCCCGCACCATCGCTGCCGGCAGCGGAAAAGTTTCCTCCTTAAAGCACCCGGAGGGTGAGAACAGTTGAAAATGGGTATTCAAAAATGAAAAAAAAAAAAAGAAAAAGCATTTCTGTGATGAGGAGGGAGGAAAGCTTTTCCTAGCCGCTCCTCCGTGGTTCAGCACCGTTAAACGCTCGGTAGCCCCGGGACGGTGACAGGCAGCACCAGGGGTGGCTTTTCCCTCTGAGTCTCGGCTCTTCTTTAATCGATAGCCCCACGGTTTGAGGAGTGCTCCGAGTCAGGGACCGAGATATCACCTGGGCTGCTCTCTGCCACCGCCCTCCCCCCGTCACAACGGAGGGGTGCAGGGACCGAGGGACACCCAAACTCTAACGACCCGAACAGGCCGTTTGGGGAGGTTCTGGACACGTCACAAACTCCCGACACTCCTCACCTTACCAACTCCCCTTGTGCTCCCCTCCTGTGGGTGGGCTGAGCTCCGGGTGGGCTTCGCAACGTTTCAGGCATCTTCCTTCGGTTTCCTCCTCCTGAAGAACACTCACAGAAAGTTACACTACAGCCCTCCCCACCGCGTCCCGGGAGACCCTCCCCCGTCATCATCAGCAGCTGAAGTGCAGCTCCTGTCCCCTGGATGGCACTCGCAGAAAAGCTTCGTGCCCTTACCAGGTCTTTACCATCCCAGTCCCCATCAGGGACACGCCACCGAGCCTCTACTGAGACTGCCCCTCAGTGCTCGGGGGCCGGGATCGTTGCTCTGAGAGTGCAGAGGGACAGAGAGGTTGGCAGCAGCGCCGGTAATCCCCCGGCAGCAGGCATCGAGCCGTTGGAGCGGCTGCACCTTTCGTCTTCTCCTAGGGGGGGCAGCCGGCTCTGCTGCAAAGCTTTGGTTTGCCAGAGCCGACAGCGGCGATGTCTCAACCTTGGCTTGTTCAGCCTCTGCTGAAGCTCTGGAGGTCTCTACCCAAACTTGGGAGTCGGCCATATCGCAGGAAATAGGAGTCTTGCAACACTCAACATCCTTCCTCCCAGCATGAAACTCTGAAAATCGATTTGAAAATTGTATTAGCAAAGGAAAAGAAAAAGGAGGAGGGAAAAAAAATTGGTTTGTGTCATAAGTCAAAGGCAGCTTTCACTTGTAAACCCCTAAACTTCTACTTGGGAGATCTCATAGTGGCCATTTAAAGGGGGGCTACAGGAAAGCTGCAACGGGACTTTAACAGGGAGTGTGGTGACAGGATGAGTGGTGATGGTTTGGAAGTGGAAAAGAGGAGATTTAGATGAGATATTAGGAAGAAATTCTTTGTGGGAGGGTGGTGACACACCTGAGCATGTTGCCCATGGAGGAGGTGGACAAGGCTGGATGAGGCTTTGAGCAACCTGGTCTGGTGGAAAGGTGTCCCTGCCCCTGGCACAGGAGTTGGACTAGGTGACCTTCAAGGACCCTTCCAACCCATTCTATAATTCTACTTTCTTTTCCCTGGATCCTGTAAGTTCGATAGGAAGTGTTGGCATCTTTGCTTAGAAGCAGGATCAGAGGTGACAGTCAGGGTGGCAGTTCACTGGCTAAGTGCTGATACCTGCCCAGTCCTGCTTGCTGGAGCATACACCAGGTGTCAGCCCTCTGCCACATCTCTGCTTCGTGCTTCCAACTGTGGTCTGGGATCTCCTTCCCTTTTGGGAAGGCCCTGGGGACTGGACGTTCTGGAGGGAGCTGCCAAAGGAGACGGACAGTGAAGTCCCAACCCTCACTCTGCGCAGTGCTACCTGACAACCAAGGACACAGAGATGCTTTAGAAGGGAGGGACAGAAGGGTTTTGAGACAACTGCTGCTTGGACAAGTGCTTCTGGCAGCCGTGGGAGGGCACTGAGGAACACACAGCTCCAGCAGCTGCCATTAAGGTTCAGCAGACAGCAAACACACGAGAACCCGAGGGCCAGTAATAGTGGAGGGGAGACTTAGTTCCTGATCTTCCTCCAACTAGCCCTCAGGCCCCAAACCCCTTGTGCAGCTGTGACAGACCTCCTCTGCAGCAGCTAACAACAGGATCTCCTACTTCCTCAGTTCTCTCACATAACCAAACAGAGACCACTGCCCAGACACATACCTGGGTCCTGGCCACCTCTTCTGCCTCAGCTCTGCCCAGCTCCATCCTACCCCCAGGATGTGTCCCCACACACTGGCTCTTGCAGATTCAAACCATCCTCTTGCCATGAACAGATTTCTAGGGATGGATGCTCTGTTTTTCTCTGGGAGAATGTATGATGTGTTGTAATTAAGCAAGGAATTCATTTAGGTTATCAATATGAGCTTGGCTGGCAGCACGAGAACTGAGGAAAAGTATTTCATCTACTGATGCCAGTAAAAACCTGAGCAAAGCATTTTTGGTTTGGTTGTTGGTGTTTGTTTGTTTCCTCCCAGTAAAAGCCTTAGCCAAGCACTTTTCTCTGTACAAACTTCCTGAAAACCCCTGTGTTACAAAAATAAACCAGCTCTGGGCAGGAAACAAGGCTTCTCCACACTTCAGCCCCATCACGCCTGGCACACACCCCAACAGCCCACACCAGTTTGGTTACCATTAGATTAACTAATCTTCTTGGATGATATGCCACAATTAAGGTCAACACTGCCAAAGTTATGCCACCAGCCTGGAGCTGGACCTTCCCCTGCTGTGGGAAGGGCAATGGGAAATCCCAGCTGCCAAGCTCCCCCCAAAGCACTTTCTTACCTGCTCAAGAGGGGCCAGGAGACCTGCAGAAAGGAGAAAACTGCTGTCCATGAAACCCCCGGAGACCTGAGAAGCATCCAGCTCACCTTCAGAGCCCCCACCCTGGCTCTCAACACTAGAATGCAGCTTCAGGAGTGAGGAGGACGCTGCTGGCGCTTTGCTGGCTGGCAAAGGCTGCTGCCAGGTCTCGATCCAGCCTGCAGAAGAAGCAGATGTAACAAACCAGAGTTTTCAGCGCTGCTGGAATGTGCACTATTTGGGTTTAAAGCTTGTTATTTACATGACAACTGATGCCAGGCTCTTTTTATTGGTCTGAATGCCAGGCCACTTAGGGTTAATTTTCCTAAGCTTTCCTCTCCAGCTCTCAGGGCTGGATTTTTTTATTGTGTTTTTTTTTTTCTTTCCCTCCACTAAGATCACACAAAAGCTACAGGATTCAGGCAATAAAATTTCAGCAGCTACAGCCTCCAGAAGAATATAAGATCAAAACCCTCACAAACCCACAGGAACTGGCACACCAATAGCCTTGGTTTGGGCAGTCCAAAGTCCTTTTTTTCGGGGGGAGGGATTATCCAGGGAGGCTGAGCTGCCCTTTGTAACTGGAGAGCTCCCCTGGATGTCTGCTCCATGCTTGGAGAGCAAGTTGGTTTGGGTGACAATGAGACACCAAGCAGGGGGCTGTGGGTGTCCACTCACATTGTAGGTACCTAGATAAGGCAGAAATCACCCACCATGATTTTCTTCTTCCTTTCATCCCTATCAAACCTTTTCACAAAGAATTTCTGAGCCATCTGACTTGTCACAGAGCAAGGCACTGCTGAGAGTTGTTTCAAACTTGTTTTGGAGTAATCCATAGCAAAGGAAAGCAAGAAGGGGCATCTCATCACCCCAGAAGTATGCAACAGTCAAGCAGGGGCAAAGGCCTGGTGTGAAAGAGAATATTGCAACTTGGAGTTGCATGCATCACAAACATCTCTTGCAGCAGTGGTTGCTGGAAGGGCAGGCTTCCAGCACTCTGGAGCTGACCTGCACTGTGGCTCTAACAGGGCTTTTACACCTGAATGTTGTGCTCAAGCTTTGAGCCTTTAATCCTCACCTTCCTTCTTGCCTCTTTGGGGTTTCTTTTTAAACCTTCTTTCACAAGTCACTAATCTTCTGTAGCTCTTCTGGTGCCAGCATAGTAAGGAGCCAAGGTGAACCTGGAACACCTCACCAAGCCTTTTCTCAGGACAGAGCTCATATCTCACCTCTGGAATCCATCTTTGTGCAAGGGCTGCTAATCTGGGCAGGAAAGGAAAGTGATAAAACAAAGGCTTCCTAAAAAAATATACCCACTGCTGGGTGCTCAGAGAGCAGCTCTATGGAGCAGCAAGAAATTGAGCAGGTGTAGTGTCTGCATGATGGCTGGGACTGACAGAGAGCAAACCCAACCCTTCCCTTCTCCACAGAGCAAAACTCTCTCTCTCTCTCTCCAGAACAAAACCATTCCTTTTCCACAGAGCAAAACTCTCTCTCTCTCTCTCCAGAACAAAACCATTCCTTTTCCACAGAGCAAAGCCATCCCTCCCCACAGAGCACCTACACTCTGAGCATGAGGTCCCTGTGGTCTCCATCATCTCTCTGCATGTCTCTGCTCTCCTGGAGCAATGTGAGGGTTCAACCCCCACTGAAATCTCACAGCTGCTTCCACATTGGCCAAGAGCCACAAGTGGGGCAAACGCTCCTGACAGCCTCACAGCCCTTTAAAGCACCTTCCAGAGCACCTGACAGCTTACCCCAGGTGTTAGCCCTGTGATTTCACTAGCTCTGCTTTCTCTCCCGTCTCCTGCTCTCAGCTGCTTGGAATCAATAAATCCATTGAAAACTTGGCGAGGAGCAGATTTGAGTCTCCCTTTCTCGGATGCCTAACCCCTGTAATGGGGAGCAGAGCAGCCACAAGCACTGAGAGCCCTGTTTGGAATAAAGTTGTCTTTTGTTTGGTGTTAATTAAACTCTTTACCTCAAATCACTGCGTGTGCTGAGCATCCTGCCTCCCGTGCTGGCTGCCTGGGGACGCTGAGGATTAATTAGTGTTTATGCAGCATTTTGTGTGCTGATTACTATTATTATGATACCACTACTACTATTAGATTTTTTTTTTAGATGATTTTTCCCCCCTCCCCTTGCAATCTAAGGCCAGTGCTGTGCTTTTAAAACTGCATTTAGAATGTGCACACAGCACAGCTCAATCATTCATTAGAGAAATGAGCTAATGAAAGGCTGCTTAGTCAAATAATCATTAGGTTTGGCTCTCAGCTTTGTCATTCCAATGCTCCCACTTCTGAGGGTTTGCCTCTCAGCATGAACTCGTTTAGGAATTATTTGGTACACTAAAAATTAAACTCCTGATGAGCTTTAGTGCCCTCCCATGTTTTGCACAGAGAACACAGAAATAAACAAGGCGTTTCCAAGAGGCAAGCAAACATTCTGCCTTGAATGGAAGTGGGGGCTTTTTTTCCCCCCCTCTGGGTTATTTGAAGGCAAGGACTTAGGTTACAAGCCTCCAGCTGGGGATTCAGCAGGCAGGAGGACACAAGCACCAGCAGCACGGGGCATTCCTAGGTGCTCAGCCCCGAGATCAGCAGGCAGTATGTAAAAGCAAGCAAAAGGGCATTTTGATCCTTTATGTGAACAAAACAATGCAAATTGGTGAGACTAATAAGCCCAGAAACATTACAAGGTGAATGCCTTTTATGTTCCTGAAAATCTTCGATGTTTATTCGTTTAATACAATGGAAATAAAGCTTCAAAGGCCCTTTGATTTAAAAGTGCGTGATTGAAGTCAGCCGGCACAATAATAACCATTAGACCCAATTGTTGCATTATGACCCCAAATAGCAGCGTTGTCGGAGCAGGCAACATCTGCACAGCCTCTTGCCTGAGTTGGTGGTGGGGTAAAAGTAGAAATCAAGCCAGAGGATGAGAGAATGTAGGCAGAACAGGGTAAAAACTGACATGAAAAAAAAAGAAGGTCACAAATGGGTCCATGCCACTCAGAGCACAGCCAGGGCTGCAGGGGGTTATAAATTTTCATGATGAAGCTAAAATTCAGGCTTTATTCTCTGAAAGATTTAAGAAACTCTGGGGGAGAGCCAACTCCAGTTCATGGCATTGGTCCCAAACCACGTTAAGCCAAGAGATGATTTTCAGGCTAATACAAACTGAAGACATGATGCAGGAAGTCAGGGAGATTCCCAAGTCCTAATAACTCACAAACCCTTCTTTGGGGACTCTGAACCCAGCAGGCTGAGAGCAGCACTGGCTAAAACCTGGAGGAGCACAGCAACATCTCTACTCCTTTTCCTCTTCATCCTCAGCCTCACACTCTCCACCAACAGTAAATATCCCTCCTCCTGTGAAAGAGGCACAAGCAAACATCCTGAGCACAGAGGGGAAGCTGGTAGGGGCTCGGTAAGGACCATCTTGGACAGGAAAGCATTGGGCAGGCAACTGGTGGGCAGCTGCCCAAAGAGGAGGTGAAAACCTCTTCATTTGCAGACCTCTGCCACAGCAATTTCCTCTCTTTTTGAGTGCTGCCTAGCAGAAGACAGAGCAAATGAAGCACGTCCACAGCAATCACAGGCACCAACCTTTTCAGCTCTGCATTTTGGCAAGTTTTTAGCCACCCTCTCCCCAGGGGGAGGTTGCTTTCCATGCAGATTCTTAGAGATGCTCTTATGCTTAATTATTGAGTTGGAGATGCCTGTGTCATCTTGCAGGGGTTGTTTTGTTCTTGCTTGGCTGCTCACTCTGTACAGATTAGGCAGAACCTGCCTGTCTGAGGATGTTTTCTTCTTTAACTGTTTGTACTTTAGAAAAGAAGTGGCACTGACTTCCCTCTTCCCATTTATTGGAAGCAGCACAGAGAAAGGAAAGTGGGACCCTGTGGCTGCATTTCCAACAACAGCCTTTAAGCAGACTTCAGCATCAGTGGAAATCATTTGATTATTATTCTTTTTTTAAAGCAAACCAGTGTGACTGAAAATCTTACAAGTGAAAGCTGATTAAAAGTAACAACAGTGTAATCCCAAGCCTGAGGGTGGGATGAAATCAGAAAAGCAAACACAGCAAACCTTCCATTACTTAGTGAAGAGCTGATCTTAATGGGAGCTTCGAGTTGCTTGCCCAGGTAGAAGAGTGCCTTTGTTTGCAGCATGCTTTTCAACTTCCCAACTTCACTTCCCACTTGCTTTCTCCATCACCTTCAGCACTGCCCAGCCTCTTCAGTGGCTCCCAGGAGATCCTAATCAGCTGGTCAGGAGACAACTGGAACTGCAGCAATTATAGAGTCATAGAGTTGTTTTGGTTGGAAAAGATCTCTAAGATCAGAGAGTCCAACCATCAACCTAGGACCACCATGGCCACGTGTCCCAAAGTGCCATGGCCACAGGTTTCTTGAACGCCTCCAGGCATGGGGACTCCACCACCTCCCTGGGCAGCTTCTTCCAACCCTTGACCACTCTTGCAGCCAAGAAATTTTTCCTAATCTCCAACCCAACCCTCCCCTGGCACGATTTCAGGCCATTTTGTCTCCTTCTATCACCTGAGACTAGGGAGAAAGGACCAGCCCCCACCTCACTCCAACCTCCTTGCTGTATAGAGCAATCACAGAATGGTCTGAATTGGAAGGGACCTTTAAGATCCTCCAGTTCCAAACCCCATGTCATGGGCAGGGACACTTTCCACTAGACCAGCTTGCTCAAAGCCTCAGTAGGGTCTCACCTCAGCCTCCTCCACACTAAACCACCCCAGCTCCCTCAGCAGATTTGTTTTCATGATGGTGGTTTAGGTGCATTCAAGCCCTGAATCACACTGTGACACAAGTTTCCTTGCTCCAGCGCTGCTGCATCCATGGCCTCTCTCCTCAGTGCCACGGCGAGGGGCTGCCGGGCAACCTCTTGGCTCCGTAATCAGGGAAGGAGCTAAAATTGTTATCAGATTAGCCCCAGCAATGAAAAGCACAGTCCCAGATCACACTTGCAGTTAGTTAGCATTTAGATAGGCTGGGACAGGGGGCTGTACAATAGGCATCAAAGCTGAACTCTTGGTGCAGCCAGAGGGATTAATTTCTTTAACCAACATGCCTGATCTGGCCTATCTCATTACCCTGCCTTGTCAGTGTCGATGTTAGATTTGATTGAAGATTATACCATTTAGGCCTTTCCCCTGTTTTCCACAGAAATCAGCCCTATTGAATTGCACATTCTTCCATGGGCCCCTGTCAATACTCAGTGGCCTGAGCCTCTAATTCTGCTTCATTTAAACTTCATCAACTTTTCCAATCAAGTGGAAGGATCTGAAATAGGCTCCGTAAGCAGAAAGGAGCTTTTTTTCCTTTTGTCAGATAATTTATTCTGTTTTCTCTTTCTCTCCACACACCACCCCCCCCCCCCCTTGCTTCCCCACCTCTTTTCTCTTTTTCTTCTTCTTCTTCTTTTTTTTTTGCTCCCTTTCCCTGATGCTGAAAATGAGATTACAGTATTTAAATGACTATGATAATCAATCGGGGGACCTTGAGCCGAGATTGAGGTTAATTTTTCTTAGCAGAACAAAGAAGCGTGATGCCAGCGGGGATTTGAAGGTGCAATCTGTGTTTCATGCTTGTATTCCTCCTTCCCCCCCCCCCCAACACAACCCAAACCTGCAGTTTTAGGAGTCTTTTCTTGTTACTAACTATGCAGTTGTTGTGATATTTTTTGAGAGGCAAGCCCTAAGAGAGAAGAAATGCAGTTTGGGGCTGGGGGGGTTGGGAAGCTGATAGCCAACAGCCTTCAATCAGTGATTTTAATAGGAGGGGGAGAAAAAAATATTCACCTGCATGGTGTGCCTGCAGATCTAATGAAAGTCCCATCATTACCTTGTTTATTTTTAAATCTCCTCAGAATAATGTTTGGGGTTGGTTTTTTTTTCCCCAGCAGTGCTATGGAGTCCTTGCAGCCTGCATGGCAGAGTTGTGAACTTTGCAGCTGAAGACCTCTTTCATCCAGCTGCCTTTTTTTTCTCCATCCCCCTCCCTACTTCTCAGCTTTCTGGGTCACCTGGGGGGGGAAAAAAAAAATGGAAAGGAGGAAAGAAAAGAGTTGAGGCTTTTGTCATGAGTTTGCTAATCAGAAATGGAATCACTTATGTTCCTCTTAAAACCTGCATTGCAAGGGCTTGTTAAGTCTTTAGCTGCTGTATTTTGGGTTGTTACACGCCAGCGCTCGCTCACACCTGGAGCTTTTCCTCCCCATCCTTCCCAGAGAGAAAGAAGGGGGGGGAAAGAAAAATATGCATTTCTTTGCTTCCATCCTAGCTGTCTTGTCAGTGCTGTTTTACATGCTGCCACCCAATGTTATCTTTTATTTGTGTCAGGAGAGAGGATTTTTGACAAGTTCAGTATACAATGTTCATTTGGCAAGGCAAATTCTTCATACCCATTTGTTGTTGTGGGGTTGGGTTGTTGGTTTTTTTTTTCCCCCCTGTTAGGAGCAGGAAATGAAACCATCTTTCAACACAACGAGCAACATCATGTTTTGGACAGACTTATTAGGAGGAGGAGAATTGCAAAACTTTATTTCCTTGCATGATTCCCCCTCCCCACCCCCCTTCAAAAATAAATATCTCTAGAGCAACCAACCCACCAACCCACCCTGGAAATGAGACATTTAAACACAGGCCATAAATACATGTATGAATGTTTGAGGCCATCAGTTTGTTTGAGGAATAAAAAATAACCACCAGCTTGCTGTCAGGTAGCTGTGGCCTCCTTTTTGTTAATCAGATGCTGCTGAAATTGGTTGCATCGTAATGTAGCTTTGTTTTGCCTCTTCTGAGCTGTCAGGAGGTGGGGAGAAAAGCAGGCTGGCTTCAGAAGTTTGTCAGCATTCTCCAGGCAAAAAAAAAACCCCACCAAACCCCAAGCAAACAGTCCTTAGTCAACAGCACCTAGGCTGAGGGCTGCCAAAGACACCCAGGACCTGAGCAAGAGAGAGCTCAGAGACCTCTCTGGGTGCTCCACCTTATAGGATCATAGTATTGTTAGGGTTGGAAAGGACCTCAAAGAGCATCCAGTTCCAACCCTGCTGCTGTGAGCAGGGACACCTCACACCACAGCAGGTTGCTCACAACCACATCCAGCCTGACCTTCAAAACCTCCAGGGATGAGGCTTCCACCACCTTCCTGGGCAACCTGTGCCAGTGTCTCACCACCCTCATGGGGAAGAACTTCATCCTCCAAATGTAACTTCTGGTGGTACTAAATGCTCTTAACAAGGCAAGTCATGGTGAAAAAAGCAATCTCCTCTGCTGCTCCATTTGTGTCACAAGTTCTGTGCAGCAGTTTCCTTAGGGGTGAGATCATTGGTTTTGAAAGTTCCCCCTCCACAATGGGCTTCTGGTCTGTGATCAAGGCTTGCTGGTCCTTGCCTAGCAAGGATCTAGGGCAGCAAGATGAACATTTCCTAAGGAAGGCCATGCATTGAAAAAGGGCTGAGAGACCTTCGCTGGGGGACAAGTTCATTTTGCGCCCTACGAGGCTGGGCAGCGCAGCCTGAGAGCCGTGTAGGGTTGTATGTCCTGAAGCTTGAGGAGGACAGATTTAGATTTGATATTAGAAAGAAATTTTTCCCTATGAGGGTGGGGAGACACTGGCACAGGTTGCCCAGGGAGGCTGTGGATGCACCCTCCCTTGAGGTGTTCAAGCACAGGCTGGATGGGACCTTGAGCAAGCTGAGCTGGTGGGAGGTGTCCCTGCCCATGGCAGGGGGGTTGGAGCTGGATGAGCTTTAAGGGCTCTTCCAACCCAAATAATTCTAAGAATCTATGAATCCTGGGCTCATGGTGGGAACCAGGATGCTCTTTGTTGCCCCACCTACTACCCCCTGTGAAATTTTTACCCCCTGACAATGCAGCAGCAGCCCCAAGATGCCTGTTGAGCCCCAGGGGTGTGGAAGAAGCTGTGTGCCTCAGGCAGTGCTTTGCTCTCACACTCTTCTCTCTTTAAGCAAATGTTGACTCACCATGGGGAAATTAAAACTCCATTAGACATTGCCACATTGTGGAGCAGACCCCATTACAGCAGTCGAGTTGCAATTAATTGGTTTCCTCTGATATTGCTTCGTTCTGGGGAAGGCACAAATAGAATGGGAAGGACAAGGCTGATCTAAACAATAATTTCCTAAAATAACATCATCTAAATAAAGTAATGAAGTGATTGCACAGTTATTCATCCAAACATTAAGGGGAGCCAAAAGGAAATATTGGATATGTAACAATTAAGAACCACCAGCAGAGCCAATACCATTCTGGTTGGACTCATCATGAGGCAATGAGAGTAGTGATGTTTGAGGCAAATACCTGCAATTTCAGTGTCCCATCTTCTCCTTTTGTTTGCCCTCTTTGTTCACCCTACTGAACTCTTTAAACACCCAGCTGGAAGGGGCTGCTGCAGGTTTTGGGGTGAGGGAGGCTGGGTTTTAACTCAGGTTAATTTTGGATGAGGAAATGTAGAGCAAAACCATCATTAAAACCCAGACTCTCTTGTGTGCAGATGGAATAATTAGTAATTGAGAAACACTCTGGCCCAAGGAGAGTCCTCCACAGGCAGTCCCTCTGCAGAGAGGCAGTGGAGAACCGCATGCTTGGGGTTCCTTGGGTGCTTTGGGGCTCCCAAGGGCTGTGCAGTGTTCCCCCTCAGCCTGCTGCCCGTGCAGGGAGCAGATCCAGCCATCTCCCATGTAGCTCTTCCTGCCTGCATTATCAGGGTGAGAAAATATGTGGCTTCAGGAGAATAAATAACTAGGCCTTATAAGTCATTAAAAATGTATTACAAGAAAAATACAGCACAGCTATAAATAGAAAACAAAGCAACTCCTGTATCAACTTCTCCAAGGGCTGCTGCTCAGGCTGCTCATCACTGGTTTAAGGGGAGTTTAGCATCCCTGATCTCTAGAGACTGATTCCCCTTGAAGCTGCTCTTCTCCTGTCCCTGCCAGCCTCTCCCAGTTCTGAGGAGAGAACTGGAAAGTCTCCCCAGAGACATGCAAGATCAGGCTTAATGTGGCCCTGGGCATCCTGATCTAGCTGGTGGTGTCCCTGCTGCCTGCAGGGGGGTTGCACAAGATGACCTTTTAGAGTCCCTTCCAACCTAATGCAATCTCTCAATCTATGGTGAGTGTTTAGTACCAGCACCTCAGGTCTGTGGCTGCTCAGCCTCAGGATCTGAGATGGGGGCAGTGGGGTTGGCCAGTCCCAAACTGGAACTCCAAGTGGAAGTCTTTTACTTGCTCCTAATCCGCTTACATTTGCAACAGTCTGACAGGGAGCAGTTCCTGCCAGAATTGAGATCAGCTCTCCCTGCAAGCCTCTTCACATGCACCTCTGGACTTAACATGGAATGCACTCTATGTAGCAATACATTAATCATTCAGTGATCCATCATCACTGCAGAATCATAGAATCATTTTGGCTGGAAAAGTCCTCTAAGATCATCCAGTCCAACCATCAACCCAACACCACCATGGCCATCAAACCATGTCCCCAGATGCCATGTCCAGATGTTTCTTGACTCCACCAACTCCCTGGGCAGCCTGTTCCAATTACTGCTCTCTCAGCTCATTTAGCCCAAGTCAGGTACACCCAGTCAGCTACCTAGACCTTTCTGGAGGAATCTGGAGAGCTTTTCAAGAAGCTGATATTATCTCCACGTTCTGCTTAGTGCTCCTAGATGAAGCACTTGATTTGAGGTGCTGCAGTGGGTGCAGGGAAGGGCAACCAGGCTGGTGAAGGGTCTGGAGAACAGGGCTGGTGAGGAGCAGCTGAGGGACCTGGGGGTCTTTAGTGTGGAGAAGAAGAGGCTGAAGGGAGACCTCATTGCTCTCTACAGCTCCCTGAAAGAAGACTGGAGCTGAGGGGGGGGTTGGTCTCTTCTCACAAGGATGATAGGAAACAGCCTCAGGTTGCACCAAGGGAGGTTTAGGTTGGAAGCGTCTTCACTGAAAGGTTTTTCAGACACTGGAACAGGCTGCACAGGGAGGTGACTGAATCCTCATTGCCAGAGGTGTTGAAAAGACAAAGCTGTGGTCCTGAGGGCCATGGTTCAGCCACAGCCTTGGCAGAGTTAGAGAACAGTCGGACAGGCTAACCTTAAAGGGCTTTTCCAACCAGAAGAGTTCTGTGATTTCAGGAGGAGATGAGCTGTGTGATGTGTTTTCCTGCCCTCTCAGATATGGCAGCTGCAGGCTGAGGGTCTCCTGACAGAACAGAGCCACTGGGCTCATTTCTGCAGCAGCCACCCACCCCAAAACCCAACCAACAAACAGGAAATTCAGCAAGCAGCGACTGCAAGAAGCGATTTCCTTTTCATGGAACGTGGGCACTCTCTTTGTTTCCATCCTGAACGCACAAGAGCCTCTCTCTAACGCCCCTCCACCAGCCTCCCCCTGGTTTGGGTACCCATTGCTCACCTCCCTCCTGCAAGGCCATCAGCGTGCAGCAGTGCCTTTAATTTGGGGCTTTAACAAGCAATTCTGAACCGGGAGGCTGGAAAAGCTGTGATCCTATCTACCGTGTCCATCCCATCAGATGTGGTCCTGGGCTCTCACTGCCCTGCAGACAAAGGAGAAGAAAGTTGCACACATGGCATCCTCATCTAGAAAGGGCTTTGCTCTAAGAGGATATTGAGTTGTTTGATAAAGCCCAATATTACGCTTGAATTATGCCTGAATGAGGAGAGAGGACATTGTTAAAGAGCCCTAAACATTGGCCAGAGTGGATCTCCTTTCTTCCAGACCCTTCAGTGGGGTTGTTTTTTGCCTGTTAATGATTTGGGATTGCATTTATAAGCCGGTGGGGTAATCCAGAGAGCAGCAGGAGGGACAGTTGCCTTAAATAAAGCTTCACAATGCCGCTAATTAAAATGATCCTTCCTCTCCCTCTGACGCCTAATGAGACAGAAAGAAGAACCTGGGAGGGTTAATGAAAATGTTGCTATGAGATTCCCCATTTTTAATTGGTCTTTTTTTCTTTTTTTTTTTTTGAATGTTTTAATCTTCTCTGCAGGGTGGGGGTGGGGATGGAGATGTTTTTCTTTCAGCCCCTTCTTGTACCCTGCCCCAATAGGTTCGCAGCGCCTGGCACCTGATTTCTGGCTGCGCATTAGGAGCCTGTAACCAAGCCTGAGACGGTGCACAGCCTCGAGAGGGAAGAAGCAATTTGACTGGGAACAGAAACATGAAATGTGAAACCTCCTTTAAAGCTCAGGCTCCCAAAAACTCCAAGGGAGCACATCCATACCCTAAGGAACTGAGGCTGGGGTCTATTGTGAGGGATTGGCACTGATGCTCCACAGCATTTAGAGCTTTGGGTCACAATGCTCTGTTAAAGGCAATATTTATCCCATGAGCATGTCACAGTTCACCTCAGATGTCAAGAATTCAATTAATATTCTATTTAATAGAACACACCATGACCTAACCTTTTAATGCTCTTAGTGCATCTCAGCCCTCCTTATTAGTGTCACTCTCTAACTTTTCTTCTCCGCTGACGCATCCAACAACAACTGGGATGGGGAAATTGGGAGCAAGGGGAGAGGGGAAAGGATTTAAATTACTTTTGGACCTCACTGTGAGGCTTCAGCAGCTTTATCCCTCGTAAAACCTGGGTCACAGGGGGTTAGCACACCCAGCTTTTCCCATTTTTTTTTTTTGTGGGGCTGACATCTTGCAGTTTCAACTTTCTATGACTTCGAGCCCACAAAAACCACCACCAGGTTTTTCATGCTTGGAGCCAGAGCAGTTACTCACTGAAAAATGCCTCCCACCCCATCTCATCAGACTCAGATTCAGGGGAAACCATTCCTGTGAGCAACACCTGCAGGGTTGAGATTTTTGTCTCTGGCCTGTGAATTATAAATAGAGACTTTGAAATCAGAGCTGCAGCCATTTCCCTGCCTTGCATCCAAATGCTGCCTCTGAGATGTCTGGAAAGCATCAGGCTTTCTCAGACAGCGCTAGAAAATGACAGGACTCCTCCTGGCCTGCAGCCTCTAGGAAACAGGGATGCTGCTTCCTTCTCCCTGTCACTCCCAGCAGCGCCACAGCAGCCCAACC
Organism: Dryobates pubescens; assembly: GCF_014839835.1. Classification (NCBI taxonomy): domain Eukaryota; kingdom Metazoa; phylum Chordata; class Aves; order Piciformes; family Picidae; genus Dryobates; species Dryobates pubescens. The sequence goes on from NC_071640.1 coordinate 1,721,608, forward strand.
CCACCAGCTTGGTGCCAAAATCAGAGGGGTGTCACCATCCTGGTGTCACCCATAGGGAGGCTGCTGCGAGAGCACCTTCAAAAACACACTAAATTGTGTGTTTCAGATCACAGGCACTGGGTGACAGACTTGGTAATCTGCTGAGGTTTGTATCTAGCTTTTTAAAGCAGAATTAATGATTTTTTTTTTAAACTCCCAACTGAGATCAGTTTCAGCCCCAAACCCTTCTCTGTGCAAGACCTGCACGCTGCGTTTGAACCGGACAGAGACCGGAAGCAAAGAAGTGGTTTAAATCATTCTGTCCCTGGAGCCTTTACATTTTGAGGACTGAAGAGCAGGGAAGGCTTTTTGAAGGCAGCATTTCCCTGCCTTCAGCTGAGCAGGCAGGCTGGGGTTAGCAGAGCAGAGAACATCTGCCTGCAGCTGGAAGGGGGCCACACTATTACCACCCCTCTGATTCCAGCGCAGATTTGTTGGGGAAGATCAATAAATACAGAGCCTGCACCTCAGCCCCTTAGTGTGGGAGGAAGAACAGACATTGTGCCAGATATTTCCATGCAACTCTATTCATTATTTATGCAGAAGAAGAGATATTTCAGGAGGAAAAAAAAAAAAAGCCCAGAGCTGAGCCATGAGTGACAAGGTATCTTTCCAGAGCATAGGGTGCAGGGAAATTGCACTGAGGCTGACAGCTTTTTAATGTAGGGTCTCTATTTCACTGAATTACTGCATGTTGGCATTTCAAAAGTACAAGATGACCTATTTATTAGCTGTGAATCAAACAGAAATTACATGCTGGAAAATAAAGGAGTTGTATGTTTGCTTCCAGCTGGGAAGGTGCTTATCCTCCAGAAATAATATATACATAAAAAGAAAACCTGAAAACAAAGGAGCATCAATCACAAGGCACTAAATTTCCTGTCTTAGGACCTATATTCATCTTGCAATATTGCAGTCATATGTGCTTGCTCCCTTACATGTGATGTAATATTAAATGTAGCTGTGTCATAATACTTTAAGGTTTCACTCTCCTTGCTCTGCTCAGGCTCCCTTCTCATCCTCTTCCCCTTTGGAGAGGAAATGAAGGCTGGGAAACTTGGAGGGTCTGGAGAAGAAGTCTGGTGAGGAGCAGATGAGGGAGCTGGGGCTGTTTAGACTGGAGGAGGCTGAAGGGAGACCTCATTGCTCTCTACAGCTCCCTGAAAGGAGGTTGGAGCCAGGTGGGGGTTGGTCTCTTCTCCTTCATCTCAGGTGCTAGGAGGAGAGGGAATGGCCTGAAATGGTGCCAGGGGAAGTTTGGATTGGAGATTAGGAACAATTTCTTTGCTGCAAGAGTGGTCAGGGACTGGCAGAGGCTGCCCAGGGAGGTGGCACAGTCCCCACGCCTGGCGGTGTTCAAGAAACCTGTGGCCACGGCACTCCAGGAGACGTAGCCAAGGTGGTGCTGGGTTGAGGGTTGGACTGGATGATCTCAGAGATTTTTTTCCCAACCCAAACAATTCTCTATGATCACAGTGAGTAGGTTGCCTCATTTCATTCCCCCACGTTCTGCAGCCAGAGCCCAGTCTCTGTCTCTTGCTGTGTGGCCTGGATGTTGTTTTCCTGATCAGAGCAGCAGGCTTTGTGGGGAAGATGAAATGATTGCTGACTCTTTTCTTCTCATTAAGTTTGTTTACACTGTGGACCACTGAGGTTTCCCTGGCTTTGTGTCTCATGTACTCTTCTTAGAGAAGCCCCAGCGCTCATAAAAGCGAAGCCAGCTCAAGCAGCACAACTCCTACATGACTTCAAAAAGTCCAGCATGAACTTCTCTCACCTCTGCACTGCTTTTCTTTTCAGATTAAAAATGCATAAATTAAAACTGAACCCCCCCCAAACTGCCTCTGTAGGGAGAAGGGTGCTGCTAGGTTTATCTTCAGACCTGGTGGTCGTGGTACCCAAACCCATTCTAGACCAGCAGCCTCCAAAATCAGGGCTCCGTTATAACCCAGTGACTGTGGCCAAGAGAACCAACCTGGTTTTGTTGGCCTCACCAGGGCCAAGCACAGGAGCCTGATCACTTCCCTACTCCTGATCTAGGGTGCTGGTGGCCTTCTTGGCCACCTAGGCACACCCTGGCTCACATTCATCCAGCTGTCAACCAGCACCCCAGGTTCTTCTCCACCAGTTAACTTTGCAACCACTCTTCCCCAAGCCTGGAGCATTCACAGGGTTGTTGTGACCCAAGTGCAGGACCCAGCACTTGGCTTTGTTAAACCTCACTCACACAACTGACCTTGACCTATCCATCCAGCCTGGCCAGAGCCTTCCCACCTTGCAGCAAGCCACCCAGTTTAGTGCCATCTGCAAACTTACTGAGGGTGAGCTCAATCTATCAATATCACTCTCGGTGTCTCCTTCCTCCCAACAGCTGGATCCAGCATGGTTTGAAACACCTGCTGGCCCAAGCTCATTTGCAACAGAAGCAGGGTTTTTATTGCAGGGTTGCACTTTCACTCCAGGTTAACACATGGGGAGGGGGAAGAAAAGAACCTAATACAGTAGAAACATTTAACTGACCACTTGGTAGGGTTCCAATCCCTCTGTGTTAAATCCTGAATGCTCAGAATTTAACATGATTTGGGTTCTTTTTACCATTATTAGTTTTTTTTTCCCCCTTGACTTTTCCTCCTGCTCTTGCTAGGAGCTGCCTAGCTAGGAGCTGCAGTTGGCAAGATTCCTCCCCCCTTTTCCCCTCCCCATTCATCTGGGGTAATTTATCTCCTTGCCTTTGGAATGGTGTCCCTCAGTGGCTCAGAGAAAGTGGAGCGGTTGTTTTAATAGATTTGAGTTTTATCTTGCCTCTCTATTTGCAGCAGGGCATCATAATAATAAATTATGAGACTAATAAGTAGCTTGTGCAGAATGGACTACAGTGGCAGCACCTCCCTCCCTCCCCACCCCCACCAACCCCCCCCCCCCAAAAAAAAACCCACCCAAAGTAATTTATGGGTACATTCTTGTGACTTCAGGGGTGTCATAAATTATCAGGGTTCGTTTTTTCCATCCAATTTGAGGCAGTGCAGCTGTGTTTTGCAAGCCATAAACTCTCTTGCTGTATTTCTTAGCTAAGCACTGAAAAACTGTGATTTTTTTTTTTTTTTTCTTTTTATCCCTTGCCCAATTATTGTTGCAAGGCCTGGTAGCTTCCCTGGCAGTTAAGGTTTTGCCAGGGCTTCTCTTAAAATAAAAATAATAATCAAAAAAACCTTCCATTTTCAGGGGCTTGGAACTTTGCTCTTTTAAATCATAGAGGGCTGGAGCTCCCTGCACCTCTCTGTCAGTCTCTATGCTGCTGCAACTTAAACCAACAACCAACCAAATCCAGCACATTGTAAAAAGGAGTCCAGAGCCCCCAGACTGGAGCTGTGTGTGGAAGTAAGACACGTGGATGCGAGCAGCTGGTGAGGCTTGGCTACCTCTGAAGCTCCTGAAAAGCCCACAGGTGCCTCCTCTTTATATCTTGGGGTGCACCTGGACCTCAGCTGACAGAGTGAACAGAAAGGGTGGTACCATGTGCTGCTTTGCTGCTGGAGGTTTGGGAGCAAGGACAAGGCAGCTGTTGGCAGAAGCTTCCTCCTTAAGGGTGGTGCCCTGCTGGTGAGGTCTGGCCCAGGGGTTCCGCACACTGGAAACAGAGGAGGTGTAAAGGAATCAGAATTGTTTGGGTTGGAAGAGACCTCTTAAGATCGAGGCCACCCTTCAACCCAACACCACCATGGCCGTTAAACCATGGCCACAGGTTTCTCGAACACCTCCAGGGATGGGGACTGCACCACCCCCCCAGGCAGCCTGTTCCAATCCCTGACCATTCTTGCAGCAAAGAAATTGTTCCTCATCTCCAACCTAACCCTCCCCTGGCACAATTTCAGGCCATTTCCTCTCCTTGTATCACCTGCAACAATTCACCTCTGTCAAGCACTAGCTGCCAAGCGTGTCCATCAAAGCCCAGCCACAGGGCCTCTGAACTGAAGCAGAGGTCGAGCCTTGGTGGACCTGGTTCCCATTCCCAATCCCTGCCCTCTATGCATTCAGCCTGACACGAGCAAGGGTGAAAGAAGGAAGGAGGGAAATGAGAAGATACAGCACCAGCACCACTAGAATTGCACATTCCCTCTGCAGCAACCTTGGAAACCTGGGGGTGGGAAGCACAAGTTCAGCTGTGCCAGGAAATGGTGCAGCTTTCCCTTCTGCAAGCTTGTACTGAAGGGAGGAGGAACCAAACAACATCTTCTAATAGCACTTTGTAAAGGTACAGCTGTAGCCTGCCAGTATCACACAGACAGTGCTCTCCAGGTGCACCAAATACCTTCTAGCACAAGAGAGTAAACCCCAGAGTAGAGTCAAAACAGCTCTGGATTTCCAGGGTGCTCTTTGGAGGAGCATCACAGCAGGGAGGGAGCAGCTCCCAGCCCCAGAATGGAGTCAAATCGACTCTGGATTTCCAGGGTGCTCTTTGTGGGAGCATCACAGCAGGGAGGGAGCAGCTCCCAGCCCCTTTGTGCAGGCTGCTGTTCCAGCTGCTCTCCTCTCAGGCTGCACAGTGCTGCCAGACTGATGCTCCTGCTAAAGCTGCTTTCTACGTGATCAGCAATTAAGCTGTGAAGTCAGCCCCTTAATATTATGTTAACATAGTTCAGTATATTAAATGTAAAGCAAGCCATAATTTTTAAAGGTACCTAGGCTTACTGAGTTTAAATGAAGGCAGCAGTAGGACTATCACAGCCATATGCAAATCACCTGCATTTTAAAGCTAACAATAGATTTTGCTTTATTGTTTTGGCATTTAACGAGTGGGAAAATAATAAATTAAGCCACATGGGGAATCCCTGGTGCTTTTACAAACTGAAGCAGTGCCCATTTGGAGAGAGAGCAGCCCCCATTTTTCTCCCTAGCTGCATTTCTCTTAACCCAGCACCTTATTAAAGCTTACAGGGCAAAATTCTCCTCTCGCATCCTTCTGGCGGCTCTTAGTCCACATCCAGCTCTCCCTTCCTTCATCCTGCAAGCTCTCTCTGCAGATAGGGAGCAGAAGAACAAGAGTGAAGACTGGCTGGGCCAGAGGGAGTCAGAAGAAAAGTCTTGTCAGAGTTTTAGGAGGGTTACAACAGCTATTAGAGCATGGGCAGCTTTTTCTACCTGTTGTAAGAGGGGATGCAGTCAGCGGCTACCAATGTAAGGGTAGTAGAAGAGGCAGCTGAGCCAGGCTCTGGTCAGCAGGATCCATGGAGTGAAAACAACAGAGCTTCTGCAGCTCCTGGTGTGCCAGGTACCAGCTCCACACTCATCACTCCCTAAACCAGTGTTTTCTAGGGGCTGTGTAGCCAAAAGGAAGAAGAGGATGAACATCTCAGCAAGATGACCTCACTGGAGAGATTTTGGGTTGGGTGTTAGATAGCACTGCACAGGGCACAAGTGAGGGGAGGAAAAAACCACCACAACAGTGTTATTTTCATTGTAACTCACTCAGCTCTTACTGATCAAAGCCCTGAGCCCAAAGGCAGCCTCAGCTGTGAGGATCACAGAATCTCAAGCTGGAAAAGATCCATAAGGATTATAAGGGTCTTGGTCATCTCAGTCTGATTGAACAGGCAGGTGTTAATCTGCCCTTGTTTAGCTCTCTTAGTCATGGAATGCAGCTGAAAGCAGATCAGATCATGGATGCCTGCTCCTAAATGACAGCTCAGCTGTGTCTTCTCCCAGCCATGCTATCACAAGTCACCAAAAGGACAAGGCCCTGCTTCACTGCCCACGCTGCTGCTCCGTGTGAACAAGCCCAGGCACCCCCTGTGCAGAGCAGCCACAGCAGCACATCCAACACCTGCCTGCATCCTGTGTTATCCATGAGAAGTATCAATTATACATCTCCATGAACACATCCCCGCATCTGCCTTCCCCCAGGAACAATTTTACCAACACCAAAGGATGCAAGAGAAATCAGGAACCAAAGCAAAGCAGCCGGCCCCACGTTAACACCACACTGCAGCACTCCCTGACAGCAGGAAATTGCCAGGGAGAGTGAGAATCTGAGAGACAAAACAACAGCAACGGAGAGAAAAATGCTTTGAGTGGAAATCTGCACACCTCAGACAAGTTTGGAACGTGCCTGAGGATGATTCCTCAGCTTCCATCCCATGGCTCTGGATAGTCTCTGAGAAAAGCCCCTGCAGGCTTGCCACACACATCTGGTTGCCATCAGATCTGCTGTGTACAGCTGTTGTGCTCTTACACTCTTTAAGATCAAATCCAACCATCAACCCAACCCCACCATGGCCACTAAACCATGTCCCCAAGTGCCATGGCCACAGGTTTCTTGAAGCCCTCCAAGGATGGGGACTCCACCACCTCCCTGGGCAGCCTGTCCCAGTGAATTCCAAACCTTCCACTTCAGGTGGAAGGTTTGTGCAGCCCTCTGAATGTAGAACTGCTGCACAAGGATTCTGGTTCCTTTCACAGTAATCCTCCAGCAGTGCCTGTGTCTGAAGCTCAGGGATGTCTGGTGGTGGAATCACACAAGCAAAAGCTCAGTTAGCTTCTTATCACCCAAAGCTCTTTCAAGGATTGGTGCATTGATCATTGCAAAACTAAGAGCTGAGCACTGGTCTGTGCTCAGGTGATGTAAGGAGACTGATGCTGAGACTCACACAACAAATCCTCTCCATCCACCCCCACTGGGCAGGAAACAGAAACAAAGGCAGAGCAGCACCTCACTGCCCACCCTGATCTCAGCCCACCGTGGCACTCGGCAAAGCCTTGACCCTCTCTCAGCTCAGGAACAAGCAAACCCAAGGCTCTGGTCCAGCTGAGCACCAGGCCCCTACACAATGCTTTCTGCTAGCATGTCAGGAAATCTGAATGCTGCTTAAGACATGGAGAGCCTAAAAATGAGGTGAGATAGACAGGGAAGAGCTCAACAGCCAAATGTCTGCTTCTGCAGCAGATGCAGACTCACACACAAAAGCAAGCTGGCTCTGGGAAGAGCTTCTCAGATTGCTTGAACATCTCTTTAAAGGGAAAAAAAATGGATTAAAACACAGCTTTCCCCCCATTATTTTTCAATAAGAGAAGTGCAGCACAGAACAACTCAGTAGTGCCACAAACTACTTTTTCATTCCTGCTTTTTGTTCCATGCTTCAATATCTTCTTCTTCCAGCTGCTCATGTCTCCTCTGTTTTTTTTTTCCTCCCCTCTCTCTTTTCCCTTCTCCTCCCTTTGATCTATTAGTTTCCCCCCAGAAATGGGGTTTATAAATCATTGTAATGCAGCCCTGGGAAAGAAGGTGCTTAGTGCAGGGAGAAATACATTGCAGCTAACAGCCACGGCAGGGAGGAAAACTCTCACCTCGTAGAGGGGCTTTGGCGACAGGTTACTGATGGTGCTGGGTTATTTTATGTCTGCATTCCTGCCATCAGGGGCAGGGCCTCGGGGAGTGCTGCCTGTACCCCCTCTGCAATATTTCAAGCTTCCTTCTGCAGGCAAAAAAAAGCAAAGCAAACAAACAAACAAACTGCTTGGGGGCTCGCAAGGGAAAGGGGGGGAAGGAAAAATTGCTCGGAGGAGGGGAAGGCAGGCAGGACAGGTGGGGGTGGATCACTGCCTGCCTGCTTTGGCACCATCACATCCTTTTAAAAAGGGATGTTTGTCTCTTAATGCACCCTGAAAAGATGCTAATTCCATGCATGCCCATTTGTTGGCAGCAGTGGCAGGATTCACAGATTGCTTGGGCTTGGGAGGGACCCTGAAAGGGCATCTTGTCCAACCCCCCTGCAGTCAGCAGGGACACCTCCAACTGGATCAGGCTGCCCAGGGACACATCCAGTCTGATCTTGGATGCCTCCAGTGACAGGGCCTCAACCACATCCCTGGGCAACCTGCTCCAGTGTTCCACCATCCTAATAGTAAAGAACTTCCTCCTTATACCCAGCCTCAATCTACCCTGCTCCACTTTCAAGCCATTGCCTCTCATTCTATCATCACAAACCCTCCTGTACTGCCCCTCCCCAGCCCTCCTGGAGCCCCAGCTGCCCCATGAACATTTCCACCCCATTGTGCCAAAGCTTCTGTGTTCCCATTCTTCACTCAAGCACCTTCCTGGCTGGACTGACCCCAGCATTACTGCAGGTGAAGCTGGGCTGTAGCCCAGCAGGACCCCCTCCAGTGCTGCCCTGGTTTGGTCCCCACGAGAGCAGGTGGAGGCACACCTGCTAACGCTGTTCAAATCCCTTTTTGTGTTTAAAACCCAAGGATTTGGCTTTGTTTTCTGCTCAGGTTTTTGAAAGATGGCTACAGCTATTAAATAATCTAAAATGTGAAGCTGGAAGCAGTGCAAGGCTGGGCACCAGGTCACTGAGCAACCTCACAGCAGCCTTCCCTGGTCAAGCTGTTGGGAGGGCTGCTGTAAGGTTCACGGCACCGCACTGCAGCCAGCCTGGGGTGAAGGTCTCAGGGGAGCTGCCCTGAGTCCCCTCCCACAAACCAGAGTCAGTCCTAAACGCTGGAAACCCAACATCATCATCCAGCCAGAGGAGACAAACCTCTACCAGCAGAGATTTAGGTACTTACCTCCTGCCCTGCAGTGCAGCATGGATTAGGGGAAACCTATTGCCAGCCCTATTTAATTAGGAGGTTATGCAGATTTCCTGCCTGAGAGCAGCACAATCGCTCACAAGCTGCAGGCTCTTTGAAGCACTTGCAGCGTTTTTAGGATCACCAGCTCCTAATAAGCCCACCCCAGGCAGACACACCATCCTTTAGTTGCCAAAGCACACAAAAGAGACACCATGCTGGAATCTTACCTCTATCTTTAACAAAGCATTACATCCCCCCCCTCCCCCCCCAGCCTCTTGCCCATAATTGCCTTGTTATTGTCATTGGTGCCATTGTTCATTGGCTCGGCCCTAGAGAGACCCGAGGGAGCAGTTCTGCCTTAGCTAAACCAATATCTCCTGCAATAACCCCCTGCAGTTTCCCTTTTCCTATCCCGTGCTGAATAAATCCTCCGTCTCTGTTTGCTGAATGATCATAAAGATATGATTGAAGTTTCAGATTTACGCGTTTCCCGCGAAGCCAGCAGCGGCTCCAGCCCTGCCCGGAGCCTGTTTGCTGGCTGCTCTGGGCAGGGTATGCGTAAAGGGAGGTTTGTAAGAGCAGAAAGAGGAACGCAGAGACGAAAGGGAGGTATTTTGCAGGCGCAGAGGCAGTGCTGGGCAGGGGCTGAATTCACACCCCCGCCACCCACCCCCCTCCAGCGCGGCCCCCGTGCGGGGACCTCAGGCGGCTCCCAAGCACCCTGCCAGACGGGGTGTGCACAATATTTTACTCTAACAGCAAATCTGTCTCCAGTAACCACACAGGGGACCCACAAGAGTTGGTTGCCTAGTAAAGGAGGCTCCTAACTAAAGATCTCAAGACAACTGTACTGAAAACCACTTGAAAGTGGCTGCTGAAGGCTGGCAGAGGGCTGCATGTTAAGGTGGTCCTTAACTTCGCTCTCTGTGTCCCACGAGGTCCCTCTGAGCTGTGCTAATGCAGTCCTCTGGGTGCCTGAGATGCTCTTTGGGGAGCACAGAGAAACCCTCTTGTTCCTAGGGGAGACTATGCCAGCTGTTTCCTCTGATCAAAGCCCCAGCAACCAAAAAGGAAGCCAAAGGGATGTTATGGTAACAGGGAAAAGCAGCTGCCTCCTGAGGACACCCAGCCCTGCACCTTCCCCGTGGAGGCAGCAGCCTCCAAGAGCAAACCCAGGGAATCTGGTGCATGAGTGTGAGATGCAAGCTGGGGATGGTTAGCACTTTCCCCAGAGGGCTGCAAAGATGCTGAAGGGCCTGGAGCACCTCTGTGAAGAGGAAAGGCTGAGAGCCCTGGGGCTGAGAGCCTAGAGGAGAGCGACCCCAGAGGAGATCTGAGCAATGCTCAACAAGACATAAAAGAGTGAGCTCCTACCTGGAGTACTGTGTCCAGTTCTGGAGCCTCTGTTCCAAGAAGGATCTGGAGATGCTGGAAGGTGTCCAGAGAAGGGCCACAAAGATGATCAAAGGGCTGGAGCTGCTCTGCTCTGAGGACAGACTGAGGGAGTTGGGGCTGTTCAGTCTGGAGAAGGCTCCAAGGAGACCTAATTGTGGCCTTCCAGTATCTGCAGGGGGCTACAAGAAAGCTGGGGAGGGACTTTGGAGGGTGTCAGGGAGGGATAGGACTGGGGAGCATGGAGCAAAACTAGAAGTGGGTAGATTCAGATTGGATGTTAGGAAGAAGTTCTTCCCCATGAGGGTGGTGAGAGCCTGGCACAGGTTGCCCAGGGAGGTGGTGGCAGCCTCCTGCCTGGAGGTGTTTGCAGCCAGGCTGGAGGTGGCTGTGAGCAACCTGCTGTAGTGTGAGGTGTCCCTAGCCATGGCAGAGGGACTGGAACAGGCTGATCCTTGAGCTCCCTTCCAACCCTGACAGTTCCATAACAAGGGACTCTTTGCTCTTTGAAATGAATGCAGCTAGCCAGGGAGGGAACCCTCCTGGGAAAATCCCTTCCTGCTTTCTTTGGAAGGCAGAGGAAAGGGAAAAAAAACCCAACCCACCTCATTCCACCTTCTCCAAGAGCCAAGATGATTGTGTGTGTGTGTGCAATCATGAGAGTGTCATGTGTTAGACCAACTATGAAGCAACCAGCAGCAGGACTTGTGTGAGCAGCAGTGTTTGTGTGATGGATGCTGACTTTTTTCCTCCCCCCCCCCACACACAAAAGCAAACCAAAACCAAAGCAAAAAATCCACCTTCCCCTCCTGTCTTTTTTTTTTTTACCTGCCCCCCTCCCACCTCTTAATTTGTAGTTTTCTGGTGTTAGCAAGGCTTATAAGACACATGCTCCCAATTAGCTGCTCCTCTTAATTTAAATGCTTCATAAATTATCTCCTGTGCTGGTGGATTATCACTTCATAATGCGAGTTAGCATTTAAATAAATAGCTGCGATGTAGGAAATTAGAGAGGTTTACAGGCTGAGGCAGCAGCATAATGAAGGGAAATACCACAGCAGCTGAACAGGGGTTGGGAGAGCTGGGGAGATGTGATGAGACAGGAGGTTATTAGTTTTCATATGTTTATATATATATATATTTAAGGTTTACACCCCACCCCACCCTTTCACCTTTCAGCAACCACATTCGGTCTGCAGCAAGGCAGAATGCGGCTCAGAACCCCAGCAGAGCAGGAGCCTTCTGTAATGGCTGAGCATGAAGGGAACAGAGAATTGCTAAGCAGCTGGTTTAGTCAAGATGATGCAACTGCAAAGTGCCTCTTTGGAGCCAACTCTTGGTTGCCTCCCGAGGCAGCCCCTTTGAAAGCAACTGGGCTGCTTTCATAGCATTGTTAGGGTTGGAAGGGACCTCGAGGCTCAGCCAGTTCCAACCCCCCTGCCATGGGCAGGGACACCTCACACTGCAGCAGGCTGCTCACAGCCACATCCAGCCTGGCTGCAAAAACCTCCAGGGATGAGGCTGCCACCACCTCCAACCTGCTCCAGTGCCTCACCACCCTCATTGGGAAGAATTTCTTCCTAACTCTGACTACATCATAGAATGATCTGGAACCTGGCTGGACTCCATGCTCTGCCCAGTGAGTATTGTCAAGCAGGTAGCCCAGGGACACCTCAAGAGTGCAGGCTTTCTGCAAAGAATCACAGAATTGAATTGTTTTGGTTGGAAAAAAACCTCCAAGATTGAGTCCAACCTTCAACCCAGCACCACCAAGGCCATTAGGTGCCCTGGCCACAGGTCTCCTGAACACCTCCAGGGATGGGGACTCCACCACCTCCCTGGACAGCCTGTGCCAATCCCTGACCACTTTGTCAGTCAATATATTTTCCCCTCATCTCCAACCTAAGCCTCCCCTGGCACAATCTCAGGCCGTTTCCTCTCATTCCATCACCTGATACCAGAGAGAAGAGCAACATCTGACCCCCTCCTTCCCTTTCCAGCAAATTTAGGACTGGAAAAGAAAACCTTAGGACAAAGCAGAGCTGAAACTGTAGTGAGAACACTCAGTGGGGAAAGCAGTGAGGGAAGCAGGTGCAGGGTTGGGGGGAATTGGGGAACTAGCTCTGTCTAACTTCCAAAGCTAATGAGCATTCATTTAGTAAGCCAGGTAGCTCCTGCCAGGATTTCAGCACCATGAATAAGATCAAGCCATAGGCAAAGAGAGGTTTGAACCACTGTCAGCAGCTCCCCAGTGCTCTTTCAGCTCAGTTTCACCATTATTGACATAAAGGTAGAAAATTAGGAAGTCAGGGCAGGGGGAGAAAAGCCTCAGGACAACTCCTTAGGGGCCAAAGGCTCTCTCCAGTGCTTGCTGCTCTTGCCTTTGATGCCACTGCTTCTTTCTCTGCCACAGGAGAAAACTCTGGGCAAGATCCTGGGCAGCAGTCAATCACACCTGAGTGCCACCAGCTTCTGTGAGAGCTGAAGGCACAGAGGCATGAGTGGGCTCGGGACCCTTTGCTGTTTGGTCATGCAGGGAGCCTTCAGGTTGAGCTCTGCAGCTCTCAGGGCAAGTTCAGCTCTCCCAGCTCCCTGCTTGCTCACACAGAGACGAGTCCCAGCATGTCAAAATCATGGATCATTTTTCCCAAACACATGAAAATCATAGAAGCCTTGACAGCCTTGACCAAAGTCCAGCCTTAGGCAGGAGAGTAAAGTTATTAGTTGCCTGGTTTCCCAGGGAAAGTCTGACACATTAGGATCTCACAGTCAGTGGCTCTAAGTGTAATGGGCAGGGTGTGATTTTTTTTTCCCCCTGCCTGGGTTCTGCAGTGAATTTGCAGCATGTTGAATACATTTTGCTGTAGGACAGAGCAAATGATCTGGGCAGAGCCTTGCATTAGCACCAAACCCCTCTCTGTTTAATGGGAGTTCTGTCTAACTGACAGCACAATTTGGGCCTTCCTTGTATTTCATCTACTTCAAGAGCAGGGGGTCAAATTGTCTCATCATTTACATCCACACAACCCTGCTAATCCCCAGGAGAGCTGCTGAGTGGAAGCTCAGGACAACCTGTAACTGACTCAATTTTCTCTGCTTAGCATAGCACCTTCCAGCTAATTCTTTTTTTCCCTAGCAATGAGCCTCCCAAAGGCTCTTGGTTACAACCCCAGGGCCTCCTGAGCAGATAGGGCTGAACATGGACAGGCTGCAAGAGTTGGGGTTGCTCAGCCTGGAGAAGAGAAGGCTCCAGGGAGAGCTTAGAGCAACCTTCCAGTACCTGAAGGGGCTACAGGAGAGCTGGGAAGGGACTTTTTACAAGGGCTGGGAGTGATGGGATGAGAGGCAATGGCCTTGAGCTGGATGAGGGAAGATTGAGACTGGAGATGAGGAAGAAATTCTTTCCAGTGAGGGTGGGGAGACACTGGAGCAGGTTGCCCAGGGAGGCTGTGGATGTACCATACCCAGAGGTGTTGAAGGCCAGGCTGGATGAGGCTTTGAGCAACCTGGGCTGGTAGGAGGTGTCCCTCAGGGACAGAGGATTGAAATTGGATAATCTTTAAGGTCCCTTCCAACCCAAACCATTCTACAGATCTATGGGCAACTGGTTGGACATCTGTTGGAAGGAGATTTCCTCCTGGACCTGTCAGGACATACTGATAGAGACTGAGGTGTTGCTTGGAGAGGATGCAGATCATCCTGCACAGAGTTCCAGTCAGCCCCACAGGATCCTCATTTCATCCTACAAGTGGCATTCAGAGAGTGAACAACAATCCTGCTCCATCCAACATAGAACCATGGAATTGCTTTGGTTGGAAAAGACCTCTAAGATCACTGAAACATCCAACAGGTTCCAGGGGCTCTTCATACCTCCAAGTTTCCAGGGGGCAAAAGAAAGGCTCTGTGGGCCAGGGTGTCCTGGTGCTCACAGACCTGCACTGGCTCTGTCCTCTGGGGCATATTTGCATCTCTGTGCCTCCAGCCAAGGCATCACTTTGCCTTCTGCACCAGGCAGAAGGTGCTGCTGGCTTCTTTCTGTGCTTAGAGCCTCAGAATCCTCTATTTTGCTGCATGGACTCAGAAACCAAGGCTTCTGCCCTGCCTGCAAGGGCTCCTGAGGTCGAAGATGCGTTGGGTGCTGACTGCAGGAGGCAGGGCTGGGAGCCCCAGGTCTGGAGTCCTTCAGGGAGGTGCTGGTGCCACTTTTTTCCCCAGCCTCACCTTTCCTCCTGAAAGGGCACTGCAAATAATAAAACTGGGAGCTGCTGCATAGATCTTTCCAACTGATCTACTAATCATATTTCTTCAAATTTTATATCCCTGACCCTTGTAAAGGGATTGCAAGGAAGGCCTTTTTTAAGCTGCATTTTAATAAGTCAATATGAAAGCTCAAAATTATTTAAAGCTTCTTAAATAGGATTATATTTGATTTCTTGAGGGAATAGTGGGGGATAGGCTAGTAAAGATGTTCTGTCCTGCTGAGGTTTTATTACATTAAAGCAACAGCATCCTTTTTAAACAGCAAAAAAAAACCCTCCCCACCTTCCTCTAGTCTCTGATGGAAATGGAGATTATTCTGTACAGGAGGTGACTGAAGTTGGTAGGTTCCTCTATCTGTGATCAGAGATTAGAGTTTCTCCTTCAGTGGAAGCTGAGAGATTCATAGAATGGGTTGGGAGGGACCCTAAAGATCATCTAATTCCAGCCCCCTGCCATGGGCAGGGACACCTCCCACCAGCCCAGGATGCTCAAGGCTTCATCCAACCTGCCCTTGAACACCTCCAGGGAGAAGGCAGCCACAGCCTCCCTGGGCAGCCTGTGCCAGTGTCTCCCCTCCTTCACTGTAAGGAATTGCTTCCTCATCTCCAGCCTCAATCTCCCCTCTACCAGCTTCAATCCATTGCTCCTTGTCCTATCACTCCTTGTCAACAGTCCCTCCCCAGCTTTCTCATAGCCCCTTTCAGGTACTGGAAGGCTGCTCTAAGGTGTCCCTGGAGCCTTCTCTTCTAGTTCCTGAGCCAAGGGTTTGCCCCAGCTGAACAAGTTCTGTGTTAGTCTCAAAGATCTGAGCATTTTGTTCTGGGAGGTACAACAAATGTAGAGACTTCATGCAAGCTCTCCTGTGAAATGCCAGAGAGCTCTCAAGGCACCCAGGGGCTCTTTTGCAGCCAGGGATTGAATTTGCCCCTAAAAGTCAGAGGTCTGTGCCCCTGTCCTGCCCTGTGGGCAACGTGGTCACACTCAGTCTGCTCAAAGAGGCTCATGGTGGAATCCTCACTTGCATTCAACTCCTCCAATGTCATTGTGGCTTCTCTGGCAGTATTCAGTGCAGCAGGTTCTACAGAGCCCAAAAACAGATTCAGGAGGAGGAAATTAAAGCTATCTGGATGGGGCTGAAGGAACCAGGAGGAAGTTAGGTGGTGTAAAGAGCAGCTTCACTAAGTGGAGTGGTGCTGAACATAAGCTGGGACAACATCTGGCCCTGAGAGAACAGAAGGGGATTTTTCTTGGAGCAGCAGATGGGGAGGTTTACAGAACAGATCTTACTAAGGATGAACACAGAAAAGGTCACAATTGCTGGAAAGGGACAAAACCTACCTTGTTCAATGCATTGTCCCATTGCCTCAGCCTTCAGAGGATGCTCTCTCTCATCCTCAAGCAACCAGGGAGCCACAGAATGGTTTCTACCAGAAGAGAACATTAAGATCCAGCTGTTGCCCCAGCACTGCCAGGTCACCACTCACCCAAGGCACTCAGCTTTGAAACCTCTCCAGAGAAGAAGACTCCACCACTGCCCTGGGCAGCCTGGTCCAGGGCTTCACAAATCTTTGGGGGAAGAAATTGCTCCTAATTGCCAACCTAAACCACCCCTGGCACAACTTGAGGCCATTTCCTTGTGTCCTCTTACTTGATCCCTGCCAAAACAGAGCAACAGCCAGCTGGCTCCAGCCTCCTTCCAGGTAGCTGCAGAGAGGCAGGAGGTCTCCCCCCAGCCTTCTTTTCTTCAGACTAAACAGCTCCAGTTCCCTCAGCTGATCTTGACAAGACTTGTGCCACATCCTGCTCCCAGCTGAAGCTCCCTGCTCCCTCTGAAGCCAAGAGACACTGAGCCAAAGCATTTCCTGGCAGGATTAGACTTCAGGGTTACCACACAGGAGGTGTCCCCAAGGCTATGGCTCTCTGGCAGATGACAACCCCACCACATCCTTCTCAGCTCCTCTCTAGAGGCCTCATATCTCTCTCTGGGGAGCCAAATGCAAAGATGATGAAATGATTCCTTTTGCCAAGGTGCTCCATGCTGTTCTGCCCACGTTCTCCCCACAGGTCCCAGAACTGCCACAGCATCAAAGACAGAATGACTCCAGTTTGTCCCACCCTGATCCATCCACACTCACTTCCACTTTACCCCTGATATCAGAGCAAGGACTCAGAGATGTCTGTCTCCATTTACCTGCCCCAGGGCCACCCAATCCTGTCCCAAGCCCCTCCACCATTGTCCTCAAATCTCTTCCCTGCTCATTCTGCCTCTTAGAGGTGGATGTAGCTCAGGAGAGATGAGGTGCAGGCAAGACCTTGGTCTAGCAGCAGCTATAAACTGCACCCCACCCTCATTCAGCCCAGAGCACCCATCCCTGCTGCCAGCAGCTTTGTCTCCTGACTAGAGGATGCTGCTTCTCTCCAGGGCTTGTAAGCAAGCAAGAGGCTGCTGTGAACTTCCCAAGCTGTGACACCCACCACAGAAACACAAATGTGCTGCTCTGACCTCCAGTGCTGCCACAAAACCTTACCCAGGCACAGATGTATCTTCAAGTCAGGAGCAGGCTTCCTAGAGCAGCAGCAGATCCTTTCCAATATTTCTGTCTCAATTAGAGTCAAACACTTTGGTGAGGCTCAGCCCTGGGGGCTGTGCCTGGGCTGCCTGCTCCCAGCACTGAGACCAGCAGCAGAAGCAGCCAGAGGCAGCACAAGAGGGCAAGGTGCTGGTGATTTACC
This sequence comes from Dryobates pubescens, assembly GCF_014839835.1. Lineage (NCBI taxonomy): Eukaryota > Metazoa > Chordata > Aves > Piciformes > Picidae > Dryobates > Dryobates pubescens. The sequence goes on from NC_071640.1 coordinate 1,738,600, forward strand.
AGGGCTGAAGTAATTCACCCTGACACAGAGGCATTGAGGAGGAGCTCAGGGTCCAGCAGGTGCCCCTGAAGACCCAAGAGTTATCTGGTGCCACACATCAGCAGCAGCAGGCTCAGAAACTGACTCCCTAGCAGAGAAAAGCTTTTATTTTCCTGGACCAAACTCCTTCTCAAAGAGCAGAAAGGATCAGCTCTGTTGTGGAGAACACACTCAAAGAACTCTTTGGATTGGGGAAGACCTCCAAGATAGAGTCCCACCATCCACCTAAGACCACCATGGTCATTAAACCATGGCCCCAAGTTTCTTGAACACCTCCAGGGATGGGGACTCCACCACCTCCCTGGGCAGCCTGTGCCAGCCCCTGACCACTCTTGCAGTGAAGAAATGTTTCCTAACCTCCAACCTAACCCTCCCCTGGCACAATTTCAGGCCCTTGCCTCTCCTCCTATCATCTGATACTAGGGAGAAGAGACCACTCCACACCTCACTGCAGCCTCCTTTCAGGGACCTGCAGAGAGCACTGAGGTCTCCCCTCAGCTTCCTCTTCTCCACACTAAACAGCCCCAGCTCCCTCAGCTGCTCCTCACCAGACCTGTTCTCCTTCACTGCCCTTCTCTGGACCCACTCCAGCACCTCAGTGTCCTTCTTAGAGCCCCAAACTGATCGAAATATCTGAAGTGTGGCCTCACCAGTGCTGAGAAAGGCAACTTCCAGAGCTGTAACCCCCTGCTGCTGAAGCTGTCCTCCCAACAGCACGTTATCTGCTAACTCAAGCATCACAGAATCATGGAAGAGACCTCCAAGATCATCCAGCCCAACCTTCAGCCCAAGACCACCAAACAAGGAGTGACTCCTGGTCAGAGCCCCAGGATTTAGGGGCAAATAGGAGTTTTCAACACCACCAAGCAGCAGCAGCCCCTAGAGAGCGAGCAGAGCCACGAAGGCAAACAGGAGTCTCGTGCACGCAACTGCTTTCATATCTGCCTGCCCCTTTAAAACCAAAATGATGGAGTTCATTTGCATTTAGATCTCTTTGGCTCCCTCTTTTCATCTAAAGACAAATCCTCACAAAGGCTGCTTAATTAGACCAAATTAGATTTCCACCTAGTGGCTTGTCATTCATTAGCAAACGCTGTTCTTTTCTTCTGTTTTGGTAATTAGAGGCAGGGCTGGCAGGGCTCACTTCAGGCTCCAGGTTCTGCCTTGCATCCCTGATTTTGTGCAGATGAGAGAGGGAGGGAGGGGGGGAGAGAGGGAAGAAAAAAAAAATAAGAGAGGAAGAAATTTATTCAAGTTGCATCAAGTCTGCTCAGATTTTACAAGTTGGATAAAGATCATTGCTGGAGTCTTTTATGTAATGGGGTAGAGACTCTTGCTTAAGTCTTTAATGATTAATTGTAATAGCAGATCTGGTGGCAATTTTCAAGACTAAAAGCTGAGCACAAACAGCTCCCAGGCGGAGCTGCTGTGCCAGGCAGTGTGTGGCTTGGCTCAGAGGAGGGGTTCTGCCTCAGGGACCTCCATGCCTGGCCCTTGGTTGTTGTCCTCCTGGCCCCCACTGCGAGCAGAAGTGATGGGAAGGGGCAAGCTGCTGCCCTGGGGTTGGGTAGGTAGAATCCTGGGCTGGCATCGTGACACTGCTGAGGCCACACCTTGAACATTTGCTTCAGCAGGACATGGAGGGGCTGGAGCTGGTCCAGAGAAGGGCAACAAAGCTGGGAAAGGGTCTGGAGAAGAGGGCTGGGGAGGAGCAGCTGAAGGAATTGGGGTTGTTTACCCTGGAGAAGAGGAGGCTGAGAGGAGACCTCACTGCTCTCTACAGCTCCCTGAAGGGAGGCTGCAGCGAGGTGGGGTTGGTCTCTTCTCCCTAGAATCAGGTGACAGAACCAGAGGAAATGGCCTGAAGTTGTGCCAGGGGAGGGTTAGGTTGGAGATCAGGAACAATTTCTTTGCTGCAAGAGTGGTCAGGGATCCAAGCAGGCTGCCCAGGGAGGTGCTGGAGTCCCCATCCCTGGAGGTGTTCCAGAAGTGTGTGGCCATGGCACCTGGGGACAGGGTTTAACAGCCGTGGTGGTCTCAAGCTGACTCAATGGTCTTAAAGGTCCCTTCCAACCAAAACAATTCTATGATTCCAGCTGCTTCCTCTACCTGCAATATCTAAACCAGTGAGGGACAAGCCTGCATCCCATCCATCCCTGCAGTACTCTTCTGCTGGTGCTATGAGAAATGCAGCTTCTAGAGGAGAAAAAATCATCCAGACCTAGAATCATTAAGGTTGGAAAAGTCCTCCAAGAGTGAGTCCAACCATGACACTTGCACTGCCACATCCATCACTAAACCATGACCCTAAGCACCACATCTCTGTGGGCTTTGAACACTCCCAGGGATGAGGACTCCACCACTGCCTCAGGCAGCCCTCTCCAGGCTTTAAACCACTCTTGCAGTGAAGAAATTGTTCCTCATGTCCAAGCTAAACCTCCCCTGGCAACCTGGTCCTCACTGTGAAGAATTTCTTTCCAGCATCCAGTCTAGAGCTGCCCTCCTCCAGCTTACCACGGTGCTAACAAATCCAGATTTTCAGGGGGGGGTTAGAACAGCACAGAATCCTGGAAGGTCAGAAGGGATCTTCAAAGCTCATCCAGTCCAACCCCACTGCAGGGAGATCTTCTAACTGGATCAGGTTGTTCAGAGCCCCCAGACAATCTGACCTGGAATGGTTCCACAGAGAAGGCATCTTCCACCTTTCTGAGTGACCTGGGCCAGGGTCTCACCACCCTCACTGGGGAAAAAAAAATTCTTCCTTGTATCTAGTCTCAACCTCCCCCCTCTCACTTTAAAGCCCCCACCCCATGTTTTCCCAACCATTTTCTGTAAAGGAGGCAAAGGGTTTTTCCCCCTTCCACCTTAAAAACCCCCAAGCACCACAACACCCTCAACACCCTCCTCAACCAACACCCCCAAAACCCCCAACCACAACACCCCAAAACCAACACCACCACCTCAACCCCCCCAAACCAACACCATCACCCCAAAACCCACACACAACCAACACCACCACCTCCAACCCCCCAAAAACCAACACCATCACCCCAACCCACAACCACCACCACCCCTTCAACCCCCCCAAACCAACACTGCTCCCTCCAAAACCAACCACACCTCAACCCCCCCAAACCAACACCACCAATCCAAAACCCCTCAAACTCCCAACACTGCCCCCACAACCAACACCACCACCCCAAACCCCCCCACAACCAACACCCTCCAAACCAACAACACCCCAAAGCCCTATCCCTAACCAAAACCAACCCCAGCCCCCCATAACCAGCCACCAAACCAACCCCAGCCCCCCAAACCAACCCCAGCCCCCCAAACCAGCCACCAAACCAACCCCACCAAGCACCAAAACCTCATCAAATTTGCCTCTCTCCCAACACTGAGCATTCCCTTCTCTCATCTACCTAAACCTGATGTTGAGTTACTGTCCCCCAGAGGCTCTCAGTAGCTGGGTTCTGATGTATCCCTGCACTTTGTAGCTCACTGCCTTCTTAGAGTGTAATCAAACATCAAGCTAAGTAGCAAATAAATCTCCCGGTCTCATAAGCTGCACAGCAAGATCATGTAAATGCAAATGAAGGGCTTGGTTTCAAGCTGTCGCGGGGGGAAGGAGGGAAGGATGCTGGGGCCCTGTCACTGCAATCACTTCCCCCTGCAAGTGCAGTAAATCTGCAATAATAATAGCAATGGCAGCGGGGAGGGAGGGCTTTACTGTGCAAGGGGGTGCCATGAAAAGGGGAACAGAAGGTAGGGAAGGAGGCAGGGCACGGCCGGCTGGAAAGGCGGCGGCGGCAGGGCTGCTGAGGAGGGCACGGGGCGGCTCTGGCTGAGGTGGAGCAGACAGGAGCTTGCCCAGCAGCTTGCAGAGGTCTTTCTCGAGCCAGAGGCTTTTTCTAACCATAGCATGATTGTCTGCCTGTACTCAGCACTGGTGAGGTCATACCTTGAGCGCTACGGGTGACAGAACAAGAGGATGCAGTCTCAAGCTGCGCCAGGGGAGGCTCAGGCTGGATGTTAGGAAGAAGTTCTCAGGTAGTGCTAGGACTAGGGGGAATGGAATGAAGCTGGAGGTGGGGAGATTCAGGCTGGAGGTGAGGAGGAAGTTTTTCACCATGAGAGTGGTGAAGCCCTGGAATGGGTTGTCCAGGGAGGTGTTTGAGGCCCTGTCCCTGGAGGTGTTTAAGACCAGGCTGGGTCTTAACAAGGGTTAACAATCCCTGCCTCCATCTCTGGCTGTGCCTCTCAGCCCAGACATCTCCTCTGCAGCCTGTCTCACCTTTGGGGAAGTGATGCAACATGTGTCAGTGTGCCACAGATAGCAGGGTATGGAACACAAGGAGTCTCGCAACCAAACACAGATCCTTAAAGGTTGTGTACTTCCTCACACCTTTTAACACACCCACCTGCCACAAACCCATCCCTGTGCCTCCCTCTTCCTCCACAGCAAACACCATTAGCACCCAAACACGAATTTAGGGCTCAAACCTGGGGCTGCACAAATCAAAGTTACCTGGCAAAGACCAAGGAGCTCAATGCACCCTCAAATGCTACCTGCCCTAGTGGGAGGTGTCCCTGCCCGTGGCAGGGGGGGTGGAACTGGCTGATCTCCAAGGTGTCTTTCAACCCAAACCATTCTAGGAATCTCTCAGCCTCCACTGAAGGAGAGACTCTAATCTCTGGTGGCAGATAGAGAAACCTTCCAGCTTCAGTCACCTCCTGAATCGATGCCACCCCACACTCACTCTGCACCCAGCCAGGGTATTCCCTCTGGCCAAACACTCCAGCCTCTGAGCTGCAGCCAGTCTGAGCATGGTCCCCTCCTCACCCAGCCCAAGCATGAAAGTTACCACTTCCAAGGGGGGCAGGATGCATCAGCTGAGCCCTTACAGACAGCTCGAGAGCACAACGCCAAGCCCAGCACACACCTCTGCCTCTCACGGCCCTGTGAGGAGGTGATGATCTCTGCAGGATGCTCTGGGAAGGCTTCAGGAAGCAGTCTGGGGTTGCCTCTTGCAGAGGGGCTGGGGAAGCAGTGTTTCAGCTGCTGGATTTCCCTCACTGAGGTCGTAAAGGGAGAAAACTTACAGAAGGTACCCAGAGAAAATTAGGACCGCCTGGGAGGCAGGGAGAGATGGTTTTAATTAGAGCCAAGAGGTGGGAAATAAGGCAGAGAAATGACATCTTAATGAGGTTTAATGAAGTTGTCTGCTGATGGGCACAGCTGTCAGGCAGATCTGTATTCCAGCCAAGCAGCCTTGTGACAGGCTGAACCTGAGCACGGGCAGCGGTGCCGGAGCTGGGGAAGGGGGAGAAAAAAGGGACCTTCAGCACCAACTTTGGTTTGCTCTCCCCACCCCTTTCCAGCACCACACACCTCCAACACCCCAGGACGAGCAAACCAACCCAGCCCATGAGGCTGCAACAGCATTTGGCTCATTTATGCATGGGGAAGGCTGCAGTCTTTGACTGCACTGAGCAAGAGCCACTCCTGCTACCAATTCCTCTGCCTCTGTGGGTAAAAGATGCTGGCCCAGAGTCCTCAGAGCCTGTTGATGCTCTTCAGGCAGAGGTTCTCTCCATGGTTAACATACTGGAACAGGTCTTTTTTTTTGCCCCCCTTCCTTAATTAATTATCCAGCACCTTCAGCTTTATTTATTCAGTGCCAAGTGCCTGTACAAAGCCCCCTGATCGTGGAAGCAAACTGCCTGCACTCCTTTTGTGATGGACTAAACACCCAACTGTGTTCACCTCAGGTGCTCCACTAGAGAGAATCTTTAACTCCTGCCATTCTTTTTTTTTCTACCCTTCTCATTTAAGAGAGGTTCTGCATTCAAAGGTCTGGAAGCAGCTTTGCCCCACGTTACAAACCCCTCTCCAGAGAGGGAGACTCCACAACCCCCCCTGGGTAACCTGTTCCAGTGTTCTGTCACCCTCACTCAGCTCCTACCCCACTGCTCCTTGTCCTGTCCCTGGGCATGACCAAGCACAGCCTGACTCTATCCTCTGGGCACTCAACATCTCCTGAGCCAGAGTGTTCACTCTGGAGCATAACAACAGTCACCTCCATGTCAGCATTCAGTGATTCACCTGTGAGAAACACCAGAATTGGGTTTCAGTGCTGCAATCCTCTCAACAAGACTTGCCAGCACCCTTCCCACAGAGAACAACCTGTCCCAAAGCACCCACAGCCATGTTTCAGGGCTCCAGGGGTCTTGTTAGAACCATAGCACTGTTTGGGTTGGAAAAGCCCTCTAAGATCATCATACCCAACCTTCAACCACCACCATGGCCACTAAGCCATGTCCCCAAGGGCCATGGCCACACATTTCTTAAGCACCTCCAGGGATGGAGACTCCACCACCTCCCTTGCAGCCTGTTCCAATTCCTGACCAAACTGCTTCCTGACCCTGCTCCAGCTTCACCCTGGCAGGGCTGCACAGCCCCAGGCTGCCAGGCTCTCACCCCTTCCCTCCTCCACCACCTCCCTTTCAAGCTGCAATAAGGTTTCAAGACACACACATCCTGCAGTGACTTCACCATGGAGATGGAAGGGTAGAGACAAAGGGGTGAGGGGAGGTCAGTTAATCCCACAGACACCACCAGGCTGGGACACTCAGGGGCTGGGGACCAGTTCATTTTGAAACTAAAGAGAAGGGAGTTTATTGAGCTCAAGTCCTTTTCTGTGCTATAAACCCTCAGCTCTGCTCCCTCCTCTTCATCCTCTTTCCCCTCCCCCTGCACTATGCCTTGCCTCTGGATTATTCCCAGGCAGGAGGGGCAGCAGGGCTGCTTGGGGAAGTTTAGATCAGTTTTCTAGGGAGGATGCACAGCTTGGAAAAGAAATAACTCAGAGGAATGTTCAGCCTAGCTGCAGCCTCCCCAGCAGACACCACAGCTGGGCATATCCCAGCCCATGCAGGGCTTAGCCAAACAAAAAGACCTTGAGTGCATTTGTATTGGGTCAGATTCCTCCTTCCCAGCAAGACCAGACCTCTTTGTAACTCAGGTATAAACTTGGGTGAAATTCAGCTCTGATGAAGCCTCGTGGCTGGGAGGTCTCCTGTGGCTTGTGTCCAAACAGTGGATTCAAACCCTGCCAAGTGCAGCCAGAGCCACTCCTGGTACTCATGGCCACCTTCTGTTATTAATTGTTGTTGCCAGGGGCTTTAGCTTAGCAGCAAAGGTCTTTATGCTTCTCCTTTACATTCTCTTCTGCAGCCAGAGGTGGGGAAACCCAAGAGAAACTGCTGCACACTGCCAGGCTTGGATTTTGCATATGGGCTGTACATCCAGAGCACAGATGGAGGAGTCCCTGAAGGTATGACACCCTTGCACTACTGCATTTTGGTGGGGAAGTCCTGACACTAAGTCTCTCCCCTCCTTCCCAGTGCTCTTCAATCCTTCTCATCGAGCTGGAGGTGAAGAACTCCAAATTTTCCCCACTTCCCTTAATGTCACCCAGACTGCTTGGTGGCCAGAAAGTTCCCCTCTCATACTGGAAGCTTCTCCAGGATCACAGAGAGCCCAAGCAGAGAGGGGAATGGCAGCTGCAAAGGGGGATCCCCACAGCCACATTCTTAACCTGGTTATATGTGCTCTCAGGGACAATCCCCCTGGGAAATCAGACCTGCTGAGCCAGCCAGGGCAGAGGGTGAGATCCAGAAGGGAGATGTCCCCTAGCAAACACCATGGGCTGGGACACAAAGCTCACCCCACAGCAAAGCTGTGGCAACACGTGTGCTCAGCCTGCCCTCCCAAAGAGGAGCTGCCCACCACACCTGACCTCTGCCTCTGCTGTTTCCTTCCAGCAATAGGCAGCTGGGACACAGTGAAGCCCAGGAGCGTTTCAGCTCGGGACATGCCCCGGGACTTCATCAGCATGAACCGCGGCGCCCTCAGGGCTGGCTGCACCACCGCCAGGGACTTCAATCTCTACTACAAGGCCAAGGACATCCGGCGCAAGGGCGAGGAGTACAGCCACCTGCAGAGGGGCCCTCCCAAGCTCCCTGCAGACTTCACCTTTGGCATCCCACCACGGTAAGGGGGAAGGCTTAGCTACCCCTGCTCAGAATAAGCTTATCCTGTCCTGGGGTGCAGCACGAAAAGTGCATCCAGCAGGACTACAGAGGCTCTTCTCCCCCTCTGCTCTGCCCTGCTGAGACCACATCTGCAATCCTGTGTCCAGCTCTGGGCTCCCCACTTCAAGAGAGACAGAGACCTGCTGGAGAGAGCCCAATGGAGAGCCACGAGGATGATCAGGGGAGTTGAGCATCTCCCCTATGAAGAGACACAGAGAGAGCCCTGGGGCTGTTTAGTCTGGAGAAGAGAAGGCTAAGATCAATGTCTACCAATATGTGAGGGGTGGGGGTCCAGCTCTTTTTGGTAGTGCCCAATAATAAGAGAAGAAACAACAGGCACAAGCTTGAACATAGAAGATTTCGCCTCAACATGAGGAGAAACTTCTTTGGTGTGAGGCTGCTGGAGCCCTGGAGCAGGCTGCCCAGAGGGGTGGTGGAGTCTGGAGGCTTTCCAAACCCACCTGGATGCATTTCTGTGCAGACTACCCTGAGTGGTGCTGCTTTGGCAGGGGGGTTGGACTCAGTGATCTCTGGAGGTCCCTTCCAACCTCTAATGCTCTGTGATACCCTCACATCTCCATCTCCCATACTTCTCAGCCCTACTGCCGCTGGAGCACAGAGGATTTTCTTGCTGTGTGCAGGTCTGGCCCAGACATCAGATTTCATTTTAAGAGCTGGATAATAATCACTATGGGGGCGGGGGGGGGGGGGGGAGGAAAAAACAACCACACACACCCCCCCCAAAAAAAAATTACCCAACCCCAAACCACCAAACAACAGCCACAAATTCCAGAGCAAAGACATGATGAAGAGCAGCCTGGATTTTCCATGATGGTAAATGGGCTTTGCATATGCAAATTGAATGGATTTTAAAATGGTATTTAATGACAATTTTCGTGGCAGGCATTAACATTAATTGCAGCCAAATGAAAATGCAGCATTAGCTTGCTGTTAGCTGCAAATGCCCCAGCCATAAAGCTTTATCTTTATCAGCAGCAGCCCTCAGCGAGGTGACAGGGCTGCTCTGCAAATGGCAGGCAAAAAGGGCTTTTATGGGGGCAAAAGCAGTCCCCCACCCCCCCTCCAAGGCAGGCCAAAAAAGGAGGGGGGGGTGGGGGGAAGAACAAAAAAAAATCAACATCAATTTTGGTTTATTTCTTCATGAGCAGAGGTTAAATGGCTGCCTCTAAAGAAAGAAATAAATTTAGAGTACATCAAGGTCCAGGCAGGTTCCAAAAGCTTTAAGGGGAAAAGCTGCAAGGCCCCAGCCCAGCAGAAGCGCTTTTGATTTAAAGTTCTCCTTGCACAACTTGCCTGCTCCTCAACAGCCACCCCCTCTGCAGGCTGATTGTATTTATCCCTTCACTTTAAAAGCACGTTACAGCCAAAATCAAATTACCAAGGAGTTGTTACAGCCCTGGCAGTAAAAAGGGGGAAGTTAACACACTTGGCCATCACTGCTGAGTTACAGCCCCCAGCTCTGCTGAGCTGTTCCCAGCCCCAAGCCTGTCCCTGCTCACAGCTGACCAGGTTCAGGATCTGCTCTCTTAAACACGGTTTGCTTCTCAACAGATTGAAGCTGCTATCTGCTGTCACAGCCCAAGCCCTGCACAGTTGGGTTTGGTGCTGCTGGTTGGGAGAGCATCACAGCTGAGGCACTTCTCTGGGGGCATGAGGTCTTTTTCCATGACTCCAAGCACTTCACAGAATCCCAGCATGCTGGGGGTTGGAAGGGAGCTCTGGAGATCATCCAGTCCAACCTCAGCAGCTTGCCCAGGGTCACAATGGCCAGTGGGGGTTGGATACTCTCCAGAGAAGGAGACTCCACAACCTCTCTGGGCAGCCTGCTCCAGGGCTCCAGCAGCCTCACACCAAAGAAGTTTCTCCTCCTGGGTTCCAGTTTGTGCCCATTGCTAACCTTTAGACACAGAACCATAGAATTGTTTCAGCTGGTCAAGACCTGCAAGACCAAATCCAACCATTTCTGATGAACAACTCAGGTGCAGTGAAGTCTTTCAACAAGAACACTACCTGCACATCATTCCCTAGCCCAAGGCACAGCTCAGAGGGTGCAGCTGAGAAAAGCAGAGGACAAAGGTGCACTGGAAGTGGCTGCAGCCCCCCTGCCTGACCATAGGATGGTTTGAGTTGGGAAAGCCCTCCAAGAACACCGAGTCCATTCATCAACCCAACACCACCAGGGCCATTAAACCATGTCCCCAAGCACCATGGCCACAGATTTCTTAAGCACCTTCAGGGATGGAGACTCCACCACCTCCCTGGGCAGCCTGCTCCAATCCCTGACCACCTCACACCTGCAGATTGCCTCAGTCAAGGAGTGCTCACTAAACTGGCAGGAACAGAACAGGTAAACACCCCTGCCTGCCTTCACAGGCAAATGAATTCTTAATTTCATCTTGACACAGGAAGAAAATAAGGTTCATGATGGTGATGCTCTGGGCCAACACCCAGAACTCCAATGCAAACCCTCTCAGTCTGCACCCACAGCCCTGCTGCAGCGATTCTGCACTGCTGGAACTGCAGCTGGTACCAGCATGCAGCCTTGGGGCCGTGTTGCCTCCCCTGGGAGCTGCAGCACAGGGGTTAAAGAGCCTCAAACTCAACGACTGCCACAGGAACCTGCTCGTGGTCTGGCACCTGGCAGTGGGCAGCATTTAGAGGGCTTCAAGTCCTGCCAACAAATCTTCAGACCCTGGGCTGCACAGCTGGAGGCTTCTGTCTCCTACAGACACCAAGGTCAGGAGTTCTCCCCAGGCTCACAAGTTGGAGCTTCTCCTGGCTGATCCCAACCAGAATCACACACAAATGCTGTGCCTGCTCTCAGTGCGTTATCAATCACACCCTGGCCCTGCTGCTCCCTCTAGCCCAGCAGATCTCCTCTGCCTCTGCTCTCCACCCGTGGTGGATGTGTGCTGTGTGGAGCAGCTCACACTGGAGTATCCCTTTCCCTGGGATATTTTCCTTCAAAGGTCACCCACAGCCCTCTGCTCCTTCCCTGGGGGCATCTTCCAGGGGAGAGAAGCAGCTCTGCTTGTTTTGCTGATCCCCTCCCTCCCTGTTCCCAGAGCTGGTTGCTGTGGATCATGTGGCCAAGCTTTGTTGGGAGAGTCATAAAAAGGACATTTTTCATCTCTCCTTTTCCCTGCTCTCGCTCCCTCTGCTCTCTCTCAGGATCAGACAGAGATTTATTCCCTCCCTGATGCCTGTGGCATGCAGAGCTGGGAGGGGTCAGGGGAGGCACTGGTGGGACAATAACAGATAATTCAGTGGGTCCCCAGGGGCTTGTCCAGCTCCAGAGCCGATCCATCAGCAGGCAGTGCTCGTGCCAAGGTCAGCAGTAACGAGGGGGTGGTGGGGTCCCCGCCGCCCCCATGGGGCATCCTCCAGGCAGGCTCTCCCTAGTCCATGCTCCAGCCTCTAGTCTCTGCCTGAGCTGCCTTGTGCCAGCCACAGCCTGCAAGAGAGCACTGCCCCCTGAGTGCAGGAGCTGGGCTGACAGAGCCACAGGGTCACTGTGGGTGGAAAGGTCCTTCAAGACCATCACAGAACACATCTGGCTGGAAGAGTCCTCCAAGCTCATCCACTCCAACCCTCGACCCAGCACTGAAGGGTCAACACTAAACCACGTTCCTAAGCACCATGTCCACAGGCTGCTTGTAGAGAGAGGATTTCCTCCTCCTCTGGGTAGTGCAGGTTTCCCAGCTCAGCACAGTGTGTCCTGGAGCACATTCCCGAGGCAAGGACTGCACAGCCATGCTACACCTGCACCTCCTTCAAACCCTGCCTGGCCAGACCCCTGCCACCTCCCACGTGCTGCCATCCACTTGGCAGTTGGCCTGTAGGTTGGGCTGACCTTGGGTGTGCTGGCAGGATTTCCCTGGCACTCTGTCATCCCCGTGGCTCCTGCCGGGTCCCCCCCTCACCGTCTGCCCTCTCTTCAGCCATCCCTCTCCTGAATTTTACATCCATTTTCCTCCTAACTCCATCTCCTCCCACCCTTCCACCTCCCATTCTCTCAAACTCCTCTTAATCCTTTGGCAGCTCCTTTCACCATGCTCCTGCAGCAAACTCACCTCTCCAAAGCATTTCACCACAGTCTCCTTTCCAACTGTTACAGTTGGCCAAGGATCAGTTGTCCAGCACCAGCTCTTCCCTTTGTATCGTTAACAACAGTCCTAAAGCCCCACTGACAATTGTCTCATTGGCCTTTAGCAGCTCAGCTGTTACCTTGGCCATGCCTGCAGCTTCCTGGCTTAGCTCTGTCCTTATCTTTCACCTTCCCTGAGAAAGGAGGTTTCAGTGCTCATGGTTTCTGCTCTGCAAGTGGCCTTTCCACCCAAAGGATCCCTGGAGCTTGCACACAACCAGAACAAAATTCTAGGAAGCTGTCCTAAAGGTGCTGAGGTATTTCCAGCACCTCTTTGACGAAGTGTAGGGTTATTTTGGAGACACTTAAGGAGCATTTCAGGACACTAATGCATGACCCTGGGGAAAAGAAAAGCTATTCCAGCACCTTGAGTACTGGGTTCAGTTTTGGGCCCCTCAATCCAAGAAGGACACTGAGAGGCTGGAGCATGTCCAGAGAAGGGCAAAAGTGGTCAAGGCTCTGGAGAACAGGGCTGGGGAGGAGCAGCTGAGGGCCCTGAGGTTACTTAGTCTGAAGAAACGGAGACTGAAGGGAGACCTCATTGCTCCCTGAAAGGAGGTTGGAGCGAGGTAGGAGCTGGTTTCTTCTCCCTAGTATCAGGTGATAGAAGGAGAGGAAATGGCCTGAAATTGTGCCAGGGGAGGGTTAGGTTGGAGATGAGGAAAAAATTCTTCTCTGAAAGAGGGATCAGGGATCAGAACAGGCTGCCCAGGGAGGTGCTGGAGTCACCATCCTGGAGAAAGGTGAAGGTTACAGCAAGCCCACATCTACTCGCTGGAAGCCAAACAAAGAAAGGATGCAAAGCCACAAAGATCCAAAAGATTGGGGCAAACAAAAGCTGTAGGAAACACAGCTGAGCTCTGACAAAACAGAATGTAAAGCCAGGACACAGGGACTGGCATCACTGTCAGGCTGAAGGCACCAGAAAAAAATGCAAGAGTTAGAAAAGAGAGCTCCACCAGCTCAGGTAATTACACACCCCAGCCAGCTCCACCACGAGAGGCACAGAGCCTCTGCCACCAGCCTCACACTGCTAAGAGAGGAATTTCTATTTCAAGAATAATTTCCTTCAGCTGGAGACATTCCAGGCTGGGTACCTGTTCCCATCACTGTGTGAGCATCAGATCCTGCTCAGCTCCCAGCTACGTCTGCCTGGATCCTGCTGCCTCGTGCCTGGCCAGAAAGCTCTCCTCAAAAATCCCTGAGTGCCCCAGGAAGGTGCTGGCTCTCCTCTGGTGTGGTTACCTGCTGGGGTTCTAACAGTTTCTGACTACTTCAGGCTCCTGGCTTAAGAGAAAACAATTCAAGGTGGTCAAGAAACCTGTGGATGTGACACTTTGGGACATGTGTGGTGTAGGGTTGATGGTTCCAGGCTGGATATGGCTCTGAGCAACCTGATCTAGAGTGAGGTGTCCCTGCCCACGGCAGAGGGGTTGGAACTGGATGATCCTTGAGGTCCCTTCCAACCCTAACAATTCTCTGATTCTATGGTAGACTCAGTGATCTTAGAGGTCTTCTACTTCAGGTTCAATGTGGTCAGGAAATGTGTGGCCATGGCACTTGGGGACGTGGTTTAATGGCCAAGGCTGAAGTTGGAGATCTCTTACAACCAAAACAATTCTATGGTTCTGGGGTTGACTCAATGATCTTAGAGGTCTTCTGCTTCAGGTTCTTGGCTTAAAAGAAAGCAGTTCAAGGTGGTCAGGAAATGTATGGCCATGGCACTTGGGGACATGGTTTAATGGTCATGGTTGAAGTTAGTGATCTTAGAGATCTCTTCCAACCAAAACAATTCTAAGGTTCCATGGAAACAAGCAGCCAAGCCATGGTCTGCAGAGCATTCAGGTCCTGCACATCAGCCACAGAGCTGAGATTTATCCACCTAAGCCCACCATGGCCATCAACCCAAAATCTTCAATTAAAGTCAGCCAAAAGCTATCTCCAACCCCTCCCCCAGAAAAATAAAACCAGCCCAAATTTAAAGCCCAACTTCCAGCTTGTAAAGGCAGTGATTTGATGACTAAGAGCTGGTCTGGCACCTCCACTGCAAGACATGTTTAGCACTGTCACAAGTAGACATCTCACTCCCGGCCTGGCAGGGAATAGTAAAGCAAATTGGTGCTGTTGCAGCCCTGTGTGCTCCTAAGCACAGCTATGAGCACCTGATAAATCTTGTAAAGTGCATGTTTACAATGGATTTTATTCTTTTTACTGTCCTCTGCATACGAGCCCTCTGAGCAAAATAACAGATCCTCTGACACTTAGAAGCAGCCACTGCCCACAGTGAAGATCATTTATATTGTTATTTCCTCTGCCCAAATTACAAGGGATTGTAAAAGCAGCTTTGGAGAGCTCAGGCCTCTGATAGCACAGCTCCTGCCGTTGCTGCAGGGGTGGAAGATTCACTGTTTCAGCTGAGAGTTTTACCAGCTCACAGACTGGGAGGGGAAGAGGGGAAAAAAAAGGGGGGGAGAGGGGGGGAACCAACAACCAACCAACCAAAATTGGTCCCTGAGTGTTTTCCTACCAATTTTTCTCTTGTTGTTTTCTTCAGTGGTTAATGGAAAGTGAGGACAAGTGGAGATCATTTAAAAATGATCTTTCAGGTCTCTCCACGGGTTTATTGCCAGCACCTATTTAGAGGACCATAAAGCTGTAAGAGGCCTCTAACTTCACCACACAGCCCCCGAGCTTTAGGGAAATGAAGAGCCTTCAGCTTGGCTCCCTGCTCGCTCTGCCATCTCTCCGCCCCCAGCCAGCAGCCGCTAATTGAATTCGCTCCCCCAAAAAGCCTTTTAACAAATTGTAAGTGACCTTTTAGACGAATTTCCAAGTCAAGAGCCCGCCACTAACTGCTCGTCCCTCCTCTGCCATTCACCCTTATGCAAAACCCACAAACAATTAAAAGAAATAAGGCTGAGCCCAGGGCCCTCTTTCCCAATTAGCTGCAGGAGGCGATGCTGGGGAGGGTGGCTAAGTGCTTCAATTACCTCGGTCCTCCTCGCTGCCCTTGTTAGAAGAGACAGGTCCACTGGCCAAAGGGGAACAATTAAGGCAAGGCAGAGCCAGGCGGTTTGCAGGGGGATGCTGGAGCCGTGCAGGCTCTCACACAAGGGCCAGAGCTGTAATCATAGCCCAGGTTCCTGCTGGGCTACACAGAGACAAATTAACGGTAGATGGATTGCTAGCTCCAGCCCATCGGTAAGGAGGGAGGTGATAGAGCAGCACAAGGAGCTGCAATCAGAGCTGTCCTGGGCTGTCAGTCCCCTTCTGGGGCAGAGGGACCTGAACATAAGGGCCTGTGGCAAGGGGCAATCGTTTGAAACTAGAGCAGGGGAGATTTAGGTTGGGTATTAGGAAGAAGTTCTTTACTATGAGAGTGGTGAAACACTCGGAACAGATTGCCCAGGTTGCAGACACCTCATCCCTGGAAGCGTTTAAGACCAGGCTGGATGAGGCTTTGAGCAACCCGGGCTAGTGGAAGGTGTTGAATGGCAGAGGAGTTGGAACTAAATGATCTTTAAGGTCACTTCCAACTCAAGCTATTCTATGACTAATGCCCTGCTGCTGCCTGCCTTGGTGGCAGCTCAGTGTCCCAAGCAGAATCACCGACCCCAGCTTGTGCTTTCTGTGCTGAAGACAGTCTGTGCAAGCAACACTGAGAAGCCCCACACTCCAGAGATGCTGGAGACCAAACTGGTTCCCGACAAGCTGGTGGCAGCCAGTTCAACTGCTCTGGTCATGAGCCAGGGGGAGATCTCACTATGGACCTGAATACCACAAGACCAACCCTTCCCATCGTGAAGTACACCAGAGAGGAACACAAAGGTGGTGGCCCCTGCTGCTATCTCCTCTATGGACTGAAGACCCCAAAACCAGATCCTGGCTGTGCAGCAGAAGCTCATCATCTTAGATGGAAGGACACCAGCAAGGACTCAACCCCACTGAAACCTCATTGACCTTCCAGGAAGCAGTTCAGTTTTCAGGATAAACAACAGAGTTTTGATATCAGGACTGCAAAATGCTTCCATTATCTGACTTAGCTGCTGCAGAACATTCATGCAGGGCCAGGTCCTGCTGTCACTAAGCTGCTGCCGAAATCAGCTCAGGGTGGGTTGGGTTTCTTTTGGTGCAACCCAAACAGCTGTGCAGCCACTTGGGGAACCAATGCCCGAGCAAGTGTCCTCTGCTCCACTCCCCCCAGCACAGCCATCCTGAGCAGCAGCAGGAAGGATGCTCTGGCTACCAGGAGAGCCAACAAGAAAATAAATCCAAGGGCTGGAGCTGATGCTAAAATATTAACAGGGAACACTTTGAATGAGACAAGAAACAGGCAATCAGGAGGCAAGGTTTTACCCTTTTGCAGCACATTTTCAAGCAGGTGCAAAGCCCCTTCCTGAGCCCCTTTGCATCCATTTTTGCCAAGCACCTTTTTTATATTCCTTTTTCTCGTGTGTGTGTGCAGCTGATGCCTACAAAAACCTTTGAAAAGAAGTTTTGAAGGGAGGCTGACAACCTTGAAACCTCGAGAGCAGCGTGGCATTGACGGGTGCCTCTCCCCGAGCCGAGTGTTATGGGCAGGTTTTAATTTCATTTTAACAAAATAGCTGTCTCCGGTGGAAGAAGCATCAAGAGCTAAATGAGGACCCATCTTGAGCTGAATCAACGTTGAGCAGACCTCGGCGCCGGCATTGATTTCCCGGGAAGAAAAAAAAACTGCCTCTGGCTACTAAACCAAATTAGTAGTCACTGATGACCAATTATTTTGCCCCACTGTGAAGGGAGAGGAGTACTAAAATTCCAGTTTGTCAGACCCAAGGCTCCCTTCTCAAACACCTTTCAAGGAGCCTGTAACCAAAAGCCTTCCCCCCACTCCCCCCCGATGGTTCTGATGCCTCTCTCCCCTGTTTTCGGCAACTTCTCTGCCTCCAAAGTTTTAATGAGCTGCTGGCTCCGAGGAGGAGCTGCCAGAAAGGGAGCCCCAGCCCAAGCTGCTGGAGCATTATTTGGCAGGGCACAAATCACAGCTGTCAGAATTTATACACACCCCCCAAGAAGGAAAAGAAAGAAGGGAAGGGAAAGGAAAGGAAGGGGAAGGAAGGGAAGGTGTCAGCCTAATGTTTGCAAATTATAATTACCATTTCTCTTGCATGTCCCTGGTGCCTTCATTTCAGCTAAATCCCAGCTCTGAGGTATCAGCTGCAAAAGCACTGAAGGCTCATGCTGAATAAAATAGATTTAACTGGTTTGTAGCTCATTTAAGGCCTACACTGCTTTTATTTTAACACTGTTAATACTTTATTATGCCTGGGTTTTTTAAGGTTGTTTTCGTGGCCAAGCAGCCCTATTAGGAGGCTGCAGCTCCTTTTGCAGGGAGCTCCCTGGCAGGCTGGCAGCACCACATTGTATAACCACGCTAGCAGGAGCTTGTCACTGCAGTTGGAAAATAGGTCTGTACCCTGCCTCTTGAAAGTAAATTAGAGAGAGAGCCTATTAGAGAGACAGGGACTGCTTGAGGGATAATAGTTCTGAAAGTGTGCACAGATAAATTCTAAAATATTTAGGGATTGTCAAGCACCAGAAGTGGCTCCAACTATTTGACTATAAAAGGAAGCACCTGATTCTTTCATTAATTTCCTTCTTATTCTTCTTTTTCCACAATTATAAATAATTTGTCACATCCTAGCAGAACTTCTTTCCCTTCCCTTTCTGTGGCAGGGCGCTGGTGCCAAAACCAAGATGGATCTGAGCTCCCCTGAAGGAGGTGGAGTTGAACCCACCAGAAGTGGGGTTTTTTTTTCCAGTGGGTGCTTCTTCCCCCACTCTCCCCACAGCAGCCACACACCACAAACAGCCAAATCCTCCCAGCCCAGGGTGACAAAAGGAAGCAGAAGACACAAACTCTTCGTTCCTGCCCTTCAGTACCACTAAAGCAAGAGGAGCTTGTCCCAAAGGCCAGCTGCAAGTGAGCAACTGCCACACTGCCAAGAGGCACCAATAGTGAGGCCAAAATTCCCCCCACCCCACCCCACGAAGAGCAGAGTTTGACCTACAAAGAGCAAACCACCTCGCTGTGACCTTGGGCAGAGAAGTGTCACCTGATGTCCCCTGCTCCTCCTCACTGCTTCCCTCAAAGGAGGCAGGAGAAGCCAGGAGAAGCCTCACATCCTACAGCCCCACCAGAGCTCAGATCCACAGCTCAGCACAGGAACCATTCCCACCCATTTCAGAGGCAGGGCATGCGTGCAGCAGCCCAGGCAGGAGCCTATATTTTGCTGGTTCAGGACTTAAATGCGATTAATCACACGGCAGGGAAGGATCTCTGAAGAGCATCAACCCAAATGTGTCCTTTCAAGCATTTACTTACGAGCCAGCTGTGGACTAATCAGTCACCAACTGCCTGGTCCACTGGAGATGGTAAAAGTCACCTCCATAGAGATGTGAGAGCACATTCAGCTACCACAATTAAGAACTCACACCAAAATCAAATCAATGATCAAGCACCACAGACAAAGGGCTCTGTGTTTTCCTGCACCCCTCCCACACCAGGGAAGCTCCTGCCTTGGAGAGCAAAGGGCCAGGCCAAGGAAATGAGCCCATGAGGAAGGCTGGCAGCAGCACATGGTGAGGGCCACCACAATGCAATGAGACTGGAGACCCACGAGCACAATCAGCCACCTGACCACAGCTTTGCCACCTCTTTTATCCTCTGAGAGCCCTTTTTTCCCCCTCAGCTCTGATCAGTAGGAGATGTCAAACTGGGAGGGAAGGAGGGGAGAGAAGGGGGCACAACAAAGGGTAAAGGTCAGTGTGGCCCTGGGCACCAAGTCTGGGGAGCAGCAGAGCTGATTTGTAAGGCAAGCCTTGCAAAGCCCTGCAGCCTGTGATCTGTGGGAGAGGAGGGCTGCAGAAGGATGTCTCCTCTGATATGAATGCCCCCTCGGGATGGATACTGCTGGATTGCACATCTAGTATCATTAGAAAACACCACCATAGATTAGGCTGGTTTGAAGCATGTGGTGTGCAATAATTAAGTAATAAAAGTCACCATGGGGGTGAAGGAACAAGAAGCAGAAGAGTTACTATTTGCATATGAGCTGCTGGAGCCCTCCCTGATCATCAGAGGTTCTCCAGGCTGCTACAAACTGGTTGCTACCCAATTTTGGACACAGTCCTGCCAAAAGCCACCAAGCACCAACTCACTCTGTGGCACACAGGCTGCATAAAACAACCTTCTGGTGGAGCTGGTAGCCCAGAAGTGGTTCAGCAGTCATCTCAGGGCTCCAGTACCTTGCTGTTGGTCCAGACAGGCAGGGAACATTCTGCCTTTGTTATGAGAGCTGCAGCTGAGGGCAGTGGGCTACAGGTGGGAGCAGAGCAGGGCGTGATGGCTCCAGATGTTGGTTGCTGCTGAGATGGGTGAAGTCCTCTTGAGCAAGATATACATGGACCAGGACAAATAAAAGTTGAGGTCAAGGTTCTCCATCACCCTCAAGTGTTTGCTTGGCAGGGGAAAAGGAGCAGCAGGGCCACAGCAGTAAGTGATGTGCTGTCCCCAAGGCCACAACTGTGCTGCTGCCACTGCCAGGTCTGCTTCCCATGCTGGCTGATGAAGCTAAAGCATCCTCACTTGCAAGCAGCAAGGCTCAACACTTGCAGTCTAGAGCTCTACCACAAGCTGGGCAATTTCATGCCAGCTCAGATCATCTCAACAGGACACTGGCCAGCAAAACACTGTTTTCCCATAGTCTGCAGCTCCTCTGCCTCCTCCTGGCCAGGATGCTCCCTGGTACCCTGCTTCAAGGAGCAAACACATCTGCTTGGTCCTCTGAGTTCCAGAGTAGCAGCACAAAAGCTCAGCTTTCTTCTTCTGGACCTTGTCCCAGTCAGGGCTTTCATTACCCACCACCAGGTACCAGCTGGGAAGTGCTCTCCTGGAGCCATAGCATGGCCCAGGGTTGAGCCACAGCCTGTGGTGCTCCATGGTCCTCCCTCTGCTTGAGCAGAGATGGTGATATGGGCTCTGTGAAAAGTGGTGCAAAGACAGAAGTTGTGCCTGTCCTGGGGAATGTCCTAACAGAACTGTGCTCCAGGTTACCCCCAGCATGTGCAGGCTGTGGTGCTGCTAATGGAGGTGGGTTTGAGCCTTGCTTGCAGAAAAAGCCTTTCCCAGTGAGGTTAATTCATGTTCTCAGCAGCCACACCTTCTAGGAGCAGAGAGAGGAACCAGCGTGGGGAGGCAGAGAGCTGTTAGCCCTGGAGATCATATTGTTCTCTCTCCAATGTTTTCCAGGCCTTCCACTCCCATTTTTGACCTCCTCCAACACAAATACAAGGAGCTGTGGATGGAACAGCAGAGAGCCCTGACAGTAGCCCAGCGAGTGGTAAAGAAAAAGGTGATCACGCCCCGGCAGAGCTTTCCCTTGCTCTGCACACCACTGCTACCAGGCAGGACCCCCCTGCTGTCCTACCCCACCGTGGATGGGTTCCTCCCAGCCATGGGAAAAGCTTTTTGCTGGGAAAGCTTCCTCCCTGACTGGTAGGAGGCTGGTGAAAGCCAGCAGAGATGAGCTTCTCCCCAGCCAAGATGCCTGGCTTCAGCCAGCAGCTCTGGGAGTGAACCCCAGCCATGCAAATCACAGCACCAAAGACAAAAGGGAAGGTGAGGTCTTGGTAAAGACTTTCTGTACCTGAAAATATAAACAGAAGCTGAGACAGCTCTCTCCAGGGCAGCAGTGCTTTGGCCAAGGCCTTTCAAAGGCTTGGACACCAGTCCCACAGAGGTGCTGGTCCCACAGAGACACCTTTCTAGCAATCATCAAGGATCTGTCCTCCTCAGGATGCCTCTAGCCATGAGGTGCTCAGCCAAACTCCTGGTAGCAATTCAAATGCAGGCTCTGGGCCTCTTTCAATGTCATCACAGCAGTAAAACACAATTCAGGTTTAAATTATCTTGGGTGTCATCCTCACCCCGGGAGCTCTGCAGACTGTCCACTGGACAGCATCAGCTCTACTCAGGTTACCTGTCAGAGTGCATAGAGTCATGGAATCATGAAATCTTGGCCTCAGAGTCATAGAATCATAGAATCATGGAATTGGTTGAGTTGGAAAGGACCTTAAAGATCATCCAGACAGCCAACAAACATTCAAAGAGCCAGCACCAGCCCTGCTCCTGGCATGGCTGGCTTGATACCAGCACCCTCAGCAGCTGTTAGTGTTCAGCACCCCAGTACTGCAATAACATTTAAAAGCAGCCAACGACTGTTTTATTAGTTAATGGCTCAAAGAAGAGTCGAGTTAATATGGTAATGACCAATTTCAATGGGCTTGCTGCCATCACAAACGATGCTTTATGGTTGAAGTGCAAGAATAGAGTGGTCTTAATTAGCAGCTACTTTATGAATGCACAAGCCTAGGGTGCTGGAAAGTGCATCCCCACCTTATCTGTTAATGATTGATGGCTTTAATCATTACATTCCCTCCATCAAGTTCCCAAAGCCTGCAGCCACCCATTCCTGCCAGCAACACCAACCTACATCCTGGAGCACAGAGCCAGAGATTCCTCAGGCTTTCACACAGGGGGCAAAGCAGCACACAGTGGCCAAAACATCACACAGTGCTCTGCACTGCCTTTGCTGGAACCATGAAGACCTCTAAGCTGCAATTAATCAGGAGAGGAACACACACCAGACAGCCAGGAAGCCCTTCCCCCGTGGTAGGGGTGATGGAAATGACTTCCCCAGCCAGTGCTGAGCCCTAGCTGTAGCTCACAGGGCCTCCTGCAGGCAGTGGTCATCTCCCTGGGATGCTGCTAAAGCAGACCCTGAGAGCTGGCAGCTGCTCCTGGGTTGAGTTTTTCCTTTCTCCTCAGTGTGTTTTTGACACCAGTGTTAGATGCATACACCAGGAAAAACTACCCAGATCATCCACTTGTGATCATCAGTCCATGGTGACCTTTAGCTCTGCTACAGCCCAGCATGACAGCAGCCTGAGGCAGGGATCTGGGCAGCCCCTTCAGCCCTTCCTCTCCACTCTTGGTTACAGAAAGACAAAGCGCGCGAGACCCGCACCACGCTGCTGAGGAGAGAGCCGGCACCCGCACAGGAGGAGTCCTTCTGGCACCTGCCCCGTTTGGAGAAGGTAGGGAGCCCTTGGCTGGACCCAAGGACATCATCTAACCTTGTCCAGACCCTCAGCACACGATGAAGGTAGACACAAGGACCTGAACTTGGAGCTCCATGAGAGCCACGCCTCAAAACAGTCCTGCTCTGGATGTGCTCAACCATCAACTCCTTTGGGATTGTTTTGCAGCCATAAGCCCTGGCAGAGAGGCAGCAGCTGCCCAGATAAGAGCTTAATGACTTCTTTTCCAGCTTGTGTGCACTTTCAGGAGCTTCAGGAGATGAGGAACATCTTTTTTTCTATCTCCTTGTTAGCAGTTGCTCTCTGCTGGTGTCCCCACAACTAACCCAACACAAGCAGGGCACTCAAACCTGCATCTTGGCAGCCTGGCATTTTGTCACCAATTCAAACCATGCCAAAAGTTTCAAGGACTATTTCCACCCCAAGGTTTAGAACTTTCAAGTTCTATCAGGTGGTAGAACAAGAAGAAATACCCTAAAGATGTGCCAGGGGAGATTTAGGTTCCTATAGAAACAATTTCTTTGCTGCAGGAGTGGTCAGGGATTGGCTGCCCAGGGAGGTGGTGGAGTCCCCATGCCTGGAGGTGTTCAAGAAACCTGTGGCCATGGCACTTCAGAACATGGTTTGATGGCCATGGAGGTGCTGGGCTGAAGGTTGGACTCAATCTTGGAGGTCTTCTCCAACCAAAACAATCCTATGATTCTTTCCAGGAAGGCTGCACTCTTGAGAGGTCTCTGAACTACCTGGCTGACAATATTCACCCTGGCACAGAGTCTAGCCAGGCTCCAGGTGTTCATAGGACATCCTTAACTGATCCAAAAGAGAGACAAGGTGAAGACCTCTTGTCCTAGCAATGGGATCTAAACATCTCCCTGAATTCATCCACACATCCTGCTGTGCTCTGGGATATTTGCTGCAATTCTGACAGCTTTGTTTGGGACCACTTTAGGAAGGCAGGAAAGGAGTTGGGCATGCAGCATGGGGAGGAGACAGCAGAAAGTCTGCAAGCACTGAAACCCTGCAGGGAGTTTGCACGGCCAAAATCAGACCTGGCATCAACATCTGGCACCCAGGAAGTTCCACCTCAGCATGAGGAAAACCTCCTTTGATGTGAGGGTGCTGGAGCCCTGCAGCAGGCTGCCCAGAGAGGTTGTGGAGTCTCCTTCTCCAGAGACTTTCAAGCCCCATCTGGATGTGCTCCTGTGTGATCTGCCCTGGGTGACCCTGCTTTGGCAGCAGGGTTGGATCTTCAGAGGTCCCTTCCAACCCCTACCATTCAGTGGTTCTATGATTGATAGAAACCACTGCAAAGAGCCTCTCAGCCCTCCACCCCAGCCCCTGTTCTGATGGGTTGGGTTGGGGTTTCTCTTCCCCCCACGCTGTGGATTTTTAACCACAGTTAAAACCGAAGACAAAACCTTGCGACTTCCTGAAGCTAATTTAGTTGTACAAGTTGGAGAGTTTTGACCAAGAAATGTGGTTTTGCACCACCTTGATGTATTCCTCTTCTGCCCTGTCTAGGACTGTCCGATTAGCATATGTCAGTAATCATTTATCCCTGCTGCCTGTCAGCACAGAGCTGCTGCTGCTGCGGCTGGTGTCAGGCAGGGAACATGACCGATCGCTGTTAAACAGCTTGTGGAAGTCACACGAGATACTGGGGCAAGCCTCCTCTTTACAGCTCCTCTCACCCCAGACCTTCCCATCACTATTCATTTTTCAGCCTGTGTTTTCCTTCGTGCTTTCCCTTGCCTTTCATCCATGACTGTGGTTGGGTTCCTCCCGCAGCCACAGCTCTCAAACCTCCCCAAGTCTTTTCTTCTCCTCTTTCTCCTTTCCCTCTTCCTCCCTTCCCTCCCACGAACAGCATCCAGGGAGGAGGGACAAGGGACAGTAAAGATCATCCAGTTCCAACCCCTGTGCCACGGGCAGAGGCATCTTCCACTTAGCCCGGGTTGCTCATGGCTTCATCCAACCTGGCCTGGAACACCTCCAGGGAGGTGGCCATCCACAGCCTCCCTGGGCAACCTGTGCCACTGTCTCCCCACCCTCGCAATAGAGAATTTCTTCCTGATCTCCAACCTAAATCCACCTTCTTCCAGCTTAAATCCATTCCCTCCATGCATCTTTTAAACACCTCCAGGGATGGTAAGTTTCCCTCCTCCTGGGTTGGTGGGGCCGGCAGCTCTGCCTCCGCCCGGGGCCGGCAGCTCTGCCTCCGCCCGGGGCCGGCAGCTCTGCCTCCGCCCGGGGCCGGCAGCTCTGCCTCCGCCCTCTGTTTACTGGCCCAAAGGAAGAGGAGGAAACCGCACTAAAAATACAAATGCAGCAACCTTGGACACCACTTTTGTCACCATTTGCTGCCTTCCCCAGCAGATGAAACGAGCTGAGATATGAATAAGCGATAAGCAATTGACGAGCAACTGCTCAGGTACCTTTGGCAAAAGACTTAATTTGCAACCTGGCACAAAAATCAAAGGCTCTGTCAACTCCTGAGCATCTCCCCACATCCTCCTTGTGCTACCTGGGAAAGCTCTGTCAGGTAAAATTTCCACTGAAAGTAATTAGAGGAATCCCCACTGGAGGGGGGAGGGAAAAAAAAAAGAAACCAAACAACCAAACAAACCCAACAAGAAACTTCGCAGGAAAATTCTGGGCTCCTGAATTTGATTCTCACCAGGGATCTGCTATCTGCTGGCAGCCTGATCCTTCATCAGAATTAGCAGCTGAGGTTTAACACACAGGCAGAGAAGTGTTCTGCATTTTTTTTTAATGCCTTACCTCTCTTTTATATATATATTTTCTTCTGTCAGAGGAGCTGAACTGACAAACACAGCTCCTGTAACGCTGCAGCTGCTGGCTTGTCAGGAAAGCCAAACATCTCTGCTGAAATAACCTGCTACACGTTGATTTCCTACCCTCCCAAAAGGTTTCACCTGCTCGTGGAAGAATCATGGAGTTGTTTCACTTGGAAAAGGCCTCCAAGATTGAGTCCAACCTTCAACCCAGCACCACCACAGCCACTAAAACATGTCCCCGAGTGCCATGGCCACAGGTTCCTCAAACACCTCCAGGGACTGGGACTCCACCACCTCCCTGGGCAGCCTGTGCCAATCCCTGACCACTCTTGCAGCAAAGAGATTTTTCCTCACCTCCAACCTAACCCTCCCCTGGCACAATTTCAGGCCATTTCCTCTCCTTCTATCACCTCATACTAGGGAGATGAGTCCAACACCCACCTCACTCCAACCTCCTTTCAGGGGGCTGCAGAGAGCAATGAGACCTCTCCTCAACCTCCTTTTCTCCAGACTAAACACCCCCAGTTTCCTCAGCTGCTCCTCACCAGACCTGTTCCTCAGACCCTTCCCCAGCTTTGTTGCCCTTCTCTGGACGTGCTCCAGCACCTCAATGTCCTGACCCCAGTTTTCAAGGTGTGGCCTCACCAGTACATTCAAGCCCTGGTGCCCAAAGGCAGCACAAGCAACTAGTGGCAGCCAGTGTCCCTTGTTATGGAGGTATTCACCCATGAAGGGACAGATCTGGAGTGTTTGCAGCCCCTCAGAGTAAAATCACACATACTGTGCTGGGTTACAGGTGAGCACCTACCACTGCTGCCTACAGCTTCATACACAAGTCCACAGAACTGCATATTAAATGTACTTGGACCTCTTCTGCCTTCAGCCCAAGAGACAACTTAAGTTGAAGTAAAACCCTTGCTTGACATGAAAAGAGTCAGGATTCAGATCTCAGAGACACAGGAGCAGGGAGGTTGCACTAGGTGACCCCCAGAGGTCCCTTTCAACCCTCACCATTCAGTGGTTCTATGACATCAGCATGAAAGCTGCCAGCTCTGGCCTGACCCCAGGACATCTGCCATGGTGGGGACACGCTAGGCTACATCTCCAGAGGGTCAGTTCTCCTTTACTCCCACTATTACAGCCCAGACCAAGTGTCAGTGGTCCCCAGTGCCAGGACAAGAGGTAATGGGCATCAAGTTAAGCATAGGAAGTGCCATCTAAACATGAGAAGGAACTTCTTTACTTTGAGGGTGGCAGAGCACTGCATCAGGCTGCCCAGAGAGGTGGTGGAGTCTCCTTCTCTGGAGGCTTTCAAGGCCTGCCTGTGTGTATTCTTTCATCTCTCTTCCCACCTGCCATTATTCTCCATCCTCCCAACCCCAGCTCTCTCCCTGCTGCTTCCTCCTTCCTCCACAACATAGGCAGTTCTCTGAAGCCCTCCCCTCTTGGTGGCCCTGCCTCTGCCCTCACTGCTCCTTGGGAGACATTCAAAACCTGCCTGGACATTGCAATCCTGGACAAGCTGCTCTGGGTGACCCTGCTCTGGGAGGGGAGGGTTGGACTTGCTCTTCAGAGGTCCCCTCCCATTCTGTGATCCTCTGATTCCCAGAACTAGAAAAACTGAGCTGATAAAACCCAGTCCCATTTATTAAACCAGCTAAAGACATGAGTGGCAGGAACATCCATTTAACATCCAGTTAAAGCCACAACTGCCAGCAACATCCACTTAACATCCAGTTAAAGCCATGACTGCCAGGAAAAGCCCCAGGATTTGCAACCCTCATCATCCAGCAGACACCTCAGAGTGCAGCTCATCTTGGCCAGGGTAATGTCTGTTTTAAAAGCACCTGTGCCTCTCTCTCCCCAACTTGTCATGCCATTTGTTGACAACCCTATTGAAAGCCACTCTCAGCACGGCTCTGAAGGATCTTTCAGCACCTCTTTCTCTTTTCTAGACAGTTTTTGAAGGGGAGGAGGAGGAAAAAAGTAATAGGAAAAAAAAAATAATAATCATAAAAAAAAGAAAACCAAACCCAAGCCATCAATACAGGGGGAAAAAGGCATCAGCAGCCAACATGGGCTGATGAAGCGGCTCACCTGGGCCCCCCAGCACACCGCCTCCAATTAAATCAAAATGGTTTGTTTTTAATGGTCTTTTACACTGACAAGTGGGCTATCATTCCAGGCCTAGAGAGCTGTCAGGGAGCCGAGGCAAATCCTCCGTTGATAATGCCCAATGCTTCCAATTAGGAGCCGAGGCCGCTCCTGGCGCACTAACGATTCCCCAGCCTCCCCCAAGGCCCCTTCGGCGTCGGCTTGGTTCATCTTCGCCCTTCCTCCGCCGCAAATTACTGACACAAAACGGAGGCGCCCCGGTGCCTCCTTCCCCACGCCGGGCCCCGGCCCTGTTGGATTTAATGAGGCGATGGAAGTTGGGTATTTGTGTGTGTGTGTGTGTGTGTGTATCTTTCGCTAAATTCTTTTCTTGTTTGACAGCTGCTTGAGTGTTGACCTTATAAAAGATTTAGTGTTTCTCATTATTTTCTGTCAAGCTTTACAAGCCGTGGCTCCGCCGACATCATTTGCATCTCGATGCCAGCGAGCCCGAGAGCCGGCGTGGGGATGCTCCCTGAGACCTGCAGCCCTGGCTGCACCCTGCCCTGCCCTGGGGTTTATTCCCTCCTCCTCTCCTGGAAAAATAGCTACAAACATGGCACTGGGGTTCAGTCCCTCCTCACCGCCTGGAAAAGCATCTCCTGACACGGCACTGGGGTTCAGTCCCTCCTCACCCCCTGGAAAAACATCTCCTGACACGGCACTGGGGTTCAGTCCCTCCTCATCGCCTGGAAAAGCATCTCCTGACACAGCACTGGGGTTCAGTCCCTCCTCACCCCCTGGAAAAGCATCTCCTGACACGGCACTGGGGTTCAGTCCCTCCTCACCCCCTGGAAAAGCATCTCCTGACACGGCACTGGGGTTCAGTCCCTCCTCACCCCCTGGAAAAGCATCTCCTGACATGGCACTGGGGTTCAGTCCCTCCTCACCCCCTGGAAAAACATCTCCTGACACGGCACTGGGGTTCAGTCCCTCCTCACCCCCTGGAAAAACATCTCCTGACACAGCACTGAGGTTTATTCTCTCCACTCCCCTCAAAAAAATGCCCCAGCTGGGCTCCTGGAGGGAGTTTGAGTTAACAGAGCTGGATAAAAAGGTTTGTGGTGCGTTGAGGAAGTGTTGAGAAAGAGCCCGTGAAAAGGGCTATAGGAAAGGCTGAAAAGCAGGTGAACAACGCCAGGCTCTCTTCCTGCCCTGGAAAAATCCAGGCTCTCAAATGCCCAGCAGCTACAGCACCCACACTCCAGCACCCACCTCAACATCAACAAGCCCATCAGTACTCACAAAACCTTGGTTGGTCTCTGGGGTACCTGCTCAGATGCCATCAGAGGAGCTCTGCCTGCTTCAGACCAGCAAAGCCTTTCTGTATCACACAGGAAATTTATTAGCTCCCCAGGAGCACACCTGCCTCTGCTTTCACCACTCAGGTGGTGCTACCAACACTTGACAAGTGGTTGTTGACACAATCACAGCTGAGAAACCCAACTGAAAATAACCCCCACATGCACATTTAAGGGGGGGGGGGAAGGGAGGATAATGCCCCTCTAGTTCTCTGAAGCAAGTTCTGACATTACAAATCCCAGCTGCAAGTGTCCTGCAGGGTTTAATCTGTCGGTAACAAATGCAATGAACAAGAGCAGAACATAGCTTCTAATCAGCAGCTGAAACCCATTGCAGCTCCACCACCCTGCAAGGAAAGCCACCAAGGCAGTGGCTCCAAACTCCAGTCCTCCAAAACCAGAGTTCAGCCAAAATCCTGGCACACAAAACCCCACAACCACCTCAGAGTGATGCTAAAGGTCATCAGCTGGTACCTTTTGAGGAGGTACCTTTTGGTTCTTCATTTAAAATATGAATTAGAAGAATCAGAGCAGAAGATTCATCATTGGCACTGACTCCTCAACACCAACCTCCATCATAGGAAGACCTTTGACCCAAGGGCACCCTTATCTTGACTCTAATTACTGGCTCTTGTTAAGAGAGGGTTTCTCAGCTTTTAAACTAGCACTTGGCCCTGTCCTACACCTGGTGCTTCCCACTCACATTGAGGACAAAAGTGGCATCCCTCAACTTTGTCAAGGCTCTGCTAACTTCAATTACAGCCAGTTGTGACAGGAGGACATTTCTCACCGAGCTGCTGTTTGCTCCTCTGCAGCTTCAGCCCAAGCCCAAGCACAAATGTCCCTCTGCTCACTTCCCAGCACTGGTGAGCAAAGGCTGATGGGGAGCATCAGAATGGTGAGGTTGGAAGTGACCTCTGAGCATCATCCAGTCCAATCCCTCTGCTAAAGCAAGGCAGCCACAGGAGCTTGCCCAGGATCACAATGGCCAGGGGGGGTTGGAAGCGCTCACACCAAAGAAGTTTCAGATGGAGCCTCCTGTGTTCCAGTTCATGCCCATTGCCCCCTGCCACTGGGCACCACTGAGAAGAGTCTGGCTCCATCCTCTTACCTCCCACCCTTTATCTCTTGCTGAGCATTGAGCAGATCCCCTCTGGGGCTGCTCTTCTCCATGCTCACCAGCCCCAGGGCTCTCAGCCTCTGCTCCTCACAGAGATGCTCCAGGCCTCTCAGCATCTTTACAGCCACCCCTGGACTCTTCAAGAGGCACGTTCAGGAGAAGCAGCTCAGCTGTCCTTTACCTGCAGGCACTGGATTTTCCTAACAATTCCAGCTCTGAGGGAACAACTCCTCCATCATCAATGACAGGCTGAGGTTGGCCCAGCTCAGGATTTTCCCTGCCAGCTCCAGGGGTTACTCACCTGCTTCAGCAGCCCTTGGTCCTGCCTCCCCCATCTTTTCCTGGTGCAGAGGGGTTATGTTACTGCTGCTGCTCCTGAAAAAGCCCAAACCCCCAGAAACAACTGACTGGAGTTAAAGATTCAGATGCATATTTAAGCACCTGAATGCCTTCCCCTGGAGAGAAGGAAAGGCTCAGGATCAAGGCTTTGTTTGCCTTGAGGAATGAGATCACTGCAGGCTTTCCAGGGCAGAGACTGCTGTGGCTTCACATGCAAACCCTGACACCCAGCCAGCCTGAGCAGGGTGGGGGGAAGCAGCTCCATACACCCACGCTAGGCAGATGGATGGCACAAGGAATGGTGCTGGGGCAGGTAGAACCCCTGGACCCCTCTGGTAAGCCCACTCCACACATGAAGACATCCACACAGGTCTCCTGAAGTCAATCAGAAAATGAGTCCTCATTTTTAGCAGGTTAAATGTTTAACTTCACCTGCAGCAACATCTCCCAAACAGACAAATCCCTGCAGGCTCTTCTCTGTGCTACCACCCATTTTCTCCAGCTGCCTGTAACCAGCCCTCTCTGTGCTCCTATCCTTGCAGGTTGGGCCTCATCTCAGCACTTTTCCAGCCCGTGATGCTCATAAAAAGGCAGCCAGTGCCTCCCACTGAGAGGTGAGATGTTGTCCTCTTCCTCAGAGCATCCAGGCAGCGAGGACCACAGCACTGTGCTGGGCACTACAGCCCCTAGACCCTGCAACGGCCACAGGCCTTCACTCTGGGTTTAAGTTGTTATTTTGATGTAGATATAGCCAAATAAATCATAAAATAGGTCAGGAATGACTCTCTGTGCCAGCCTGCTCATTGCTTCACGTCAGATGTGCACCACCTCACCCAGCCTGACCACCACGATTCTCACCGTGCTCAAGGTCCAGCAGCAGGGCAGTGCTCACACCAGAGGGAATGCAGGGGTCCCCTTCACTGCCTGTGCTGAGCAAACATTCGACCCAACCCTGCCCCAGTCAATATCAAGTCTGTAATGTCTCACAATCCATCAGGCCTGCTCATTTCCTTGCCAAGGAAGCTTCCCATCGCTGCCTGATTCAGCAAAGCTCTTCCCTGTGTGAGGGCTTCCAAACAGCTGCTTTGAGCAAGCTGCCAAGTTGGGGCCTCACCACCGAGCAATGCCTTCCCTTGAAGATGGCTTCAGCCCTTTCCACACTCACCTTCAAACAGCTGCTGGAGTCCCTCAGGGCTGAGCCTCTCCAAACAGTGGCTGAACAAACTCAAACTCCACCAGCTCAGCACCACAGCACTCAAACCCTGGCTTGGCCACCAACAGGTGACAGCAGAGGCTCAGGCAGGCACCAACACATTTAAATTCCATCTCCTCTCAACAGGACATTTCACCTGAAGAAAATGCCACTTGGTAATAACTGTGAGTGCTTGAACTGTGCAACTCCAAGCCTGCTAGAGGAGCAATTCATTACTCCTGTGTCGCCTGCTCCTCACATCTACTGCTCTCAGGTTGCAGCAGATATTTAAATTCAATGTTAGCTCTCAGTTCCCACATCCAGCACCCTGCTGGCACTCAGAGACCTCGGCCCAGGATGGCCTGGGCACCCCTTCTAAGCCACCCCCTCGTGGATTATAACCAGAGACCTTTCCCACCTCCCCAAGGAGGGAGGAAGCTGGGCTTTAACAACCTGTCCTGCTCAAAATAGCACTGGTTGTGAGGGTGTGAGAAAGCCAAGCCTGGCATGAGGCTTGCCCCGCTGCCTGGTGGGAGCCATGTCCAGCTTGTGGTCCAGCCACACATCTGTGTCCACCTGCAGCAACTGCTGGGGTCCTTGGGGTGTTCACAGGGAAGGACACATCTGCAGAGGTGGAAAAGAGCTGGCAAAGGAACGTGATGGGAGCCAAGCCCACACAGACCTGATGATTCAGAACAGGTTTGAAAGCAAATAGAGAGACCCAAAAAGCAGCAGCTGAGCCAGAATAAATGCATCCAGAAGACACTGCTCAGTGGGGCTGGTAGGTGAGAGACCTGCCCCACTGCACCCCAAATCCGGTGTCTTGCAGCTCGGGTGGGTTGTTGGGTGGGAACACAGGGCACCCACAGCCCATGCACCTGCACCCCACCTGGGGAAGGGTCACCTTTGCCCTGAGGCCCTGTGTGTTCCCCACCAAGGTGCCACCTCAGATTCATCCCCACCACAGTCCCCGCTCCCCACTGCCCCCAACCCGTGGCCGAGATCGTCGTGGGGGGCACAACCACGGACCTCCTGTTCCACTCCCCCCTGTCCCGGACGGTGGAATCCCGTAGCGGGGTCCCGACCCCTCCCCAAGCCCCGGCCGCCCTCCGCCGCCGGACGCTCCTTGTCCTGCAGTGACACCCACTGGCAAAGGGGCTTTGAACGCTGCCGCGGGAGCCCCACGGCCGGGCACTGCTTATCCCGGTCACCGACACCCCCGGCTGACTGCCCCCCTCCCATGTCTGCCGTCTCCCCCCCGGCCTCGCCCCGGCCGCCCTGTCCCTCTCTCTCCCATGAGAACAGATCTTTCTCCTTACCGGAGCATCCCCCCACAGCCTGTCGGGGCTGCGCATCCCCCTGCCTGCCTGTCTGGGTACAGCCTTCCCGGGCACCCAGTGGGCACGAAGTACCACAGAGGCCGCCGACACCTTCCCCTCCAAGCCAGACCCTCTCAGGGTACCGCTCAGCGCTCCACCAGCGTATTTCCAGGAGACTTCTTGCTGCAGCCACCGTCACAGCTCAGCAACTTCAGCTCCCACAGCTGGAGCTCAGCTGTGGAGGTTCCCCCAGCCCCAAACCTCATGGAGTGCTCAGGGTCAGCCCTGCCCTGTGGCCTCAAACCCACACTGGGGAGCGGTGCCAGGAGAGCCTGACCACGTCCACCAGCAGCTCCCAGCAAGGAGATGCTAAGCAGCTCCCAAAGCTGTCAGAGCCCTTGGAGCCTACCCTGGGGTGTGACTGGGGCTTGTGAGGAGGTGGCTGGAAATCGGGGCAGCTGGCATCGGGGCTCTCCTCTTGACCACTGCATGTCTGTGTGTCTGTTGAACAGGGGACATGGGGGTTCAGGGCAGGCAGAGGCAGGGAGGGCAGGGCTGTGCTGCTGGGTGGGCTCTACGTGGGATTTCCTACCTGTGCTGGGAGCCACAGAGCAGTCATTTGCACCCAACTAATGCAGTGGTCAGGGATGCAGAGGGACACCACACATGGACAGGATATGGCACGTTTCTGCCTTGGGGAGTCTAGTTCTGAAATGACTTAATAATAATATTAATAATTCATAACAATTAATGTCAGGCACACTGACATTAGGACACAAGTAGTAAGTGGATGCTGAATGCTCAGAATATGGCCTAGGAGTGACAGCCTCTGTCCCCAGGGCCTCAGCTGGGGATGGCACAGAGTGGTGTCTGCTCAAGGATGAGGATTGGATCCTTCATGCTTAGCCCCCAAAAATCTTGCACAGCATCAGAGGGTGAAGCAGATCCAGAAACTTCCTCATGGTTGCTTGAAGGCAGGGGTTTGATTAGCGAGAAGGAAACAGAGCAGCAGACCCAAACCTGTCCCTGTACTGCTGATCCAAATCCTGACTGCAAACACACTCCCTGCCCTCCTCCCTCTTCTGGTCCCACTCCTGCTCCCACAGGCCAGCTCGGTGCTACTTCTGGTCCCAGTACCAATCTTCATCCCAAATTGGAGTCTCCCTGGTTGAACAGGGAAGCCACCAACACCCAGGAGCCAGCAGAGCCACACCGCAAAGAGCTCCCCACAGGGATCTCTGCCCTGTTTCTCACTGGGACCAGTTCCTGCACATCTGTTGCTCTGGTCCAGTCCAAAGCAGTGCTTAGTCTAGCCCCACCAAGGGAGATGGATGCTGCAGAACTCACCCGCAGCAGACCAGGACCCTTCAGCCTGGCTCCCCGTCCCTGGCACGGGGGGAGCACCTCTGTGCTGGGAGGAGCAGAGCAGAGACCCTTCACCGAGGGACAGAGAGGACAAGCAGCCCCCAGGATGGGGACAGGCTGGTCCCGGGGCCGATGCTGGTTTTGTCCCTGGGTTGATCCTCCCCTCTCAGGCTCTTTTGTTCCGCTGCCCCCATCCCAGCCGGCCCCGAGCCTGCAGGGCCGAGGGCAGGAGGTGCTGGGGCCCTGCCTGTGCCGCTGCCCGACAGCTGGCAGCCGGGCTTCCCGGGGGCTGGAGAGGGGGGCTCTCCCCTCCTTGATCGCCTCCAAGCTGCCGGCCAAAGGCGGCTTTGGAAGAGGGACAAGATGCAGCTGCCTGGCCGGAAAGGTGGGGAGCAGAGGCGATCGAGTACTTGAGAAATAGCCGGCGACGCCGCTCCAAAGCGGGGCGGCTGCAAGCCCCCGCGTGGGGACACTTCTCTCGTCTTCTCGGCAAAGGCTCTGCCCCCAGGGAAAGCCCCAAAATAACCCCTCGAGGATGCAGGAGCCAGTCTGCCCGGGAGGAAGGTGGGAGTCCTGCAAGAGCCGGTCCCTCTCCAGCCTGGGGGATGCACAACGGCAAAACCCTCCCGACGGGGCGGGAGGGAAGAAACTCGGTGTCTCCGGGAGAAACGGGCAGGGCGGGCAGCTCGGGCTGGAGCCATGGAGGTTTTAGTTAAAACGGGATTGACGGCAGGAAAAAAATCCACCCTGAGCTCGGTCCCTTCCCAGTTCCACCAGTAGGCACTGCCGCTGGGAGAACGGGAAGAGCGGGCGGCGATGCCCGGCGGCCCCGCATCTGCGTGAGCTAAAGGAGCTCTCCGCTCGTTCACCATCGAGTTCGAAGGGATTCAACGAAATT
This sequence comes from Dryobates pubescens, assembly GCF_014839835.1. Lineage (NCBI taxonomy): Eukaryota > Metazoa > Chordata > Aves > Piciformes > Picidae > Dryobates > Dryobates pubescens. Next base: position 1,773,533 of record NC_071640.1, read on the forward strand.
CTGATCTCCGAGGCTCACCTCGGCCTCGGAGCAGACGCCTCTGGGAAGGTTTTGGTATTTTCCTTTTCATTTTCTTATTTTCCTTTCCTTATTTTCATTTTCCTTTCTTTATTTTGTTTTTCCTTTCCCCTTTCCTTTTCATATTTCTTTTCTTATCTTCCTTTCCTCCCCTCCTCCCTTTTTCTATAATTTTACGCCGAGCAAAACTTTCGCTGCTTGGAAGGGATCGGCCGATGGGTTAACTGCGGGGGGAGGCGAGCAGAAAGCAGCAACCCCTCGACACCCCACCCCCGCCTCCCGCAGCTAATCACCCCATTACGAGCCCCGTCAGCGGGATAATGACTGCAAAAGAGGGCGGAAACCGCCCGGAAAGCGCGGGGCTGCGGGCGGCAATTAATTCCCGTTAATCGAGCTCCGAGGTGTCACCGCCGGGGAGTGACAACCCCCAAAACGCCCCGCGGCCAATGGGCTCGTTCACACGAGGGAGGGGTGCCGAGGTCCCCGAGCCGGAGTGGCACAAGTTCATTTGTTCATTTTTTCCCCCTCAATTTGCCCCTTTTTCTGCCCTCTCCCCCGGGGAGGTGGCGCTGCTCTCGCCGCTGTCCGAGGTGCTGAGCGCTCCGGAGTGACTCCGGCTCACGGGCAGTGTCCGGGTGCCGAAGGCTTTGGAGTGACTCCGGTTTCTCCCCTCAGGCGCTGTCCGAGGTTCTGTCAGGGAAAGGGGGGCTCCTCGGCGGCCCCGACGGCTGGCCACCCCCTCCGCCCTCCCCTCGCCCTTCCCCATTGATTTCTGGATCATTAAGTGGTTAAGGCTCTGCGAAGCTTCACTATCGATTGCTGCCTCCCCACCTCCGGCTGGGAGCCCCCACCCCGGGCTGCCCCCACACACACCCCAAGGTCCGCACCACCGCCGCTCTGGGCAGAGGGTGGGGTGGCCGGGTAAGGGGCCGGGACCCAGGGTGAGGTTGGGGTCCGTGTCCCCCCCTCCCACCTCCTTGGCGGCCAAAGTTTGACTCTGCCTCCCTCTCCCCCCCACCCCCCCTTCCTGTCTGTCTGTGAGTGCAGCTGGGAGCGATGCTGAAGACGGAACAGCCCTGGATCTAATGCGCGACGCCTCGGAGAGCCTTGCAGCAATTGTCCGGATCCGAGGCTGAACTTTGCTCTTTTATTATTTTTTACCATTTTAAATTTTTTCCCCCTCCTTCTTATTTTTTCCCCCCCTCTCCTCTTGTTATTGTTAATTATCGTTACCAACCCGCTTCCGCCGCGCCCTCCCCGCCAATGCCCGTGTGAGCGCCGGCACTTCGCGGGGGCCATGGAGGGCTCCACCGGCTTTGGGATCGACTCCATCCTCTCCCACCGAGCCGGCAGCCCGGCCGTGCCCAAAGGGGACCCGCTGGTGGGCGACGGCCGGTCCCCGCTGGAGCTGAGCCCCCGCTCGGAGGGCAGCAGTGGGTGTCCCTCACCCCGTTCACCGGGCCGCGAGTGCCTGGAGGCGGCGGGGCCGCGGCCGGGCCTGGATGCGCACCTCCAGCCGGGGCAGGTCTCGGCTCCCTCCCAGTCCCGGACCGTCACCTCCTCCTTCCTCATCAGAGACATCCTGGCAGACTGCAAGCCCCTGGCCGCCTGCGCCCCTTACTCCAGCACCAATGGACCTCACGGCGGGCAGGAGCCGGCGGGCAGGATCCCCACCAAACCCGGCGAGGACTTTAGGGAGAAAATGGAAAAAAATACCAGCAGCTCTTCGTCGGACTCGGAGTACAAAGGTAAGAGGCTCTCACCCCGCTGAGGCTTCGCACGGCCTGGACCCCAAACCTCCGGCGTTGCCGGAGCCTCCCGGTGCACCGGGAGCTCGCTGCGGATCCGGCTCCCGGTGATGGGGGTGGGGGGGTGAGGGGTCGCGGCATCGGTCATCTCCGAAACGATCGCGGGATCGGCACCAGCTTGGGATAACTTGGGGGTCCGTGGTTTATTGGGGCTCGGTTCGGTGGAAGGAGTTGGGGGGGGATCGGTGTTCGCCAAACGCGCCGGGGGGGATGCTCGGGGCTGTTTTTCCGCGGGGAAGATGCGGCTGATTCGTTTCTATCCGCGGTGAAAAGAGAGAGGAGAACGAGGAGAGGATTTCTGCCTGGGGAAAAAAATAGAGGAAAAAAAAAAAGAAGAAGAAAGAAAATAAAAGAAAAATAAAAGAAAAGAAAATTTTAAAAGTAATAAATCTGTAAGAAAACAGTAATAAAATAATCATGGTATGCCGAGGAAATTCTTTTACCCTGCTCCAGCGAGAAACGAACAAGAAAGTCGGTGGGGTTTGATTCGATTTATATTATTTCTATGCCTGTTTTGGAGATGGTTTACAAACGAGCACGACAGACAGACAGACAGACAGAGAGCCCCGGGCCGCAGCGCCTGGGCCGGCGGGGAGCAGGGCTGGACTCGGCCGCTGCTTGCCCCGGGCCGGGGGCTTCGGCATCCCGGGCGCCTCGCAACCCCTTTCCGGCCTCCTCCTGCGGCATCCAGGCTGGAGGAGGCATGGAACAGCCCCGAGGAGGGATGCTGGGGTAGATTCTTGCCCCCCCGCCAAAGAGCCTCCCTCAGCAATTTATCCCGGGCAACTTCTCCCCCATCCCTGCAAAAAAACTTTCACCTAGGAAAATTGTTTGCCGGGTGTTTGCTAGGGAAAGGCAAAGGGAGAAGCGGAGGCTATGTGGCTCTGGATTTGCAGGGGCTGTGTGGAAAAAGAATGGGACAAGTCGAGACCCAGCCCGGCTTCTAAGGAACCCTTGGGCGGCCCGGAGCCGCCGAGCTGGAACTGGGCTTACAGGGAGAGAAATCTTCCCCCAGACGAGCTCCGAAGGCAGCTGGAGGCTTCGGGAATGGCGAGGGAGTGGGACGGATCCTCGGGCAGGTGACGGGCTTGGGAAAAGGTTGGAAGTGCCGCGGGGAAAATGCTGGGATCGACCCCGGCGTTCCGCAGGGCCGAGGTCGAATCCAGCCGCGATTCCCACCTTGGCGGTTTGGTTTCTCCTCTTACCTCTTACATCCCACTCACCCCCGAATTCCAGAAGCTTTTCTCGCCTTCCCCCAAACCGCCGAGATGTGAAAGGGGCGCGGGAGAAGAAGAAACGTAGGTTTTCTGCACCCCCTCTAAGCCAGAGGGTTTAGTGGTTTGGGTTTTTTTGGGGGGGGTGGGAGGGAACACACGACAACTTTACCCCAGCCCGAATCGGTTCCTCTTCTGCCTCTGTGCAGGGCAGCCAGGCTACAAAGCCCGCTTAAATTGAGAGGACGAAGAGACCTGAAATGGAGAGGAAAACACATCCTGAAAGGGAAGGGAAACGGCTTAAATTGGGGCTGGGGGTGGAACACAAAGCTAAAATGGGGTAAAAACACAGCTCAGATGCGGCGAAAACGCAATTTAAATGGAGGATAAACACCTGGCAAAACCCAGCTTAAATGAGAGAAAACACAGCTGAAACAGATAAACAGTTTAATTAGCGGGGGGGAACAGTTTAACGGGGAGAGGAACCGCTTAAATGGGGGGGAAATACAGTTTAAATAGTGGCAAACAGCTTAAATGGGGGAGGAACGGCTTGAGTGGGGGGAAAACACAGCTTAAATGGAAAGGAGGGGGGGAAGCAGTTTAAATGGCAGGGAGGGGGGGACGACGGACACACACGTCTTAAATCGGGGAAACACAGATCTTAAACGGCGAGAAAAACAGTTTTAACGAGGGTTAAACCAGCGCTTCGATGGGGAGGAGGGATCCCGACACAAGCCTTTTAATTCCACACACACATCCCGCTTCGAATATAGTTTTATTTTGGTTGTTTTGGGGTGGGTTGGGGTTTTTTTTTGCGGGGCAAAACGTCCCTGATGTCCCCGCAAAGAGGGGCTGCGGGGCCAGGCCTAAACCGCTGGAGCTGCGGCAGGATTTGGCCCATACCAAACGCCGAACCCCCTAATATTTGCATTTGCTATAGGCTGTGGGGTTTTGTTGGTTGGTTGGTTTTGGTTTGGGTTTATTTGGGGTTTTTTGGTTTGGGGGTTGGGGTGGGGGTTTTTTTGTACCGTAAGAATAGCCTAGGGGGGAGCCGCCGCCAAGGAACCCTTTGGAGAGCAGGAACTTTTTAGGAGCCGAAGATGAGCCCGGGGGTGGGAGGGGGCAATTTGCCCTCCCCGGGATGCTGGAGGCCGGACCCGGTGGAAAAAAACTCAGCGCAAAGTTTGGGGCCTTTCTCGGAGAGAGCGGAGCCGGGGGCCGGACACCCCCGCCCGTCCTGCCCGGTCCGGATCCGGTCCCTTCCCGGGCAGTGCCGGGGCTGCTGCTTTTCCTGGGAACCGGAGCCGAGTCCCCGTGGTTTAGGGCTCGCTCCCGGCTCGGGCAGAGAGGGGATTTCTGGTTGAAGGGTTTCGCTCCCCGGTGGCTCAATTAACCGGATTATTGTCTCCCTACCGAGAGGAATCAGCTCGCGTTCGGCTCCAGCCCTGCCTCTGCCACCACCAAATTTAACATAAACCTCCGGGAAAAAAAAAAAAAAAAAAAAAAAAGAGGCAACAAAACCCAAACAAAACAAAACAAAACAAAACAAAAAAACAACAAAGCAAAACAAACCCCAGAAAAATAAAACCCGAACGCCGCCGGTTTGTATAAACTGAGCCTTGGTTTCTACATAATCTCCTCCGGGAGGATGCGAAAGACCAACACACAAACAAGGATTTGATGTTTGGGGTTTTTTCCCCCCCCCACCTTTTAAATTTTCTTTTCTTTTCTTTTCCTTTTTTTTTCCTGCCCTAAATTGTTTCCCCGCTAATATTTCGCGGCGTAAATTCCCGCGTCGCTCCGCCCGTGCGTAGGTACCGACCGAGCTAACGAACCGCCGCCGGCCCGTCTCCTTCGGTGGGTTCTAAGATAAATAAAGGGTTTGAGGAGCCTCTTCCCTTGTGTTTCGTTGTGAGCCCTGGAGAAGGGGAGGTTTGTTCGGTGCCCCAGCAGCATCCCCCGGAGGATGGAGGCGTCTGGGCGATGGGGAAGGAGCAGCATCACCCCGGTGACTTTCCCCTCCAAAAATGTGGGCTCACAGTTTTCATTTTGGATTTGGATTAGATTTTAAAAGGAAAAAGAAAAAGGGGGGGGGGGGGGGTGAGGGTGGAGGGGGAAGGAAGAGGGGAGGGGGAAATAGAGAGGAAGAGGGTAAAAATGAAAGAAATATAAAAGAAGAAGTAAAAAGAAAAACAGAAAAAGATAAGGGGGGAAAATGCCCAAGCGTGGAGAAAGCTGCTGCGTTTTTGGAGACTGAACCCAGCGCAGGGTCCTGCCCGTAGGCAATCAGGCTTGAGGAGATGCGAACGGTCTGGGCAGGAGCCTAGGGGTACAGCCCGGTGTCCCGGCCCTGCTCCAGGGCCCTGGGGAGTGGGAAAGGCCGGGCCCGGTTCGGGGTCCCCCCCGTGTGCCCCGTGGGTTAAAATTTGCGGGGCTGCGAGGCAAATGCGCCGTGAGCGCCGCCGGGTACCTGAGCCCTGCTCCTCTTTACGGCTGCCGTGAGTTACCCTCCTCTTTTTGAGGGGTTGTCCCCTTCTCTTCCTGCCCTGACCTGGCCTCTCTTCCTCCCTCTCGACCCAGTGAAAGAAGAAGGAGACCGAGAGATCTCCAGCTCCCGGGACAGTCCCCCGGTGCGGCTGAAAAAGCCGCGCAAAGCCCGCACCGCCTTCACCGACCATCAGCTGGCTCAACTGGAGCGCAGCTTCGAGAGGCAAAAATACCTGAGCGTGCAGGACAGGATGGAGCTGGCCGCGTCCCTCAACCTCACCGACACGCAGGTGAAAACGTGGTACCAGAACAGAAGGTAAAAACCCACCCTTCCTTCCTGCCCGCCGCCCTGGGGTCTCAGCCTGCTCTTCTCCCCGGGCCCTGCACCCCTAGACCAGGCAGGGCTTTTGCACCCCACAACCACTCGCTCAGCCCTCTTGGCACTAGGAGAGGTGAGGTCTCCCCCTGCTCCTCCCCTTCCCGAGGGCTTTTAACCCCAAAGTAAAGTGGAGGAAAGTGATGCAGAGAGGCAGGGCAGGTCTGGGGTGGGGTGGGGGAGCAATCTGTGCCCCCCAGCCCCGGCAATGCGGGGAGGCGAGAGGGTTTTCCAGCTAAACACAACAGCATAACACATCGGCCCATTAATAATAGATACCAATTACTGCTTTGGGCATCAATAATTAACACCCCTTACAGTAATTACACAATTATTATTATGATGAATAATTTACTGCTGGAAATAGGTTTAGCGCTTCAGCGACAAATCTGTAAAAGGGCTGGAGACGAGGGGGTGGCTTCGGTGGCTTTAGCCGGACACCCCCCCCCCCTCCAGCCCTGACCATCGCCATAAACCGAGGGACCCCGGGCTGCAGCCCCATCTCCCCTCTCTCCCCCCAGGTTTTTACACCCCCCCTCCCTGAATTCCAGTCCCTCTGCAAAATTCCGCCACTTATCAACGCGGTGGGGATTTGGGGGAGTTTAGGGTGGCGAGGGCTGTGCGCTGACACCACCACCCCCTCCCCACCCCTTCCCAATCCCTCCCGAAAGGACACGCTGGAGCCAGGCCGGTGCCGCACAGCCCCTTCCCCGGGGTGCCCAGCCCCGGAGCCGTCCCGTCGGGGGCGAGATTCTGGGGCCGGGGGCTTCTCCATAGGACGCTGCACACGCACACACAGACCCATACCTATATGTAGGTATATATATGCCTACGGGTATGCAAATTCCATGCAAATATACGCGGAAAACGAATTCCTCGGGACGCTGCCCCACGCGTGTCCCCCCGCTGGCCCCCTGCAGCCACTCGAGGGGCCCCGGCCCAGCTCCGGCAGCCCCTGCTCGGGGAGGGGATCCCGGATGCCCAGGAGGCGAAATGGGTCCTCGGTGGCCTGGGGCTGGAGCAGCAGCAGCAGCATCGTCCCTGCTCCGCGGCGGGGCTGGGGGCCGCCGTGTCACAGGCGGGATGGGACACGCGGGATGGCACACGCAGGCCGCAGTTCGCAATCTGGAGTTTGCACCCCAGGAAAGGACTGAAATGTTGGTCGCGATTGATATCGGGGGGCTTTTTCACATCCCGCCAGCGGATTTCAGTCGGGAACTGGCTCCGGTGCCTCCGAGTGGTTCACCCCCGGGCTGCTGCGGAGGGGACACCGCGGAGAGGAGTTCCCTCGCCCCTTAAGTGGGGTCTACGACCCCCCGCAGTGGGCTGGTCCCTCCCATCCCTACAGAGGGGATCAGCCCCGGGGATTAGGGATGCACAAGGAGAGCGGAGCCCGAGAACTGGGAAGGCGCAAAGAAGGGAAGAGCCAGCGGAAAACGGGTGTGCAAAGGGTAAAAAGAGCCCGGGAGCGCCTTTTGGAGCATCCCTCCCTCCTTGACCTCCCCCTCTCTCGGCTTGTCCCCCAACCAGGACCAAGTGGAAAAGGCAGACGGCGGTGGGCCTGGAGCTGCTGGCCGAGGCTGGCAACTACTCAGCCCTGCAGAGGATGTTCCCCTCGCCCTACTTCTACCCGCAGAGTTTGGTCTCCAACCTGGACCCCGGCGCCGCTCTCTACCTGTACCGGGGACCCAGCGCTCCTCCCCCCGCCCTACAGAGACCCTTGGTGCCCCGCATTCTTATCCACGGACTGCAGGGAGGTAGCGAGCCCCCGCCGCCCCTGCCCCCGCTGCCCGGTGTCCTGCCCCGAGCTGCTCAGCCCCGGTGAGCTCCGGCCTCCCAGGCAGCCCCCACCGGCACCCACCGGGCTTCAGGGGGGTGAGGTAGGGCGGCTGTAGGGAGCCATCCCAGCTCTGGGGCTGCTAGCAAGCGACAGCCTCCCGCTCATCCCCAAATATATATATAAATATATATATACCCGAGATCCCCCCCTCCTTTTTTTAGCTCCATATAAAGATTGCAAGAAGCAAAGGCAGAGTTGGTAGGACGGATACCGGCCAAGCTACCCCTTCCTCCGCCGGGCTCTCTCCGCCGTTCCCCGCTTTGTGCCGCCGAAGGGCAGCGGGGCCGCCTCGGTGCCACCCCAGCATTGCCCGGGACCGAGCCGGGAGCAAGGGCAGAGACTGACTGCTCCTGCGGCGGGGCTTTGCCTCCCTACCCCCTCCCCAGGAACTACAGAAGTAGGGGGAAACCCTCCCTGCTGCGGCGGGCTCCGGGGAGGATCCCGGCTCCCCAGGACTCGCCCGGGACTGAGCCGAGAGCACGGGCAGGGGCCGGTTGCTCCGGCGGCGGTAGTGGGGATTTGCCTCTCTGCCCCCTTGCCAGGAAATATCGAGGGGGGGGAAACAGCCACCCCTGCTACAACCGGCTCTGGGGAGCCCACTTCCCACTTTCCCAAGCCTGGGGCATCGGTCCTGCCACAGGAAAGGTGGATGGAAAGAGGGGGTGCGTGGCGTGTGGGTGTCGCCGCCGGCCGCTGCGAGACTTCGGGACACCCCAAACTAACTAATTAAAAAGAACAAAAAAAGGAAAAAAAAAAAAAAAAGGAAAAAAAAGGAAAAAAGGGGGGTGGGGGGGGAAGAAAGAAGGGGGAAAAGCGGTGAAATGTAAATACGGTGCGCAAAATGTATATGAATTATTTATTTGTGAACCCTGAGGGCGTATTTGTGTAAGTGATTCTTGTCAGTCTGTATCCCGGGGCCGGCCCGGCTGGGGAGGGGGATGGAAAAAGGGGGAGGGGGTGGGCGGTGGTGTATCCGGGGGTCGCGGCTGCTCCTGTTCACCCCCCACCCCTCGATCCCTATCCCCATCCCCATCCCTCCTTTTTTAAATGTGGAAATAAAAAACTTCTTTACAAACGCACGGGGCTCGCCTCCGCCGCCCCTTTTCTTCTCTCCTCTCCCCTCATTTCTTTGCTCTGGCGGAGATCAGCGGCCACCGAGGGAAAAGAGAAAGCAAAGAAGATTTTTCCCACCTCCCATCATTAGGAGACACCCCCCCCCCCAAAAAAAAAAACCCACCCCAGCCCCACTGGCGGCATGCGGGACCGGCCGCTCCGCCGCGGGGCTGGGGGACACACCGGTGCCCGGCGCGGTGGGAGCCGGGGAATGATTGAAGCGGATCCGCACTGGCACCAGCGCCCGGGTGCGGGAACGGAGCTCTTTGCAAGCGGATTGTTTCCACCCTTTAAAAAAGTGTCGCTCATCTGGCCCCGGCCAGCGAGCCCGGCAGCTGCTCCCCGGGACAGCCGGGCAGCGGCTCGCCGGCTCCGGGAGCCGACAGATGGGCTGCGGGCACAGCTCGCCCGGCCCTCCGCAGCCCCCCCCGGGCCTCCATCACCCTCCCCCCCGGTCTTCTGCCCGCTACCCTTGGCCCTCCGCAGCCCCCCCCCCCCCATCCTTTGCCTTCTCGCTCCTTCTCTGCTGCCCTGCTCCTCCGTCACCCCACCCTCCTCTCTCAGGTCTTACTCTGCTCCCCGCGGTCCTCCATCAACCCTCGAGTCCTTCTCTGGTCCCCTGATCTTTCATCATCTCCCCAGATCCTCCATCGTCCCCCCTGGCCTTCTGCCGCTCCCCTTGGTCCTCCATCACCCCCCCCCCCCCCATCCTCTCCGGTTCCTCTATCATCCCCCCGACCTTCTTCTGCTCCCCTGATCCTTCATCACCTTCCCCGGCCCTCCATGGAGCTTCATCACCCCGTCCCCAGCCCAGTACCCACAGGGCAGCTGCCGGCCCTAGAGCATCCTCCCCGGGGCCGGGTGCCAGCCCGGTGCCCCAGTCCCGGCTCTATCCCGGGAGCTTTGCTCCGGTACCCCCCCGGGAAGGGTTATTGTCGGCTCAGCCAAATGCACAGCCACGCCTGGGGAGGGGGAGGTGGGGGGAGCCCCGGGCCTTTGTGGACCCGGCTGATCCTTTGCATGTGAATGGGGGAGTTTGGTAAATCCCTGAGCCTCGGCTGGGGCGAGAAGGAAAGGGGCGCGGGGGGGGGGGGGAGGGGGGTAGCTCCCAGCTCGGGGTTAATGAAGTGGGAAAGGAGTCTTTCAGAGAGGCCTGCAAACAACCCCTCCCTCCCCAGCCAACAAACCCCCGTCCCAAATCCTACATGGATTGACTTAAACCCAGGGGATAAGTGCTTTAAATTAATCTCATTGAATAAGAATGAGGCCAAACAAAACTCTTTTAAAATCATATTAAAAATCTATCAAAGGACAACTTGTGGTGGGTGTGCTCTTCATCCTGCCACAGCCAGCACCCTTCCTCCCCTCCACACAGCAGGAATGCCCCTCAAAGACACTCTCTGCTACTTAATTGTCCTCCTCTAATCAAGTACAGAGTTTGTTATGGGTCCATAACTGCAATATTTACATTTGCCATTTCACAGTTGGAAGAGGCTGGCAAGGCCCCTGCTGAGCTAGGGCACAGCAACTGCCTGCAGTTTGTGTGGGGAGGATGGTGGGAGAGAAGGGAGCAGAGCCCCGAGGAAAGCTCTGGCCTGGGAAGGGAAGAGCAGAGGGGAAGGAAGGGCTGGAGCTGTGTCACAGTCACAGATTGCATTGGGGTGGAAGGGAGCCTTAAAGGTCATCTTGTCCAACACCCCTGCAATCAGCAGGGACATCTCCAACTAGATCAGGCTGCCTAGGGCTGCATCAAGTCTGACCTTGAATGTCTCCAGGGACAGAGCCTCAATCACCTGGGCAACCTCTTCCAGTGTCACCACTCTCATAGTGAAGAACTTCCTCCTGCTGGCCAACCTAACTCTGCCCTGCTTCAGTGGCAAACCCTTGCCCCTTGTCCTATCCCCTCAAGGCCCTTCTGAACAGACCCTCCCCAGCCTTCCTCTGGGTCCCCTTCACTTACTGAAATGAGCATCCTCCAAGGACATCTCATAGCAGAGTCAAGCTTCAAAAGAAATCAGTTTAGGGAAGACTTCAGAGGCTGCAGGCTCTCCTCAGAGAGCATCATACCTGCCCCATGAACAGTGTTCTTGTGCAGGAGGATCTCAGCAGCCTCCAAAGCTGCTGAAGGACCAGCCTCACCTCCAGCTTGTGTGCAGAGACTGAGACAGGACCCCACTGCCCCCCAGAAGAACCCCCCAGCACTGATCCTGCACCTACCAGTCCTGCTCATCTCTAGAGGCTGATGCCAGGCAGCATGATCCTGGCAGGTCCTCAGGGGAGGGACAGGCTGTGCTGGCTTGAAAGGAGATGAAGCAGTGAACATGGCACTGCTGAGAAGCAGCAGCCCCACTAAGGAAACCTTTTGAGTACTGGAACACAAGGGAGGTGTTCAAGGCCAGGTTTTGAGCAACCTGCTCCAGTGGAAGGTGTCCCTGCCCCTGGCAGGGGGGTTGGAGCTGGATGATCTTTCAGGTCCTTTCCAATCCAAACCATTCTGTGATTCTACTGCACCAGTTCTGCTCCTGGGGCACAGAGCCTCCGACAGACAGGCTGCTGGGGGTTGGTTTCTGTCAGCTCCAGGCTGGATCCAAGACACAAACCAGTGTCACAAAGCAGTGGGTTTGCCAGGACCAAGCACAATCCTGGCTCTCAACCCCCTTTCTGGGCTCTTACCCAGCTTGAGGGCCATCTTCTCTCCCTCCTGACACAGCTTTAACCAGGACCACCACCCTGGGAACAGACAAAGAAGGAAAGCTGCTCTGCTGAAGATGCCAACACAGAGGAATTGATGGAAGCAGCAGAGTTGTTTCCAGCTGACAGATTTTGTGGTTTCATCCCAACACCAAATAAATGAGGCCAGAATGGAAGGCCCAGAACAATTGATGCTTCTCCTGCCCCCTCCCCAGGCTCAGGGAGAAAATAACTTGATGGAAACAGGGAAGTTTTGTTGCTGTCTCTCCTCAGGTACGTGAGCTCCTCAGTAGTGGCTAGCAGGGCTGAAGTGCCTTGTGTTTAACCTAGACACTGACAACAGGAGCTGAGCTGTGACCCTTTCCCCAAGGTGACCACTGAAGAGTGTGGGGCAAGGAGGTGCCAGTCTCCCTTCAGTGCTGTCCTGTGATAGGACGAGGGGCAAGGGACACCAACCAGAACCCAGGAAGTCCAACCTCAAGAGGAAGAAAAGCTTTACTGTGAAGGTGCTGGAGCTGCCCAGAGATGTTGTGGAGTCTTCTCTGGAGTCTTTCAAGCCCTGTCTGGATGTGTTCCTTTGTGACCTGCCCTGGGTGACCCTGCTCTGGCAGGGGGAGCTGGACTCCATCTCCAGAGGTCCCTTCCAACCCCCACTATTCTCTGTTTCTGCCTTTAAACCACATTATTCATCACAACTGTAACATTACCTGCTCAGCTCACACAGACAGCAACAAGATTCCCTGATGCCTCTCATTCAGCTGCTCTTGGCCTTTATCCCCCCCCCCCCAATTTGCCAATAATCCTTATTAATTCCTAGGTGACAGGCAGACAGGCAGGAGAAGGTCACATATTTTTTCTCCCCTCATGCACAAGATCAGTTCCTCCCAAACTTCCACTCTCTGCCTCACTCTGAGTCATTTTCAACCTCAGGGGTTTCTTTTCTCTTGGAAGTTGACATTTGCCTTCAACCTGATTGCTCTCCCCAGCAGCACTCCCCACAAACTCAGGTGGGCTTTGTCCTTATTTTCTCTTAAGCTAATAAATGCTACTAACTTCCTTCTCCCTGCCAGCACTCATTCACTCCCCAGTTAATTTTATACTGGAGCCTTTTTAACATCCTTCTTATGTGCTCAAAGAAAAAGATTGCACTCAAAACCTCAGAGTGTTTGGTAATTGCCTGCAAGGAAAAGAACAACAACACCACAACAACAACACAACAACCAACCTCATTTTGGTTCTCAAAATTTAGGTTCCCTTCAGAAATTGATGATTTTAGGGCTGATTGCTTCTCTCCTCCAGTCCTCAGTGTGACTCACTGCAGGCCAAGTAGCTGCCCTCAATGCTGCACTCAAAGAGGATCATTTTTCATCTCCTCTCTCAGTACTTTTTCCCCCCTTCCAGCACCTGAAATTGCCACAGAGTTTGGGCATTTTCTGCTCCTGCATTAAACATCTCTCCCAGCTTGGGTGATGGGTGGGCTGCTCTTCCACCAGCAGGCAGCACAAAGCTGTGTTGTGGCAGGGTTGGTGCTGGTTTCCAACGTGTGCTGCTGTTGTAGGAGGCGCTAGGAGCAGCAGAGTAAGGAAGACAAGGAGGGAGAAGTGGTTGGTGCCCTCCTGCAGGTGCTGGGGGAGTTTTTCAGCCCCTGCAGGCCTTGGGGAGCACCTCCTCTCCCCCACATCTCACCAGCTCCACAGGGCCTTCACCACATCCCAGTTTCTCTTTCTGCCTCCACATCTCACCAACTCCACAGGGCCCTCACCAGAGCTCGGCCTCCATTCCACACGCTGGGCAATGCTGCAGGTGCCAGCCTTGGCACCCCTGGGGCCACACCACCTCCCTTTCCCCAGCTCTCTGATGGTAAGCAAGAAGAAAAGTAAGACAAATGGGCAAGATGAAATCCATTCACCTGGGACACACTCAGAATAGGCCTAGCAAAAGCAGAGAGAACCCCAAAAGCTGGGGTTACTCCTGGCAAGGGTTAGCTTGAGCCTGCAAAGCTTTCATGTTCAGAGAGGGGAGGCAGTGCAGGCAGACTCAGGGCTACATGATTAGCTCTGACAACATGCTGCAGGCAAGGAGAAGTTTGGAGGCTGCTGGATTCCACACTGGCTCCTTCCCACAGTGACAAGGTTTGTTCCCAAACTCAGAAGTTTTGACAGGAAGTTTAGTGCCCATGAGCTCTGCCCCAAAGGGACCATATGTCATGCTGCTGAAAAGCTCCCCCCAGTCCTGCCACCTGCACTGAGATCAGGGAGATTCCGTCCCAGGTGGAAATATCTCACTGACAATCAGTGTCCAGGGACAGACCTTGTCCCAGTGCACCAAGGACAGGGGAGAAGGTGGCTGAAAGGTGGTTATGTTACCTGAGACAGGAACAGAAGTGCCCTTCTGTGGGACAGGGCAAAGAATATCCTCTCCTCCTGTATGTGCTCCTGGAGCACCTCCTCTGTCACTAGTGCTTAAAAATAAGCAAGAAAAGCAGACTGTGGAGCGTTCCTCCAGGTCTCTGACACAGGACAGCATCTCCTTGCACACTTGTCTCCCTCCCACATTACACAGACACCACACTTCTGTGCAAAACATATTGAACCTTTTTATTTCCCCTACAAACCCCACCTTAGACACAGGGCTGCCACATGGAACTGCAGCAGTACAACAGGACACACCTGGATACAGTCCCAGTTGGACCTATGGAACGAAGGGGAGGAGGCCAAGATCCCCGAGATCCCTCCCATACTCGCCTGATGAATTGCACCACTCCTCAGCCCGTTTGGCAGGTCACCCTGACCCCCAGCTGAGGCACACTCCAGCAAGCTTTTGCAGCCAATGACTGGAAGGTCCTGGCTTATGTTGGAAGCTGCTGGTTGCCAGGTTTTCTCTGTTTCCTTTTCTTCCTGACCTTGGAGGATCCAGCAGTGTCCATCCCGCTGGAATACTCAGACCGCAGGATCTCAGCGAGGCGACGTTTGCCGTGGGTCTTCTTGAGAAGGTCAGACCTGGGGAAGAGAAGAGGAGGAGGAATTAACATCTCTTTCCCTGCAAGGCTGCTGGGTGGTTGCTTATCTCACAGCCTTGGAAAGGGACATCTGCACATTAGTTCTTTCCTTTCTTGAGGCTTGATTTGAAACTGTGGCTCCTGCTCAACCAGCTCCTCCGGCGACAGCTTTCCACCAGGGAGGCAAAACCTCAGGCCAGGTTGAAAAGCAAGGCTGTGCTCTGTGCAAGTGCTCTTGTGGGGAGAAAGGAAGGGAAGGTTGTGTGGGCTGATGAATTGGGTGACAGAGCAGTGTGAAAATAATAATGAATAAGTTAATAACAACAACAGCAACAACTCCTCCTCCTACCACCATCTCCTCCGACCACAAACCCCTGCCCCAATCCTAACAGCCTGAAGACACTCAGCAATGGAAATGCTTTTACAAACAGCTTAAAGCCTGAAACCACCAACTGCCCCCCTCCAAAAAAGGGAGTTAGACTCCTGGCATTCTAACAGACTCCTTTCTTGTAGTGCCCTGCAGACATCACAGCACCTTACAGCCTCCCTTCCCCAGGGACCAGCTTTAGCAAGGGTAGCTGCTTTCTGCCCAGCCCCTCTGCTCCAGCCTGGCTCTCTCTGTAGCCCTAAACTGCAGCTATAAATAGAAAACCCCACTCAGCATTTTCCCACTACCAAGTTCTGTCACTGCCCTGCTCTGTAACCTTGGGCAAAGCTCATCCTTTCTGCTCCCACCCTCACTGGGTGAAAATGCAACCTCTGCAGTGCTCCCTAGCATGTTCTCATGGTCTTGGGCACAGTGTGGGTGTCCACAGCTCCTGCTGTCTGCACTTATGGGGTGCTGGTCACCAGCTGGCCAAGAAGGTCACCATCATCTTGGCTTCCATCCAGTGGGGCCAGCAGGCTAGGGAAGCAGTTGTTCTGTACTGGGCATTGCTTAGGCCACACCTTGAATATTTGGTTCAGTTTTGGGCTCCTCACCCCCAAAACCACCTCCCTGATGACACCAGCCCATGGAGGGATGCTTGGCAACCAGTAACCAGGCCCTGATGTGTCCTGAACCAGCCCAGCTCTCCTGCAAACCCCTTGTGGTGCAGCGGTATCCTGGGCTCAGCCTCCTCCATCACTTGAGAGAAGTTTTAGTTTGACACTTTGATTGTCTCTCCAAGCCTTTACTACAGCAGTTCCAGGGTTACCAAGCAACAGATCAGTTTACTTAACAACAGGGAGGATCTGCTGCAAAAGGACAAGTAATCCACCAGTAGCTGCAGGGCTGAGTTGCAGCTCAGCAGGGAGGTTGTCCAACACTTTATTATCAATCAGGTGAAATCATTGCCCAATTAGTAAATCAATACCCCCTGCTCTGGTGATCAGCTGTACACAGAAAAAGGAAGGATGCAGGGAAAAGGAAGGCTTCTCCTTCTAACCAGGGCCACAAAAATCAATGGAGCTGTGCTATGGAACCTGTGCTGATCCCCGAGAAGAAAAGCAGCTGTCAAGGCTCTGCTTAAGCAGGAGATGGAAGAGCCACAGGCAACAGCAAGAGTGTGCAGTGACAGCACTCCAGAAGTGCACCAGGCCAGGATCCTTGGCTGGATACTGACTCCTGATAGAAAAATGTAAATTCCCCTCTCTGCTTAACTGCTGAAAGTCTCTGGGGCTCTGCCAGAGCAGTCAGGATAGATTTGGTGAGAAAAGGGCCCTGTGGTTATGAGACAAAGCCCAGGAGGGTAGAGCAAGACCTTGATACTCACCCTCTGAGCATCCCTGGGCAAAGTATTTAATCTCTTTGGCCTCCATGTCCAATCTCCTAGCTCAGGCTGACTGCATTCTCCCTGTTGCCAAAGGCTGGTGTGATGTCAATTTAAGAGAGCTGGGGGGTGGTGGAGGGGGTGCTACTGGAAATCATGGCAAAAAAGCTTCCCAGGGAGGCTCTAAGTGCAAGAAGCATTTGAAACAGCCACAAGCCACGTTCCCATCACTGGCTAAACACATGGATTGTCAGCATCCCCTTCTGTGATCTCATGTCTAGATGAGATCACCCAGTATCGAGCCCTAATGAGAGCACAGCATGCTGATAAGGGTCAGAGAACCCCTTTGAATCCCTCCCTCCAAACACACTGCTCAGTCTTGAGGTGGTGAGCTAGAAAACAGCTAAGGGGAATGATAAAAACCAAAAGGTTCACTAATGACCAAGCCATCCCCATGAGCTGCAGTGCCAAGATTTCAGCAGGGCTTAAAGGAGACAGGAATGTTCACACAGATGAGAAAACAGCCACTTTTATTAGCTGGGGGAAAATGAGACAGGAAGAGAGAAGTCATAACTCAGAAAATGAAAAGAGCCCCAGCATGTGAAGGAGGAAGAACCTGTCCCTGAACACAAGCTATTGGACTTCTCTGTGCTGCTGGCCAGCAGGCTGGGTGTTGAGTGCTGTGACATATGGGATGCCAGGCAGAAGCACCAAGATATGGGGTGTCAGGACTCCCATAAAAGACAGATGGGAATTGGAAAGCAGTCAGAGGAACCAGCAGAGATGAGTTAGCATCACCTAACTTCATCACCCCTTCATTTTCGAGGCTTAATGCTAGACCCAACCACTGCTTTGGGCTTTACGTCCAAGCTACAGGGCAAAGCCAGCATCACCCCAA
Organism: Dryobates pubescens; assembly: GCF_014839835.1. Lineage (NCBI taxonomy): Eukaryota > Metazoa > Chordata > Aves > Piciformes > Picidae > Dryobates > Dryobates pubescens. The sequence continues at coordinate 1,790,727 of NC_071640.1, forward strand.
GATCTAATCACCTCATTATCAAGGGGAGAGAAGGTGCTTTGCACAGGGAGGAAGGGAAGACAGAGAGCCCCATAATTGCTTGGCACACTCTGAGAAAGCCCCCTTCCTCCTCATGGAGAGGAAGGAATAGAAGCCTCAGGTTCCCAGCTGCCTGTGCACATCTGCAATTAAGCTGCACCTCACAAAAGCTGCTACCAAGAGCCTGAGCAGAGAGACAAACTGGAAACAGAGAAACTGTCCCCAGATGACTTTCTTACATCCTGCAAAACTGGGAAAGACCAAGTGAGAGACAAACTTTTAAAGACAAAGAAAGCTCTGTCCTGCTCCAGAGAAAACTGCAATTGCTGTATTCACTCTTTAAACATCAGAAACTTGTGAGTCCTGCTAAAGACATCACTGAAGGATGAAAAGGCAGCAGAACAGCACCTGGAAAAACCAAGCCAGAGGTGTCCAAAGAAAAGAGAACAAAATCCTTCTTTCCTCTGCTTCAGCTTCCTTTTGCCTCCCCCTGCAGAGCCACTCCCAGCATCCTGGTCCTCCTCTTTACCCCAGTCATGAGCTGCAGTGGTCAGCAAGGCTGCTGGTGCTGCCTAACCCTCCACCACCTCAGAGGAAGTGAACTGAACTGGTCTCCTTTTCTTGCCCCTTGAAAAGGAGATACTTCTGAGTATCTCCTCAAGAGCTACTCTCTGATAAACTATCAAAGAAGGTATCAAAAGAGTATCAGAAAAGACTAAAGCCAAATCTTTTCTCATAATGAAAAAAACCCAATCAGGTGGATGAAAACCCTGAAAATCCTCTCTTGTTCCCAGCTCTGCCTTCTGCTCTGCCACATGATCCTAACTCACCACAAAGTCCCACTTCACCACTCTCAGTCTGTGACTTCCACACACCTCAGGGGCTTTTTGAGCTCTGCAGACCCCATCCACTGAATTCCACAATCACTAACAAGAAGTTGGAGTAACAGAGACCAAGTACAGCAAAGAAAGCCCAAGCTTAGTGTACTGAGCTAAGCTTTGAGGCTGTTCAGAGCAGAGATCCAGTGGAGAGCTCCAAGAAGAGGAATAAAAAGCATGCCCCAACTGTTCTGCTTCTATTTAAGGTCCCACTCCTCTCCCAAGCATCACTGATGTAAGAATCACCAAGTTCCACCAGACTGAATTTGTTACCATATGCAAACCACCACCACCCTGGATGTGGAGATTTGAACTTCCAGGAATGAAAGGACTGAGGGGGCAGCAGTAAGAAGAGGAATGAATATCTGCTAGTTTGCCATTCTCATCTCTAAACTCTAACCTGGCCTAATGTTTCACTGACAAATCTTCACCAGAGAGCTGAACCACAAGCTGCTCTCCAAGCCCAAAACTCCTACGTGCCACAGCAGCGGCACATAGATGTGCCACGTGGTTTCTTGGCCATCATTTGATGGCTCAGAAGATGCCTCTGCTGGTCTTCTAACCCAGACAGTGAGTAACCCTCTTAGAGAGGTCTCCTTCAGCTTGGTTGGCACTGTTGTCTGTTCCTTTGTCTTGAGCTGTGGGAAACGCTGGTGCAATGCGGTGCAGCAAGTGTAGCGACCTTTAACCAACTCGCAGCATCTGCAAGCAACCAAAGGCTCCCAAATTGCTCCAGCTGAGGAAGGAGGAGGATAAAGTTCTGCTGCACAGGCCCAGAACTCATGGTGTGCCTTTGGAGGAGACAGGAGTAGGCTGCTCCATTTATCAGAGAACATTTCAACATGGATCGTGCCATCAATCTGCCTGACAGCATCTCCAACAGCTCCTTGAAACAGTGCCAGCATCTGAGCTGGGTTACCTCTGGGCCAAGGCTGCTGCAACACCTGCTTTTTCTACTTAGAGTGTTGGATGAACCATCTGCAGCCAACACAACCCTGTTTGGGTTGGGTTTTGCTGTTGTTTCTGTGGAGCAGGGGCAAGAGATTCATCAGCGGTCCTGCACTGCTGTCGACAAGTCACCAGCTGGCCCAGGAGCTCTGTCACCAGCTGATGCAAGTGGTAGCTTGAGGAGATCAAGGGAAAAAATATCACCCAGCCACAGTGAGCATCAAGAGCTGCTCCAGAACAGCCAGACCACAGCATCCTTCACTCCAAGACATGCTAAAGAATAAAGTCCATCTTCCCTTGCTGAAGTGACAAAACCCCACAGCTGTGCTTCCTCTACCATCCCTTGGCCTTCACCCGATGGAGAAGGAATGAAAGCACCACTGGGAAGCTGGGAACCTCCCAGGACTCTTGCTTCTGTCAGGCTCTTTCCCAGCCTAAAGGGCAGAGTATTTCAATCAGAGAGAGCTGATCATTTGTTGGGGTGTCCCAAACAGCACTGAGGTTCTTCCAGCTCCAGGTGCAAGCTCACTCAGGGATGGAGCAAGGGCTCTGTGCTGTGGCCATGGCAGGACAGGACAGTAGGAAAGGGCACTGCTGCATGCAAGAGAACAACTGGATGGATTTTACCATTATAAAACTTTCCTTTCATAAGAGGACTCTCTTTTCCTAACATCATGGTGTGGTAAAGCAGGACTCATCTGTGCCCCTGAACTGCCTTAATGAAGAGTGATGGTGATGCCTTTCCCAGCAGCCATATCTCCTGCCCTCATTTTTGGATCCATTTGCACTCCAGTCCACAAATCCAAGCCCTTACCCAAGCTCCAGTCTGGCTTTCTAGAGCAGACTGCCCAAAGCAAGTGAAAATTCCCAGTGGGCAGAATTCCAAACTTGCATTTTGACTAATTAATTGATATTAGGAGAGCTGTAAACAGCCCACAAAGAAACTGCCAGGCAAACTGCTCCTAATGATCAGACAATTGCTGTGCAGGGAGACACAGCTGCAGCCTCCACTCCCAAACCCTGTGAAGAGCAGCATCAGTCTTCCCAAAACTGTCAAAGCCAAGATGTTTGAAAGTAGCATCAAGGATGGGAGGCAGGAGAGAATGTAAAAGGCTACTAACCCCCACCCAAAGGAGGCTGCAGCTCCAGCCACACAAAGGAGAACACAAAGATGCATTCCCCAGCAGCAGGCTAACTCTGTCTGACCCCTAAATGCTGAGGAATGAATCAACACAATAATCATGCAGCCAAAACCTTAAGGGCATGATGATATCCACCCTGAGAGCAATGGCAGGGTAAGGATGATGTTAATTAATCCCCAATCAAAGCAGCCTGGACATCTTTTCTTGATCCCATTTTAGTTAAGGCTTGGACTTCAACTCTGAAGGCTGAGGGGACTCTCACCTGCTTTTTTCTACTCCTTTTCTGCATGTGCTGGAGCACCTCTGAACTGCTGCTCACAAGCAAATTCAACCTTCATGGCATCAGAGATACCCTGTTAGAAAGGAGTGTCACAATCTGCTGAACTTACAGGATTTGTCCCTTTCTGAATTCACAAACAAGGTGAACTAAGCTGCAGCTCCTCCTTACAGTGAAGCCCTTTGGGGACACCAAGCTGATTTGGGAGCCCAAAAGGAGAAAGAAGCTACAGCCCAAAGTGCAAAAGAGGGAGCAGCACAGGGATGCTTGGAGGAATGGCAATGAGTCTTTGGCATCTGCATGGTGAAAGAGTCAACAGCCACGTCTGCCTGGCTGGCATGTCAGCCACTTCCTCTACAGCTACCCACAGACAGTTAATCCCTCAATGCAAGTGGGATCAGCTTCCCTGCATCTACCCTTCAGCAAAAGCATCAGCCCAGACACTTCCTAAGCTGATGTGCTGTAACTTAATATCTGGTATCTGGTTCAGGGGCTCATCTCTAACCTGAACACAGCATTTCAACTTCCACAAAACTCACCAGCCATTCTTTCTCTCCAGCTTCAGACTGGGTTTTGCAAGGACCACCCCAGCAAAGGGGACAGCTGGTTTGCACAGAGAGCTCTGGAAAAATCCATCTTTCAGCTTTTCCATGTGAATTCAGGGAAGGGTGAGTGGGGGAAGAAGCTGCTCCCACATTTCAGCACAGAGCCATCACCCACCTGGCTGCTCTCTCCCTCCTGTCTCACCTTCCTTGAGCAGGTCTCTACAGGTGTGAAGCACAAGAGACTTTGAAAGAAATGAAAAAAGTTTGCTCTGTCCCCTTCAGGACACATTTAATGATTGCCTTCAGCCCACTTCCAACCTGGACTGCCTGCTCTTTATTCTGTGGGCAGGTGCTGAGAGATGAGGCTTTGGTGAGCAGAGTGATTAATACCAAGTATCAGATGTTGGGAGACAATGTGTAAGAGGACAGGCAGCACTCATGGCATCATGTGAGGGACAGGATTTAAAAGATTGCTCTCTGCTGCTGCTGCTTTCATTTCCAGCCTTGCATTTCCAATTAAACCCCATTTATCTTCTAAATGGCAGGCTAAAGCCTGCTTTCTGCTTGCTCAGTGTGACATCAAAAGTAATCTTCCCTCTATGTTCCCAGCACTGTACTGAATTTATGCTGGTGCAGACTGAACCTGAGACTATATCCACTCCTTAAACTGCCCTATAAATACTAATAGATCTCCCCTCTGTGTTGTCTGTTGGGTTTAGCTGTTCCCTCTAAGCACACACAGAGAAAGTTGATTAGCCACAAGTTTCACAGGCCAGAGCAATTGTTGCATGTCACAGCTTTGGCTGCTCCTGCAGGGTTTCAACTTTCCAGATGCTCCTGGATTTGAGAGCTGGAGCTTGAGCCGTGACAAACCCCTGCAAAGTCTGCTCACTTTCCCTCAGCTGCAATTAGATGATCCACGTGCAAATCAGCTTCCCAATCACTCTCAGACCATTTGTTCCAACACCTCCACATCCCCCCAACCCCACTTGTCCTGTGCAGAAACCACCTACTGCAGCCTGAGCTTGTCTGTGCTCTAATGGGATGAGGACTCGGGGAGGAGGAACGCCCTCTAAAAGAGGGTTGTAACAAGGGAAAAAGTGGCTCTAACAGAGCAGCAACATCACAGGAACAGAGAGAGGCATTGTTGCAGGCCAAGTAATCCTGTGACACGCTACTGTCAGTCATAGCTTGATACCCTGCTGGGCCAGCAAGACATCAAAGCCCACCCCATACCATCTTACATGCTCTTTATCGGCTAATCAGGCTATTCTTCCTGAAATAAAGCTCCCTTAAATCCCCTGCTCACAGGGGCATTCCCATCCTGTTGCCCATCTGCTGGTGAGGGTCAGCTGAAGCAGGAGGCAGATCAGTGGGCCCTGTCCCTGGTGGCTTCTCAAAGCAGGACAATGCTGTCTCCAAGTTTATGTTAAAAATCCTTTCCCCTTGCATTTTGATTTCCTCCAAGCTATGTCCATGTGCAAGAGGTGTCAGCAGCCCAGGCACAGTGGTGTGGATTAGTGCTTTCACTGAGCAGCTCACATTTGCTAATGGAGTTTGCAGCAGCAATTACATGGAAAGTCACAACTGATACTAATAAACCCCAAGATTTTCCTCCTCTGAACTACTGCAGTGATTTCACTGCCAAGCCAGAGGTTCACATCCTGCTGCTGTGCTGGGTAAGGACAGGGAGGCCTCAAAGGGAGGCTCCTCTACCCTGTGGAACCAACTCAAAAGTAGCTAAGAGCAGACAGGTTTGGCACTTTCAGCTCCATTTCAAGCAGAGAAAAGGATTCAGGGCTCTGCCCCTCCAGGAGCATTAGGGAGTCTCAAATTTCTTCCCCAGGAACAGCCCTGTCCACACAGCAAAGGGGACAGAGCTGCCACTCCAGGTTTGCCATGGACTCAACCTGGGAGTGATCCCAGAGGTTTTTGCAGAACTGTTTTTGCCCAAACTACTTCAATCTCCAGGCAGCAGGGCCTAAGTTAGCAGAAGGATCATGTACTCCAACAGATCTGCCTCCTGATTTGGGTTTGTACTTAGATAACCACAGCTGATCAGCAAATCATACACTGCAGTCCCCCCCTCTCCTTCAGGCACTAAGCTGATGTCTGCTTAGTGAGAAGAAGTAGCCCAAGCTGCTGCTGATCATTCCAAGAGAATGGACACAATCTGTCCCATGGCAAATCTGACAGCCAGGAAACTGTTGGTGGAACTGCAGGAGAAAGCCTCCTAAAGACTGCCTGTCTAGTGTAAAAAAAAAGTGATGAGAAAGGCCAGAGGAGACCACAGAGGGCCTTTAAAGACAGTAAGACACATTCTGCTCCTGGTGCAGTGGTACTTATGAAGGGCAGGAAGAGACCATCTTGTGAGATAAATCAGCACTACTACAGCCTTGCTCACAACAGGCAGGACAGGCAGCTTCAAATCTGAAGAAGGGAAAATGCTCATTCCTCTCTTATTTCCTTGATGCTTTGGTGATCCCATGCCCTACACCAACAGCAAGCACTCCTGAGCACAGCAGTGTTTGTGAGAGCCCTTCCCCGGACAGGGGTGAGGAGAAGGAGCTGCTACTGCAGCTGATGTTGAGCCAGGGATCACAGCTCTCTGCAGGATGATGCAGCTGGATGTGGGGATGTGAATGGAAAAAAATCCAGCAGCTTCTACTGTGGAGGAGCTTGGCCATGATGGCAGAACTGCTGCTGGAGCTCCAGCACCTGAGACTTGTGCAAGGAAGAGAACCACTCCCATACCCTTTCCTCATCCTTCAAGGTAGGGTCTTGAATGAAGCATAAATAAACATTAGGCTGTTTCTGCTCTTAAGACTTGCAGAAGATGGTGTTCTCATGCTCTGAAAATGGGGAAGCTGGAGGAAAACCCAGGCTGGTGTGTGGAGGGGCAGCTCCACACCTAGCTGCTTGCTTCAGCAAAGAGCATCTCTCAGAAGTCAGGCTCCAAAGCGAGCTGCTTGGTTCTGTTTCGTTCACTGGGTTTTGGGTGGGGTTTTTTTAACCTAAATTCCCACTCAACCAAGTTGGTTTAATAAATGTTCAACCAAGTTGGTTTATTAAATGTAACTTCTAGGCTCACTCAAGCCATTGGAAAAAGGGGCAGTGAAGCAACAGCTCAGAGAGGTTGGATTTGGAGGTCCCTTTCAACCCTGCAGCAAGCACAACCACCTTGAAGAGCAAAACAAACCACAGTTTGCCACGTGGTGCTCCTCAGCTCCAGAACATCAAGCTGGCCTACCTTTTTGGTCTTGGTTTGGTTTTCTTCTTTGAGCCAGCAGTTGGAAGAGCTGTCAGGTTCTGGGGGGCATCTCTCAGGCCAAAGCTCTTGGCTATGTGACCCAGGTGGAGAGATTTGATGTGGAAGATGTGCTTGAGGTTCCTGGGGTAGGTGGTGTAGGCACAAAGGAAAGATTGCAGTGCTGAGGGGAGAAGAAAAAAAACCACAACAGTAAAGTACATTCTGTTTGCTACTGCATTTTAATATATATATATATTCACTTAAAGATTCATCTGTTCCAGCTGAAAGGACATTGGTCTTGTCCTTCTGGTCAGCAGCTGGTAGAAAAGGTTGGGATGATAAAAATCTGTGGAGGTTGTACAGTGCCAATACAACCCCAAAAGAAGAAGGTAGGGGCGGGGAAGTGTTAGAATGTGAAACAAAGCTACATTAAGTTGCATCAGGTTTGCTTCTTGCAGGGATGCCCCTTCCTGCCAGGGAAGGTGATCTCTGGAACACCTCTCATGAGGGGAGTCACTGACATCAAATGGCAGCAGATAAGGGGAGAGAGGGAAGAGAGACACAGGGATGGAGAGAAGGAAAAAGCAGCATGGAGATGACACAGAAGACTCCTCTGATATTACAGTCCCAGCAGTCCATGCATTTTTCACCAGTTACTAGCTAGTCCCTTATAAATATCTGAGAGCCAGATGGATTTCCTGACTCCTCCTCAGGCAGAGAACAGAGCTCACCTCCTCAAAAGGGAAAAGGAATAGAATTGTGTGCAAATTCCCCTCCACATCTGCAGATTCCTGTAATGCACTTCCCTCAGGGCTCATTGCTCTAAAGACAATCATCCACTAATATGAACACCTCCACTGCTCCTCCACCCACCTGGAACATTAACTACACCCAGGCTGTCCTCTCTGCTGCAGGGAACAGAGGGACTTCGAGTAAGGAAACTCCAGCTCAGACAACGCCTCCCTTCAATCCCCTGCTGCTCCTCTGCTTGCTAAACCTCCTGGGTCCCCCTCAGCCCTCACTCCAACCACCACCCACATCTTTCTCTCCCTCTCAACCCCTGACAGCAGCAAGCTCTAAACTCTAACCTCCCCTGCCCTTGCCTGTTGAGCCACCGGACCAGCAAGTTTGCCCACAGCTTATGTCTAATCTCTTGGCAGCAGCCAGAGATTGGAGTTTATGAACAGTAATAAAAATGTCATTTTAGCAGCTCAGCTCCTGGAAGGACCCAGGGAATCCATCAAAGCTCTGTTTACTGAGCAAAGCGAACTCCTTTTCCCAATCGATGAGAAGAAAAGATTGAGGGGCTGGGGTGGGCTTGGTTTTTCCCTTTGCCTTCACCTTCCTCCCAATTTCACAACACTGCTCTCTCACAGGCACCTGAGCCTGTGTTCTCCCCACAAAGAGAATGCTAAATTCCAAATACCTTGACTCAGGCTCTCATCTGAAAGGCCATTCTTCTGACAGCTTCTAAACCAACTCAAATGCTCTCAGAAAGCCTCTTCTGCTGACTTCCTCCTCCCCCCACCCCTTCTCTCCCCACAAAGTTATTGGTCAAATTGAGCTGCTAGGAGAAGCTGCAAGTCTTCAAAAGGAACATCATGAACTTGCTGCTGCTGGCAGTCTGGTCCTGTTGGAGCTGATGTTGTTGCCTTTCTCACATCATTTGAAGTGGTTGATACGAAAGATCCTGTTGTTACGAAGGCTGAGCTCAACCTCCTGCACTTCTCCAGCCAGGAAAGGCTGCTGGAACTAACTCCCTGGATCAGAGGTAGAGACTTAAGGTATGAAAGGTGATCCCAAAGCCCTGAGCCAGGGCAGGCAAAACCAGGGAGAGCTCCAAGACACTATCCCAAAGGTGAACTAACAGCCCAGCCCAAGCAGCAGGTCAAAACCTCAGCTCATGCAGCTGCCTGAGGAGCTCAGAGCTGCAAATGCTCACTGCAGCACCCATGAGATTTAAATGAAAAACTTCATGGGCATCAACCTTTTTAGATCTTTATTATCAGATCTTTACATCTCTGGGTCTTGGAAGGGACCTCTGGGGATCATCTCATCCAACCCCCCTGCTAAAGCAGGGCACCCACAGCAGCTTACCCAGGAGCACAATGGCCAGTGGGGGTTGGAATCTCTCCAGAGGAGACTCCACAACCTCTCTGGGCAGGGCTGCTCCAGGGCTCCAGCACCTTCACATTAAAGAAGCTCCTCCTCATTTTTAGAGCTCCACCTGACCAAACCAGAGCACCTATCACCACCCATTTTCCAAAGGGGCTCCATACTTGAGGAGATTTATCCTTCAGGTAAGCAGGACCCAGTCATACCCCTCCTCCCAGCCACCTCACCACTGATCAGTCCATCAAGTTTGAAGGGCAGCACCTTCACTGAACCATTTGAGTTGAGTTTGGAAACCAGGGGAGCCAGAGGCAGAAGGGCTGAGTGGGCAGGGAGCCACGTGCCTTTTGAAAGCAGGCTGCAGAGAAAAACCCCTGCTTATTAACATTGACTAGGGCAGAAATTGGGGGGGGGGGGGAAAGGAAGAGAAAAAGAGAGAGAAACAAATGCATCTCTGGCACAGCTTCCAATTGATTGTCTGCCATGAAAGCAAAAGCCAGCTGCCATGTTAATTATTCATGATGCCTGGCGCAGAGGGGAGGAAGAGGGGGCTTATGGAAGCCACTCAGCAGTGGCAAATTTGCATATGTAGATAGCAAGAGGAAGAAAAAGAGGTGGAGTGCTCCTGTACAAGATAAATGGGATGCACAACACCTCAGCATCCCCTGGTAGATTTTCTGCACTTCTCCTCCGTGGCTAAATAGAAAAGAAAAAGTTCTGAGTGCTGAGGTCAGCAACAGGTAGGGGTAGGAGGGTGTGGGGGGGTGTGTGTGTGCACAGTGACACAGGCTGCAGGGAGACAAACCACAGAGCTTCCCAAGTGTGACCACAGCCATTCAAGTTGCTCTCCTTGTCACACTCCTTTCAGGTTAGAAGTTCACATGGTGAGACACTGGAACAGGTTGCCCAGGGAGGTCGTGGATGCTCCCTCCCTGGAGGTGCTCAAGGCCAGGTTGGATGAGGCCTTGAGCAATGTGGTCTAGTGGGAGGTATCTAGTGGCAAGGGGTTGTAACTAGATGATCTTTAAGGTCCCTTCCAACCCAACCCCTTCTATGAATCTATGAAGTATAAGGAATCCCAGGGGAGCAACAAGAAGCTCATCCAGCCAGACTTGAGCATTTGATTAGGAGAGTCATGTACTTTGAGGCTGTGGACTTAAGTGGAGCTATAAAAGTAGTTGTACACCAGCTGAGGAGCACAACACACCTGACAAGAGGTGCAAGCAAGCTGCTTGTGTAGCAAGCCTCTGACACTATCACTGCAGGAGAAAGGTTTTTTGGAACCCTGAACACAACTGTCCCAGTGTCTCCCCACCCTCACTGAAAGAATTTCTTCCTAATCTCCAGTCTCAATCTCTCCCCTCCCAGCTCAAATCCCCTCATCCATCAAAGTCCCTCCCCAGCTTTCTCACAGGCCCCCTTCAGGTACTGGAAGGCTGCTCCAAGGATCAAATCCCAGATTTGCACCTAGCTACAGTTCTTTACTAAATCCATCCCAGTTTTGCTTCCTCCTGCATTTTGGAGCAGTTGCCTTCTCTCTCATTTTTCTCCCATTCCACACAACAAGCTCCAGTCTAAGATCCTTGCCTATCAAAGAGCTGCTGCCAGGGCATCCTGCCTTACGGGCTTAAACTTCACCCCTGGTGTAAAGTGCAAGCACCTAAGGGGTGCTGCAGCAGGATGTGATGTAGCAGCTCACCCATGACCTTCCCAGCACAACCCACATCATCACCTCCTCGCCCCTGTGACTGGGCCAGAGCCCTGGGATGTAAATCCTCTCAAAAGCCAAGCTTAAACCTCATTTGCACCTAATATGGCAACGCAAGAAATTAACATCTAATATCATCACAAAGCCTTCTGGGCCCACCTCAAATCCCTCCAGAGCCCAACAGCCCCAAAATGTTTCTTCCAAACTCTTTTTTTTCCCCCTGAAGCTCTCCCCTTAGAAGGGGGGGGGAAAGAAAAATAAATATAAAAATCTTGGCAGCTTATGAAAGTCCTTCTGGGGGGACACCAAAATAGTCCCCAGCCCCCTGACTGACCTTTCTTTGCCCACCGGAGATTCCCCTCCTGGGAGTGAATGTAATCTTCAAACCTTGTCTGCAAGACAGTGGCTCTCTCCCGGACTTCCTGAGGGTCCACACCACAGGCTTTCTATCCAGGGTGATGGGGGAAGGATTAAAAGGCAAAAAGAGAGATTTGGAGTCAGGAATAATGAAGCAGTTTACAATAGATTTAATAACAGTAAAATCACACAGTAACCACCCAGGGGCCAACAAAGGTAATCCTCTCAATATTACTAGAGGCAAAAAAAAAAAATAAGAAGCCACCAAAGGAAGAAAGAAGTCTAGATAAAGATGTTCAAGTCAAAGCAGGCTGTGAGTGCTGGGTGGGGAGAGCAAAGCAGTTTTCATTCTGAGGTTGCTAACATCTATCAGGGAGCTTTTTTTTGCCTCTTGCTTCTTTAGTTTGTTTGTTTATATCTCAGATTCCACAGGCTGGATGCTTTCCACTGAAGTTATCTGGGACAACTTCCCCCCAGACTCTCTGCTAACAGTCACAGATTGATGCTGCAGGTTCCCCTGGGCAGCTCCCCCAAGCAACCTGGAATGTTCTTGGAAGTTGTTGGGCAGGAGAATGGTGTTAGAGTCATGGAATGGTTTGGGTTGGAAGGGACCTTGAATATCATGCAGCTCCAATGCCCCTGCCATGGGCAGGGACACCTTCCACTAGCCCAGGCTGCTCAAAGCTGTGTCCAGCCTGGCCTTGAACATCTCCAGGGAGGGAGCCCATTCACCCTCAAAAGCTCCAGAGGAACAACCAAGTTCAGTACCTGTGAAGAAAGCCAACTAAATGAACGTCTCACTCTTGATGTCTATGTGAAACCTTCTCCCTGGCAACAAGTGACACTGAACTGGAACTGCCACCCCTTGGCTTCTCTAAAATAAGGCAAAAGCCCTGCACCAAAGGTGTGACAAAAGAAAATTCCTCAGCCCCCAAGGGCAGTTTTCCCTGTGCTCAAGCTTTCCCAGGATCAGACTGTGGGACACAGCTCAGGAAATGGAAAACAAACATTCCTGGGGAGCAAGGTGATACTGGGATGAGAAAAGAGGCTGTCTCAACCACATCCCAGAGCAACCTCTTCCAGTGTTCTCCACAAGACAACAAAGGGCATTTTAAGGCTACAAGAAGTCTCTCCCAGACTTCTGCTCCCTGCCTCTCCAGGAGGACAGCAATGCTCACTTTAAACCTCCATGAAGGGTCTCCAAGTTTTCTGTTCTCTGCATCTACACTAAGAGCTGCCCAGATTTCCAGTCCCTGCATCCCCAAAGACAGCAGTGGGTATTTTGAGGCTGCAAGAAGTCTCTCCCAGATTCCTGCTCCCTGCCTCTCCAGGAGGACAGCAATGCTCACTTTAAACCTCTAAGAAGGGTCTCCAAGATTTTTGGTCTCTGCATCTACACTAAGAGCTGCCCAGATTTCCAGTCCCTGCACCCCCAAAGACAGCAGTGGGTATTTTGAGGCCACACCACGGATCTCCCCGATTCCTGGCCTCCGCTGCCTGCCTCCCAATCCACTTAAGGAAGCCCCCAGCACGGCTCCTTTCAGGGCCGGCCTTACGGCACCTATTAATCAGCAGAGGCAGCCGGCAGCGGAGGAGCCTCTGCAGAGGTTTCATCAGCTCCAAGCGGCGCTGCCTCCTCGAAGTGGCCACTCACGGCTGCGCTTAACAAGTTTCCATTGAGGTGAAACACAAAACTTGGTGGCCCCGCCTGCTCCTTCCGAGCCCTCCCCCCCCAGCACTTTCCTTTTGTTAAGCCTCCCGGCAGCACCAAGTGTCACCTTCCCGGCGTTTTTTAATATGAATGTGAAATTAGCGAGGCTTGCCCTTTCCCCTGGCGGACAGAATCCTCTGTTATTAAAAAGTAAAGCACTTTAATAATGAAAACTTTTTTCTCTTTTTCCTGTGTTTTAACTGTTTAAAATTAATGAGAAGGGCAGAACGGTTGTCAAAGCGATATTGAAAGCCGGGTAGCCAGGACCGAATAAGCACGAAAATCCCTCCAGAGTGTTAAATAAACAGTGCTTCAGCCCCCTCTGAATCCCTCTGTTGGTTATTGTATACATTCTGTAACAGCACTCAGAATAGATCTGAGCACCAGGGAGGCAGAAAGGTTTCAGAATTCCAATAAAGGCCTCAAATTAAAGACAGCCTGGTGCGAATTCCAGGAGAAAATTAAAGAGACCTCAAGCTTAAGTGACAGGTGACTTGCTTCTGTGTCACAACTGTCAGGGGATTTAGTGATAATATGGCAATATATTACAAAGGACTTTTCTTATTCCCCCCTTTAGGTTTCAAAATGAGGCATCTCTTCTTCCTGGAGCTAGGGGGGGAAAAGGGAAAAAAAAAAAAAAAAGGAAAGGAAAGGTAAAAAAAAAAAAAAGAAGGGAAAGAAAAGTAAGACAAAAATGAGGGATAAAAAAAAAAAACCTGGGGGCATAAATTTCCAAAGTGTGAGGTCAGTCTGAGAGAAATAAATGGGGGATAAAAAAAGAAAAAGCAGCAAATTGCAGGAAACAATGCAGTCAGAAAACAGCTTCTCCCCTCCTCCCACCCCCACCTTGCCTTTTATCCCCTTCAGCCCCCTCGAGACAGATCTCAGTTTAAAATTGCCCCCTAATGGGCATGGAAAAAAAATAAATCTGTGCCTGATTCCTGCCTTCCAGGGAGGCTCTTCTCAAGAAAACACAGCCAAAACCCAGCTCCAACCAATAATAATGGGGAAAAAAAACCCCAAACACCCAAACCACTAAATTTAAACTCAGAGCCAAGGTGGGGAAATAAATCCTGTGAGTGTCTGGACAGAGCAAACCAAACAGAGCTACTGGAAGTGCACTGGAAGCCATCCTGTGTGCTTTAGCTTCAATCCTGCTCCTGTCCTGGTTTGGATGAACACAACAATTAATTGGAGACTCCATTCATTTTCTCAAGACCCAAAAGATCAGATCCTACCCCAGAGGCCTTTTGATGCACTCTTCATCCAGATGAGTTTGCTACCTCTGTTAAGTAAGAAGCATTATTGCTGTGATGGAGAAACAGTAGGGTAGGAGAACTTTTCCTGCCCTGTGTTTGCTTAGAGTAAAAGCCTCTTCTGGCAGCTCCCTGACCACTGGCATAATGATTTAATTAATCTTTTAGCAGATCAGTAACAACACCTAAAAGCTAAAAGAGAAAAGGGCCTGGCTGCAATGTCATTTAGCTGGTTCAAGACATCAGGCCTTCCCAAGTGACAGCTACACCAGAAAGAAAATTACTTCCTGCAGAAGAAAGCTTGAAGAGGGCAGATTTAGACCAGAGGTTAGGATGAAGTTCTTCACAGTGAGGGTAGGGAGACACTGGAACAGGTTTGCCCAGGGAGGCTGTGGAAGCACCCTCTCTGGAGCTGTTCAAAGCCAGGTTGGATGAGGCCCTGAGCAAGCCAGGCTGGAGGGAGGTGTCCCTGCCCATGGCAGGGGGGGGCTGGAACTAGATGAGCTTTAAGGTCCTTTCCAACCCAACCCATTCTATGAACCAATCAGTGTGATCAATAACAACATCCATAAGCTAAAAGAAGAATGGGCCTGGATGCAAAGACATTTAAGTGCTTCAAGTCATCAGGGGGGTTCCTCCAAACACCAGAAACAGACACAATTATTTCTTCCAGAAGCAAGCTTCTGATTATAAAGACTGCAGCTTGTAAAGGTTGGGCTAAGTACTGACAGCTTCTAATTTCATCAAGAGAAGGTTAATAGAAGGGATAGAAACATGAGAATTAGACTGAGGTAGAAAATTTTTTTCCCTTAAAACAGTTTGAGAGAAGAAAGATGGGGGGGGGGGAAGGCAAGCCCCAAAAGCCAGGCTGTAACATCTCCTGCTCCTGTTAGACTTCAAAACAAAATGAAGGATTTTGTTTTAATAACAACTTTTTACTAACCTCCACACACCTTCTCCAGAACTCACCAAGTTCCCCCCTTGCTCCCCTCCATAAAAGTTGAAAGATCAAATTTATTCTCTTTGTAGGCAGGTGAACATTCACACACCCAGACACAGCCACATATATATTTCATACACCTAAATATAAAATATACATTTTACAGGCACTTCAGCTTGCTCCCTGGCTGCACACACAAGCCCAAAAAATACTTGTTCCAACGTGGTGCTCATAATGGACTTGAGTTGAGGCAATGAGAACTGAAGAGCATCATAATGAGGTTCCTGTGTGCAGACTGCAATGCATACATGGCTCAAAGCATGGGGAGCTGAGAGGCCAAGGCAGCACTCACTCATGACAACACCACAAACAGATCAGGTTCAGCTCCTCACTCCCTGTCCTACTCAGTGTCCCACTGTACTCCCAGCTCACTGGACTGGCTTAGATGGCAACCTTAGAGAATTTAATAGAGGTTAACACAGAATGCCAGCTTGGAAGGGACCCCAAGGATCACCTGGTCTCACCTTCCTAGGTGACAGTCTACTTGAAATGAGATGAGCCAGCACCCTGCCAAGCTGAGCCTTAAAACTGTCCAGTGTAGGGGAATCCAATGAAGGGCAGATTTGGACTGGAGAATAGCAAGAAATTCTTGACAGTGAGGGTGGTGAGGCACTGGAACAGGCTGCCCAGGGAGGCTGTGGATGCCCCCTCCCTGGAGGTGTTCAAGGCCAGTTTGGATGAAGCCTTGAGCAGCTTGGGCTAGTGGGAAATACTTCTGCCACGGCAGGGAGGTTGGGAACTAGAAGATCCTTAAGGTCCCTTCCAACCCAACCCATTCTAGGAGTCTATGAATCCACTGCTTCCCTTGGGAGATGATTCCAGTGTCCATCTCTTCTCAGGGGGAACAATTCTGTTCTGGATTCCAATCAGGACCTCCTCAGCAGTAGCTTGTCCCCATCAGCCCCTGTCTTCTCCATGTGACTTCTTGTAAAAAGGGAGTCTCCATCCTCCTTGGCAGCCACCCTTTATGTACTGGTCTATGGTAATGAGGTTCTCCCCTAAGCCTTCTCTTCTCAGGGCAGAACAAACCCAGCTCTCCCTCTCTCTGCCTTTCTTCATATGGTCTTCATTAACCTTCTAGAAAGCTTGAGAACAAGCCCCTGCAGCTTCAGAGGAAGGACTGCAGACCACTTACAGAGCCTCTGACAGCAGCAAACACAAAGCTAACAAACAGGATGAATCCTTCACTGCAGTTAATACATTTTTCAAGTAACTCCTGAGGAAATGCATTATTTGACACTGACAGAACCACTGCAATTCCAGCCCCATTAAATGATGGGGAATGTTTTTCCATAAAGAGAAACCATCTCTCAGACCCAATCCTTTCAGATTCCCAGTCACACAAAAATAGGTTATTCTGCATTTCTGAGTTCCTGCAGCAGACTGTCTCCATGCTGCAGCCAAGGGTGGATACATCTCAGCTCCAGTGAAGTCACTTTGATGGTAGAGGGAGAAGAGAGGAGGAATTGAATCCCACCTTTGACTGCAAGTGAAAGGAAGCAGCTCTTTCTGTACAGCACCTGGCATGGCAGGGCCTGCCCAGGCAGCACTGCTGAGCACAAAGCAAGGCAACAGCTGCTTCCAAATATTGCTTGGGGGGGGTATTTTTTTGGAGGGAAGGGAGAAAGACAAAGTAAGAGTATTTAGAATATTCTGGGCTTAGATCTGCAGAGTATTTCATAACCTGAAAGCATGGCAGAAACACCAATTTGCTCAGTCCTGGTAACAAACAGACTTCTTAATGCTGTTGCAATGGTGTGGAGTGGAGTCACCATCCCTGGAGGTGTTCAAAGAATGTGTGGACACAGCACTTTGGGATGTGGTTTAGTGGCCATGGTGATCTTAGGTCAGTGGTTGGCCTCAGTGACCTTGGGAGGTCTCTCCTAACCAGACCAATTCTCTGATTGTGTAAGTCAGTTGTAATTATTTGCACTGCCTGGCATCATGGAGGTACCAACCCTTGGATTGCAAAGGTGAAGGCTGAGAGAAGAATATCTGTGAGGTTTATGTAGCAAATGAACAGTAAAGCAACTCCAAAGCAACAACTCACCTTGCCTCTTGGTTTGTGCAGCTTGAAGCGATCATCTTTCATCAGGCTGGACAATACCTTCTCCATCTTGATCTCTGAAACACTGAAACAAGGACAAAACATTACCATTTCTCCTCCTTTTCATATAGAAGTGGGGAATGACCCCTGAGCTGATAAGGGACAGCAAATAGATTGGAGATTTACAAGCTTAGCTTGAAAATTCAGCCCTGAAACAGAATCCTCTTGGTTGGAGAAGACCTCCAAGATCATCAACCCAACACCCCCATGGCCATTAAACCATGCCCCAAAGTGTCCTGCCTACAGGTTTCCTGAAGACCTCCAGGGATGGTGACCTCCCTGGGCAACTTATGGCTCCAAAACCCTGATCTGACACCCAATACAGAATTTGGTGTCCTTCTCCACTCTGAGAGCTCACCTTCCCTCTCACTTCAGCTGAAAAGCCAAAGCCCAGCCCAGGAGGGACCCCACAGCAGTTGTTTTAAATCCAGGAGACTGGGTCAGCTCTCCTGGTCAGGCTTCACACTGGGCATTTATTTCCATTCTGTTGACTTGCATTCCTCCTGGAGACTCAGATGATTTATTCTCCAGTCCCACTTGTGAGACACCACTGGGTCCTGTGATGGCCCAGATACTAGAAGTGCTTACAAACCTGCTTCCTTTTCAAGTGAGTGGTCCTCCTTAGAGGTGCTTTTACAGGAGACTAGGAATTCTTTTGTCCTCTTTAACAGTGTCTTGTGGGGCACATACACACCAGGTGACAACACAGGAACAGCTGTGCAGCTCCAGGCCATTAATATTAAAGCTGCATGGAAACTGGGTCCCATTTCCAAGGGAATTACTCAGGTGATAAGAGTTGAAGTTTGCAGGGCCAAGTTTTCAGCAATGGGCAAAGGTCATCTCTAGACCAGAGATTCTTTTCAGACCAGAATAAATCATCAATACTGATGGGAGCTAAGGAGTTCATTTGGGGTTACAGCAGTCTAAGGAAGAGGGGAAACCTTGGGAGCCCAACAGTCCTCAGACTCTTGAATCTCAGATGGTGAGGAAGGGGTCTGTGGTTTAGTGCACTTCAGGACATGGCGTAATGGCCATGGTGGTGCTAGGTTGATGGTTGGACTCAATCCTAGAGGTTGTTTCCAGTTCTGATTCTAGGAGGGAGCATTGCTGATACTCTTCAATTTGTAGACTACAGAAAGAAATGGTAGGAAGTTCCTTTCACTCAAATCTCTCTAAGGCAGGAGGAATGGGTGAACCTTTGCCACGCTGTGTAACAGCACACTGGGATCCTCACCTCTTCCCCAGTCCTAGCCCTGAATACCCTGACTTTTGCTATCTGCCTTTTCAACCTCAGCCCGCTCATTAGCACAACATCAGGAAAGGAAAAAGAGATGGTCCAAAGAAACAGTCATCCAGTGGGGAGGTACAGAGCGGTGTGGCCACGGCAGGCAAAGCCCCAGGGCTGTGAAGCTGGGACTCGGGAGGCAGCAGATTCCTCCGCAGGCTGCGTGGAGGAAGGCGGGGGAGAGCCGGGGGAGAAGGGGAAATGGAGCATAAAGAGACAACCAAGGGCTCCTCTCTTTGGTTTGGGGAAAAAAACAAAAGGCCTAACAGTAAATTAAAACATAAATGGCAACCACTTAAGCAAGAGAGAGGAGCACACCTCCCCACCCCCCCGAAGGGTGCTCTGAATGAAAACGTCAACCCCGTGACATTGATTTGTCTGAGAGGTGCCCCCCTCGCCTGGCGCGCTGCCAGCGCGCAGCCTAACAGATCTGCGAGGCTGGTTCACAGCGGGGAGCAGCGTGGGAGGGGGGCAAGCACAAGCCCAGGCAAGGCAGAGAGCTGCCTCCTGCCTTCTCCGTGATGCCTTTGCCTTTATAAATTAGTTAAGGGCGCCGTTAGCAGCTAAAGAAACTATCTGATAGCTGTCGAGGAAGGCGCTGCTAGAGCGCGCTTGAAGGAGCTCCAAGAGACACCAGGACCTAAAAAAACCCAACCAAACAACAATGAAAAGTGAGCCTCACTGATTTCTCTGCTGCTTCTCACCTCCTCCCTTTGAAGGAAAAAAAATAATCTGTTAGTTACACTTAGAGCTCAGACAGAACCTTTTGGTTTTCTTCTAACACCTTTAAAACAAATGAAAAGAGGAGGGAGGGGGGGAAAGGGAAAGGAAATGTAGAGGAAACATCAGAGTGTGTGTGTGTAGATGCACCCAGACTGCCAGGCAGGGTAAAAACCACAACTGGGAAGAGGAAATGGGCTTAAGTTGTGTCAGAGAACATGGAGGTTGGAGATTGGGAACAATTTCTTTCCTGCAAGAGTAGTCAGGCATTGGCACAGGCTGCCCAGGGAGACAGGTGGTGGAGTCCCCATCCCTGGAGGTGTTCAAGAAGCTGGAGATGTGGTGCTTCAGGATATGGCTTAGTGGTCATGGGAGTTGGGTTATGGTTGGACTTGATGATCTGAAAGGCTGTTTCCAACCTTGATGATTCTGTGATTCAAGCCACGCTAGTCTTGAGAAAAAAGAGCTGAGAGGGGATCTGATCAATACCTATAAATACCTGAGAGCTGGGTGTCAAGAAGGTGCCAGGCTCTCTCTGGTGGTACCCAGTGACAGGATGAGGAACACTGGCTACAAGCTGGAACCCTCAACCTAAGGAGAGACTTCTTTGGTGTGAGGGTGCTGGAGCCTGGAGCAGGCTGCCCAGAGAGGTTGTGGAGTCTCCTTCTCTTGAGACTTTCAAGACACACCTGGATGTGTTCCTGTGTGACCTGCCCTGGGTGAGCCTGCTCTGACAGGGGAGTTGGACTGGATGATCTCAGGTGGTCGCTTCCAACCCCTACCATTCTATGAAAGAGTACCCAGAAAGTTGCAGTAGGAGGCACACAGCTTCCCTGAGCCCCAAGAGGCTCTGATCTCAGCAGAGCCAAAGAGAGATCGTTTTGGCAAAGGGCTGAGGCTGCTTTGCCACAGTGGAAGCCAAGGAGAGGCTTCAGGTACCGGTGAAAATTAATTGCGAGCCATTTCCAATTTCCAAGGCAGTCATCCCTAATTCCAAAGTGGATTTCCATCCAGGAACAAAGCCATGTCTGCTCTCATTACTTCCAACTCTCAACATTTCTGGACTTACTCCCATGCATGCTGGGGTGGGTGGAGGGGCTTAAGGAAGGGAAAAAAACACAACCAACCCACAAGCCTCTAGGCCAGATCCTCATCTACTGTAAATCAGCATGGCACTGCTCATTTACACCAGCTGAAGGCTGCAGGGCCCCATCTCATGCTTTGTCTTCTCAGAAATACATATTTTATGAAGTATTTACATTTCAATAAAGCCAGTGGGAATTTCATTTAAAGAAGAAAACAAAACCCAAACCAAACAACACCCCCCCCCCAAAAAAAAAAGGAATTTCATTTGAAGAAGAAAACAAAACCCAAACCAATTCCCCCCAAAAAAGGAATTTCATTTGAAGAAGAAAACAAAACCAACCCCCCCAAAAAGAATTTCATTTAAAGAACAAAACCCAAACCAAACCAACCCCCCCCCCCCAAAAAGAATTTCATTTAAAGGAGAAAAGAAAACCCAAACTAACCCCCCCAAAAAAGGAATTTTACTTGAACACAAAACCCAAACCAAACCAACTCCCCAAAAAGGGAATTTCATTTAAAGAAAACAAAACCCAACCCAAACCCCCAAAAAGGAATTTAAAGAACACAAACCCCAGACCAAACCAACCCCCCAAAAAAGGAACTTCATTTAAAGGAGAAGGCAAAACCCAACCCCCCCCAATAAGGAATTTCATTTAAAGGAGAAAACAAAACCCAACCCAAACCAACCCCCTAAAAAAAGGAACTTAAAGAACACAAAGCCCAAACCAAATCAACCCCCCCCCCCCCAAAAAGGAATTTCACTTAAAGAACACAAAACCTAACCCAAACCAACTCCCCAAAAAAGGAATTTCATTTGAAGAAAACACAACCAAACCCAAACCAGCCCCCCCAAAAAAGGAATTTAGAGAACAAAACCCAACCTAAAACAACTCTCCAAAAAGGAATTTCATTTGAAGAACAACACAAAACCCAACCCAAACCAACCCCCCAGAAAAGGAATTTCATTTAAAGAACACAAAACCCAACCCACCCCCCCCAAAAAAAAAGGAATTTCATTTAAAGAACAAAAAAAAAAACCTCCACCACAGCAAAAACTCAAAGGGAATTTAAAGGAGGATAAAAAGAGGCTAAACCAAAAAACCCCAAACAAATTAAACCCAATGATTCCACAACACACATTCAGCCTCCACAAAACAAGTAAGAGGTTTTAAAATTAAGGAAAGAATTTAAAAAGAAAGAAAGAAAAAGGCAAAGTCCAGGAACTTGAAAGGCCCAAAGCTCCCAAAGCTGAGGGGAAGGAAGCAGAAGTGTTGAGGGTGGCTGACAGGCCAACACATGCTGTCTTTCGCCCTCGTGCTGAATTAAATTGTCAGGATTATCACCAGAACGCTCTGTTTATGAAGGGTAACAGCAATTTGTGCTGATGGCACTTGCTGCCTTCAGCTTCAAGCTGCCTTCCTGCATCTTCTCTGTAATTCATCAGCTCTCTCGTCGTGTCCCGGTGTCCCCTCTCACACCCTGTGCTCCCATGTAGGAAAGAGGGGAGGACACAGCACTGCAAATGGCTCCAATCAGCCGCCCATGCCAATTAGAGACTCAGTTTTCTTCCATGGAGCCATAGAATGGGTCAGGTTGGAAGGGACCCCAAAGATCATCTAGTTCCAAACACCCCATTGTGGGCAGGGAGACCTTCTACTAGAACAGGCTCTTTCCTGTCCAGCCTGGCCTTGAACACCTCCAAGGAGGGGGTAGCCACAACCTCCCTGGGCAACCTGTTCCAGTGCCTCCCCACCCTCAATGGAAAGAATTTCTTCCTAATCTCCAATCTCAATCTTCCCTCTTCCATCTTAAATCTATTCCCTCTCACTACACCCTGTCACTACAAGCCCTTCCATCTGAGGAGAGGATCAAGGAAAGCAAATTACACTTTTTTGGCAAGTCATCTGCAGGGCTGCCAGGATATGAAGAACACAAAAACAAACAAGGAAAGAAACAGAATCATCTTTAAGGTTGGAAAAGACCTCTGAGATCATTGGAAGTCCAACCTTCTACCCACAACTCCACGGCCAATCCCCACAAGGATGTCCCCATCCCTGGAGATACTCAAGGTCAAGTCTGCTGTGGCCCTGGGCAGCCTGATCTAGTTGGAGATGTCCCTGCTGACAGCAGGGGGTTTGGGCAGGATGACCTTTGAGGGTCCCTTCCAACCTGATGCACTCTGTGATTGTTTAGTTCTAGTGATTTGGGAAGTGGAGGGGAAAAAACCCAGCACAATATTCAGATAAACCTCCCTCTGCTCATTCATCAGTCTCTTCTACAGCTCCCTGAAGAGCATGGAGAACCCAACAAGTCTCCTTAGGAGATATAATTACCAGGGAGAGTGACACTGCTCCTTATTCTCACCAAAAAAAATCCAGATTGAAAGCATTTAAAATGATAATAATAAAATAGTAATAATAAAAAAAGGAAGGAAATTTCCCTCTCAGTCCTCTAACACTCCCAAAATATTCTAAGGCAGAAAAGCAGAACTTTCCCCTCACAGTTAGAAATTCACAATTATGTGGGATTTCACCTTTAAATGTCAGTGCTGTTTGTTACATGAAAAAAAAACCCTGTCAGCTTAGCCCTCCATGTCTTGCTGGTGTCTGCTTAATAGATAGTTACCTGGGATGATGGATGGCTCTTTGTTAGACCACTAAATGGCTCACAGCCTAGAATAAGCCTCTATTTACTGCCAACATTTGTTTGTTTCAAGGATGTAAACCCCAATTCGAACTCCAAGCAGCTCCACCTGATGTAAACACCAGAAATAAGAGGACTAATTTGAGCAGGAGTTTACAAGGCTCCATCAACACTGGCACAGCACTAAAGGGACTCTACTCAGCTGCTGCTGAAATGCTGAGAGACAGCAAAGCAGGGAGCAAGGGGAGTCACATCCAGCCAGCTGACTGCTGAAGGGGCTCCAGACCTAAGACTGCTCCCTGCTGGGCAGGGTGTTGGGGCTTTTCTCCACAAAAGGACCACTGCACAAGCAGGGCTGCACTCAGATCTCATTGGGTGTTGGTCATCAGATAGCTGACTGCGCGTTGGGCTGCTCCTCACCCAGCCTGGCTCGCTCTCCTTACCGTCTGCTCCTGAGTCCTGCTGGAGCTGCTGCAGGAGAAGCTCTCTCAGCCAGCCTGGAAGCTCACCCCACTTTTGGTCTGCAAAGTCCACTCCCCATCCTCTCCCCAACCCCCCCCCCACCTTTATTTGCCTTTCAGATCCATACTGGGCACTCACCACTCGCAAAAGCCTCTCCCATGCCTGTCACAAGCCACTTACACAACACATCTTGGCCAATTACCTGCCAGCTATGACCCACAGCTCCCCAGCTCTTTCTCCTCCGGATCTCTCCTGAAGGGCTCTGACAATATGGTGCGCTGCAGGCAGATGGCCAGTCAGCATTTGACAGGCTCATTTGACTTGTGATCTCCACCTAGCCACCATTTGAACCCGGGGCCAGAGAGATAACAACGGAGTGCAAAGGATCTCTGCCTATCTCCTCTCTGCCCCTCACTCACAAAGCTGTCAGGCTGCTGATTTTCACACACTTCCCCTTCCTCCTTCGGCGGGGCCGGGTCGGGGATCACAGGAATTAATAAACTCTTATTAAAACCCAGGTGAGCCACGGGGCCGCTGCAAGCGCCACGGAAGGTTAATTAGCAAGGATGAGCTGAAACTTTTGTTCACGTTTCTGACTCACTTAATCTTGTGAGAAGCCAGCAAGCTGACATATTCTGCCTCGGAAGGTGCCAGGACAAGCAGGCTGTTCCCGTGACAGCCGATGCGAGCCGTCCGCCCGATCCGGTGGATGTATTCCGCAGGTGAAGCTGGAGCGTTGTACTGCAAACAACAGCAAAAGGCAAACAACACACACACACAAAAACAAGGGAACATGAGAAGGGAAAAGGAGGAATTAACAGAGCACGGCTTGGTAATTATAAACGAGACTCTCGGGCAGCTCAGCTGCAACAAAAGGGATCTCAGCGAGGCCCCCACGCTGCACCTCCCTGTTTATAGCGAGCCAGTCGGGCTCAGCCCTGTAACCATCACTCAGCTCCCTCAGCCACAGCAGCTTTTTGACATGTGAATGTGACACATTGGCCAACTTTCAGATAATAGGACACTTTCCCTCCCATCTCAGTGTCTCTCTTTGCCTTTTTTTTTCCCCCCTTACATTTTATTTCCACGCAGACACCTCAGGAACCTGTTTGCTTCCCCTTAAAAATAAAAATCTCAGAGATCTCAAACCAAACACAGCTGATGGAGTGGGAAGCTGCCTGCTGTGCATTTGGGAGGAAAGCCATAACATAAAAGATTACCAAAGAATGGGTTGGAAGGGACCTTAAAGATCATCTAGTCCAAACCCCCTGCCATGGGCAGGGACACCTTCACAGATGGTGTTGGGTTGGAAGGGACCCTCAAAGGTCATCTTGTCCAACCCCTCCCTGCACTCAGCAGTGATGCCTCCAACTAGATCAGGCTGCCCAGGACCACATCAAGTCCGATCTTGAAGGTCTCCAGAGACACCTCCCACTAACCCAGGTTGTTCAAGGCCTCATCCAACCTGGCCTTGAACACCTCCAGGTGAGGGAGCATCCAGGACTTCCCTGGGCAACCTATTCCAGCTTGGAACTGGGCTAATAAATTTGTTTTGTTCAGCTTAAAGCAAATCACAGCTGCTTACTGGACAGAAGGAACCTGAGAGAGATGAATGCTTCAGCAGCCTAGGACACACAGCAATTGTCTGCCCACCCCCAGCTATGAAAACTGTTGCTTAAACCCTCTCCTAACACAAGCAGTGCCTCTCATTTACCTCGTTGGGAATCGAAACTACCCAGCCATTTGCAAGATGTGATCAAGGGTGACATATTTCCCTCCCTTTAACCTCCCCCTAATTCTTCCCCCCCACTCCTCCTCCTCCTCTCTTTCCTGGAAAAATAAACATGCACAGAGCTATTGCTCAGAAATGAGCCCTCAGCAGTTTAACTGGAAAAAACCCAACAACCAAAGCCCACTCTAGTGTTTCTACCTGTGCCCTCTGGCAAAGTTTCTACTGGCTAGAGGTGTGAGTAAGATGCTGTGAGCAATCTAATTGCTCCCTGCAGGTCCTTGCTCTTGGACACAGCTCTCAGGACAGCTGAGATTTCGCCTTCTGGACACACAGAAGCCTCCCAGGGTTTCAGGTAATTTGCACTGCGTTCTAACACTGGCAACTATATCTTTGGGTAAATTATATTAATATACAGAGCTGGGAATTAAAAGACTTCACTTCCCCAGCCTTTTCCAACCAGCTAGCTGCTACCCAAAGCTTTCCTTTTTTTTTTTTTCTCTTCTCCTCCCTGAAACCCCACAAAATTAAAATCAAAATTTGTTACCTGAAGGGATGAGGCAGGAATTAAAAAAAAGCTTTGTTGAGGCTCTGTGCCCTCTTGGCTTTTTTTTTTTCACCCAGGTGTCACTTGGTACATGAGAATCTCTGGATCAGGATTCCCTCCTCCAAACTCAAACCACCTTTTTTAATTATAAATCTTTTATATATATAAAAAAAAAGAGAAATTTGCCTCATGCTCTCTCAGCTTCCTCTCTTGAAGTGCCAGGTTGCTATTTTTAAGGTTCAACCCACCTCCCTCAGTTTCAGGTTTGTTGTTGTTGTTGGTTTGGGTTTGTTTGGGTTTTTTTTTTTCTTTCAAAGACAGGGTTTTTTCTGTCAACAGCAATGCAGCAGCCTTGGGGGGTTTTGGGTTTGGTTTGCCCCTTTTTTGGGCTTTTTATTTTTCCCCACCCCCCAGGGAAAAATCTGAACTCTTCAGTTCTACTGAAAGCTGAATGCTTCCAACTAGCCAGCCCCAAGCCGGCAAAGCCTCACTTGAAGCATCCAGGTCATCGCACAGCTGCTATTGGGCTACTCAATGTTTAACATTAGGATTGCACTTGAACTCCACATGGAGCTCAGAAAAAACAGGAACACAGAACTGCAAGACTTGCCCAGAACCTCACCACATCTGGCTTCCTAAGAGGGCAGAAAAGGAGTTTCCTCCCAGCCAGCGGAATATTATTATACAACTGCTAACACTGCAGCTGCTGAAGAGGAAACCAGACTGTCAAAACCAAAGGCATGACAGCAATGCTGTATCCTAGCAAAGCCTCCAGTCCCAGTCTTGCAGTCAGCAGCATGTGGGTCTCCCACACCTGTAGGCATCAGCACAAAGAGCAGCAAACTGCAGAAAGAGGAAGAGGATTTCATCTGAGCAAGACTGCACTCAATCCATATGTACAGACAGAGCAAGCCTACCTGCACGATCCAGGTAACTTGAGGCAGGTCTAGTCCACGTGCTGCAACATCCTTGAAAATAGATAAGGAAGTTAGTAAAAATGCTTGGAAGATACCAGCAGAGTAAGGACTCCTCTGGGATGGGAATCATAGCATGAAACAACAGGAGGAATTTTAGGTGTCTAGTTTGGGCACCTCAGAGTCTGAAGCTGCTATCAGGAGTGTTACTTGATGTGCCAGCTGGTGGGAAAAGCCTCAGAGAAGGACTTGAATCACAGAATTGTTTCAGTTGGAAGAGACCTCTGAGATCATCAAGTCCCACCACCAACCTGACACCACCATGGTCACTCAACCATGTCCAAGAATGCCATGGCCGCAGGGTTCTTGAACACCCCCAGGGATGGGGACTCCACCACCCCCCTGGGCAGCCTGTGCCAGTCCCTGACCACTCTTGCAGCAAAGAAATTTTTTCTTATCTCCATCTTCAACCTCCCCTAGCACAATTTCAGGCCATTTCCTCTTCTCTTATCACCTGACATTGGGGAGAAGAGACTCATCCCCACCTCACTCCAACCTCCAACCAAATTGGAACACATGAAGAGGCTTTGATACCTCAACCAACCTCAGAATGAGACCCTTCAGTCATCAGCATAGCTCAAAACCCCCACTCTCAATTTGAAAGAGAAAAGAGAGTTTAAGCACTGTTGAAAAAAGAGCACAATCCAATTTCACAGAATCACAGAATGCTGGGAGCTGGAAGGGACCTCCAAAGAGGTCCAACTCTTCTCCATTTTCTGTCTTTAAAAGAGTTTAAACACTGTTCAAAAGCGAGAGCGTGCACAATGAGGTTTCAATCTCCCTCCCTGATTTTCAGTTCATTAGCAATGTCCTCACATCCTCCTTGGGTTTTACATTCACCACATGCAAGAGCAGAGCAGGTGTGCAGCTCCAGCTCTGTTAGGAACTGCTTTGGAACACGTGGATCTTTTAGCTAGTTGCAAAATCGAATACATTAAGAACGTAAGCAGGAGCTTAATGTACTAAAAATGTGTCAGCCACCCACTGAAGTGTTTTCATGCAACTCCCACACACGTTAAAAGACTGGGAAGCTGATGTTTTGGCAGCAAAGGCCTTTCCCAGAAGCACCTAGCCAGGCTGTTTTGTGGCTCCAAGTGCAGGAAGAGAGGAGACACTTTCCACAGCGCCCACTCTGCAACGATGCACACTCGAGCTCCAACACGCTCGTTAAGGAGCGACTTGTTCCCAGAGTCAGGATGAACAGATGTACAAAAAGCCATTTAAAGGAGGTGGGAGAAAATAAATCAAGAGGAGTCAGGGAAGGCATTCAGCAGTTACCAGGATAACACAACTCTAAACTCTACGGCGGGATCAGACAGCAGCGCTGACGTCTGACTCCGATCTGCCTGGCTCTGCGCTGTGCTTCCACGCTGACAAGTCTTTGGTGTTTGCCTGTGCTGTGCTCTCACACACCCAGCAGTCTAGGAAAGGCTGGGCTTGATCAGAGGGCTCTGACCTTGGGACAGGGTCAGTGTACACATGAGAAATTGGCAGCCAAGCTGTCCAAATGGTCGGAAGTGGGGAACCCCAATGTGGGAGTAGATGGCAGGAGCCATCCCTCTCCTCCATCAGGGTTCTTCCCCTCCTCTTCTGAAGGTTGTGGATGCCCCCTCCCTGGAGGTGTTCAAACCCAGGTTGGACAAGGGCATGAGCAACCTGAACTAGTGAGAGGTGTCCCTGCCCATGGCAAGGGATTGGAATCAGATGATCTTTAAGGTCCCTTCCAACCCAAACCATTCTGGCTGAGGAGAGACAGTGTTCTTCCCACATGCTCTTGCCAAAACAAGCAGGAAAGTTGAAAAGGTTAACCAAAAGCCTAATATATAGCCAGGGACAAGATTTTTAGGAGGAGGCTCTCTCCCATCATCAGCCTTGTATTCACTACTGCTTCCACAGTGCCACCAGCTCCACTCGGCTGTTACTGACACGTATCAGCAGCTGTTCTCCTGGGGCTTTGCTTGGCTTTCTTTCAGCAGTGTCTTGGGATTTGCTGGTAATTGGAGTGTTTTGCAAACTCTCAAAGATTCCCCAGTATCAGTCCACCTGCATCTCCTGTAGCTCCTGTTCCTCAAAGACCCCAGCAGACAGCAGCAAGGTAGAATTAGGATAAAAAGTTTGAGTTGATTTGCTTTCCTCTGCTGGCAGCATCCATGAGCTTCGAGCTTCTCAGATCTTTAGGAAAATACTTGTGGGTCACCTTACCAGGAGAGAATGCAGCTCCAGCAACAATTATCCTGTTTTACTAGCACTGCATTTATTCCACACACAAAAGCAAGAACCTGCTGCCAGTGCTCTTTCAAGAAGCCCAAAAGATTTCCTGTGTACTGCTCTCCCTTTTCCAATGCCCCAGACAGCATCCCCCCTTCCATGCATGATCCCACACCGTGCCTTAATAACAGGGAAATCAAGAATCTGACCCCTCAGCAGGTCACTGCTTTCTTCCAGTGGGAAATAGAGTCACAGAATGTGAAGGGAGAAGGAAGTGACCATCTCAAGGAGCAAGGAAAAAAAATCTACCCCAGTGTAAGCCAGATACTGAGCAAACACAAATGCAAAGCCTTCACCATGTTCCTGCCCTGATTCCAATTCCAAGCCATAAAATGGCTTAGTATCAGGGCACAACCCACCTGAAGCCCCCCTAAAATGCTGACATTTCTGCTACCAATTCCTGTTACCTGTGCCAGTGGGGTACAGAGGGGTGGGGGCAAGGGGATGGAAGGCAAAAAAAGAAGGCCCCAGCTAAAGGTAGGCAAACTGCTGCAGAAGATCTGAATCATCCCAGCCACAAAAAAAGTTTTGCAAGGGCCTTTGTGTGAGAGGGACTGAGCAAAGCATCTAATTAGGGCAAAGGAAATTGCTAAAGTTGCTTTTGAAAGACACTCAATGGTGAGGTCTTGAAGGCCCTGAGCTTGACAATTGGCTGCCTACATGAGGCCTAGAAGTACAGATGGAAGGCAGCTTGCTCAGGTGCCAGGCTG
Organism: Dryobates pubescens; assembly: GCF_014839835.1. Lineage (NCBI taxonomy): Eukaryota > Metazoa > Chordata > Aves > Piciformes > Picidae > Dryobates > Dryobates pubescens. Next base: position 1,820,460 of record NC_071640.1, read on the forward strand.
TCAGTTGGATTAAAATGACTCATTTATTTACCAAAGAAGCTCACAAAGTGCTTTAGCTAACAGGCAGAGAGGGCCGAGCGGCTCTCCAAGCTGGGGAAGAAGCTCTCGCGCCTTCCCGGCCTGCCAAAAGTCATTACTGCCGAGTGTGGAAAGCCATCAGCAGGGTAGAGACCCCCGTCGGCAGGGTGACAGATTGGGCTGCGTAATCAGAGGAGGAAGGAGAGAGCACAGAAGCTGTCAGAGGCGAAAGCTCTTGGCTGGGGCCGCCAGAAAACTGGCAAGATGAGTTAGCGTGACTGAGTAAACAGCAAACAATCTCCAAATGATCTTTCCTCCCTCCCTGGAAGAGATGAACTTGTTTAAAAAAAAAAAAAAAAAAAGGCACATCCCAAAGGAAGCTGCAAAGAACTTCAGTGAAGGAGAGAGAAATAAAAGCTGGATGAGACCCCTCCGAGATGCAGGGCCCCCTTCTTTATGCTGTTGTCTGCCAGCTTCTATCGGCTGGCATAAATAACAATCCCTATTTTATGGCCTATATTAATATACATCTGACCTAGAGCAAACTAATAAAAGGAACAGCAGGTCCCATTGCTTACTAGAGCGGAAAGATGGGTGGAGAACATGGCATAAGGGACAAGGGAAGGACAGCAACATTATTTGTGTTGCTCTTTTGTCAGCCAGCTTTCCAAATTTTGTGGGGCACAAACCAGGATTTTGCAGTGAAAAAAAAAAAAAAAAAAAGATGAAGAGAAACAACCTTTCCACCAACAGAGAGGGGTTTTTTTTTGCTGATATGAAGGAAACTGTCAGAAAACAGCAATGCCCTCGGAGGCAGGAGGTGGTCACAGAGCTTGGCTGCCCTTTGGACATCTGCGTTGGGGAGGCACCTGTAATGTGGGACTGGTGCAAAGTGTATCTCTATATTAAGGTGTCCATATGGTCCCCATTACTGTGGTAACAGGCCACCTCCTGCTTTCAATGCATTTGTCCTCCCAACATCTCTGTAAGAGAGAGCAGTGCTGCTATCCCCATTTTACAGATGGGGAGCTGAAGCAGAGGGAGATTTTGGACTCGGACACACAGCTCACTGTGCTGAACGTGCTGACCAGGCACCAGCTGAGCCACAGCCACTGCAGCCGCCGGGATCTGCAGCCCTGCCTTGCAGGAAATGCAGTGCAGCTTACTTTGAAATGAAGGAGGGTCGAGATAAATGCATGATCCTACACTCCCCTCCTTGCAGCACTTCAGGTTAGCTCACATCACCTCCTGTTTGTGAGGGGTCAGGAGCAAGCACGCGGCTGACACGTGGCTCCTTGCCTTGTCCATATCGGCTTGGATGGACTCTCTGACATGGCAGGAACTCAAACCACATCTCCAGTGTCTTGAGAGAGGGATCCCATCCACTGGGATTTCTTTATCCAACTTACAGTCTTTTTCTTACCCTGTCCACAACTGGCAGATTTTTTTTCCCCTTTCCCCCTTCAAATGGTGCTGCTCAGAAACTGACGTCCCAGTGACTGCAATGATTCAGTTTGCTCTCTGGCTAAAACGCAGCATTCAGTATCTTCCCAAACACATTAAACTGAAATTTCAGTAACAAAGATACCTGAACTCACAAACACATCTGAAATTTCTCAGCCACACACAGCATGCTGCCTGGAGGACAACAAAGTTCAGCTGTTTATTATTTAGACTTCACCAAACACTTTTAATTTTCCAGAGGTTTAATGTGCACCACTAAGTGATTTAAGCTTCGCTGCTACTCCTCACAGAAGACACTTTTCCCTGTATAAAGGGAAGCCAAGTTGTAGCTAGGTTTGTGCACTGCAAAGATGCATTTTGACCTTGATGAGATCACTGAAAGGTTGCACACACAGGCAGGACCAAAAGTAGCATCTAACAAGTCTCATTTTACAGGCGACGCAACCCCTAAACTGCCAACGCCGAATCGAAGGCTGCTATTAGAGACAAGCGTGAGAATAAAATAAAATTCAGCCCTTTCTGAGGGAAAGAAAAAAAAAAAAAAAAGACAACTATTCTCCTTTCAGAATGATGTGCTGGAAGAACAGGAGTCATTTCAGAGCTGGAGAGGGTTTCTCAGCTCTAATTACTCCCGATCGCTGTAATTTACAAGTTTGCGGTGGGTAGAAATCGCCAAGATTCACACGTTTTCAGATCAACAGCTGCCACTATTAGAGAGCAAATCGTGCAGCCTTCTGCACCACTGCAGCAGGCTAGCTGTGGCACAGACAGGTCACAAACGAGAAGAGGAAGGTGCCACCACGACACAAGGGTGCCAGCAAACTTCAGCAGAGGACAGGAGTTTCTCCCTCAGCAGCCTTGAAGGAAAAAGCTTGAAGGGCAAAAAGCGTGCAGAGCAGCAGAGCGCGAGTGTGTCTAGTGACACCACTCTCTGGTTGGGCTTCCCTTCCTTCTATCCCTGCAGGCTTTTGTTTTTTAACCTTGGGGTAGTCATTAAGATGGGGAATGCCACAGCACACCCAATTTACCTGGCACTTGTGGGGCACACTACAAATCAGGATGATGTTCTACCAACTGCATGTAGAGGGCAAGGCTCCAGCTTTGAGCAAACAGCTTTTTCCAGACATAAGAGCACACAGAACACTTAAAGGCCTCTTGTCTAAGACATGAGCTTCTTCTGTACGTGGTAGCTTGCAGCAAAAAAGATCATATAACCATTTGCAAAGAGGGCAGCAGTCCTTTGGAACACGTGGGATACAGAAAGAGGAGGTGACTTTCCTCAAGGTCAGACAGCGAGCTGGAGTTAGAGCTCAGTGCCAAATCCTCTGCTCTCCCATTAGATACCAGACAGCCCCATTAGCCTGCAGCTGCAGAGGGACTCTAAGTTACTCACAGTGCAAAGCAAGATGCCAGTCTTGGATTTCAGGAACTCCTGGAAGACTTCTGTTCTTTCCTAGGGGATTTAAACAGGAAAATGAAAGGAGTGCTTATGTACATCACAGCCAAAGAGAAACCAAAGGAGCTGCTGCAGCCATTTAACAACTATGCCTTGGCCACTGCAGGATGCAGAGCTTCAAAAGCAAAGGATTTGGCTTCACAAGTTTCAGACAGACTCTTCCTGCACATGAAAAAAAAGCCACAATCTGTGACATACAGCTGTGGCCCCAGGTAGGAAGGCACAACATCTGGGGCAAATTTGAACACATTTGGGCAAACCAAAGCAGCCAGCACCTCCAAGGTTTGCACAGAGTGTGGCCTGCACACGTCAGAACGCAGCAACCATGGAGAGAGGATGCACAAGAGATTTAAAGCAGCAGCACTGGCAGACTTTGTGGGCAGGCAGCACAGGCTTTTGTGAAGGCAAGGAAATGCAGGGCATCTAACTGCCTGCCCAGTGCCACAATGGGCAGGATGAGCCCATTTTGTTGACACAGTGATACAGTCACATCACAAGAGCTCAGCCTCACCGTGTGCCCAGTGGGGCATGCAGACAGGCACTGGGCTGACTCAGGAATCATTAAGTATTGGGGCTGTTCAGCTGCTCATGGAACTGTTGGGGGATAAATTCTCAAAGTTACAGGCCAGGAGAAATAAGACCTTGGCCAAAGACCTCTGCCCAAGGGAGCAGGACCCCTGGATCCTGTAGGCAGCTACCACATTGCTCCCAGGGCACACTCTCACAGCCTCATATAGAGGCAAGGGCCACTGGGATGGAGGTTGTCCTTTCCCATGAGCGTCAGAGGCAGTGCTCCCTCTTGTCCTCATCACTGGTTTGTGCAGAATTCCTGCAGGGCCTACTTGCAACACGAGCTCAGGCTCCCATGCAGGGCTGTCCACATCCCAAACTGCCTCACCAGCAGTCACTGAGCTGTTAAGATCCAGAACTGCAGGAACCTGCTCGTACAGTTCCTCACTTACCCTCAACAGCCTCCTGCTTTGTCAGTTCCAAAACCTTCCTAAGTACACTCCAGTTAAACTACTCTGGGAGGTGGTTTTTTTCCCCTTGATAAAAGCAACAGAAACTGATTTTTCAACCCACATCACATCATAACATCTGCCATCAGACACTCCCTGAGCATTAGTAACTGAAGACCTCTACCATTTGGTCTTTGCTTGCCAGTACCACCTACCCACCTACACTACTTCTCCCTAGCTGTGGGAAACAACTGCACACTCTCACTCCCTTGATTTGATTCCAGGCTCTCTCTGGCCTCAGAAACACCACATCCATTTCCTTCCTGTGCCTTTTGCTTCCTTCTTCCAAAAATATTCTCTTTTCCAGGTTTCAACTCCTCAGAGTTGTAGCTAGGAGTTAAGCAAATGTCCTGTTTGGTTGATGATAGAGAAGAAACATTACACATCTGACTCCCAGCTAGAGGTGCTGCTCTGGGGAAGAAGGGGAACTTGGGCCTTGCTGACACACTGAACCCTCTGCTGACAAAAATTAAAGAAGAGAGCACGCTGTATCTTGTTGACAATGACAGCAGCCGTGCTCAGCAGTACCATATGGGATCCACAATTTAGCTCCATTAATGCTCTTAATTTGAAGACATCAAGCACTAATTACACACTGGGTACTAAAAAGGCAAAACCCTTCCCCTGGTGCCAGCTACTTAGTGGTGTTCTGTTGGCTTAACAGCTGGTCAGGGTAGGGTTGGGCCAGACCAGGCCTGCTCACTCGCTCAGGCAGGCAGGTTGAGGAAAGGCCAGACTGCAGGGACAGCAAAGCACATGTTTCTGGTCTCCACAGGATGGGAATGAGTGAGAAAAAACAATGGCTCTTCACCTCTTGCTTCAGCAGAGGAGCTCTATTCATTTACCATCTCTGCTGTGCAGCTCAGAGTAGAGCAGTAACTCTCTCCATCACAGACCACGGGCAGGATCAGAGGCTGAACTTTCAAGGGAGGTCCCTCAGCTAATGAGAGAAACATTGCAGAGAGAGTTCATTTGACACACTTCTCTTGGCCTCTCAGCTCTCTGGAACAAGTTCCAACCCCATCACCCAGGCCCACCAAGCTTAAAACTAGACCTGTTTGGGGTGATCACTGTTTCAGTGCCATTATTCCATCCCTGGAAAGAGAAGTCTGTCAAGACACTGTTCTTCAAAACCAAAGCCAAACTACTCCATCTTCATCTAATGAGGGCAACTTATTGGGTAGTAACATTTGGGGGCTTGCATGAGGTTTGCCTTTGGCATTAAAAGCCTGTTTTGACTGCACAAGAGGGAATCATGGATACACAAATGGTTTAAGTGCACCCACTGGGAATACAGAACGGCTGCCTCAGCCTGCTGAACTAACACCTCTTGCCTCTTCAGCTGGATTTTTCAGATGCAGCCACCAAGGTGCTTTCCAGAAGTGGGACAATATTTGTATTCTCATTAGCAGATGGAAGAGTGAGGCCCCTAGAGGTGAAATGACTCTCTGTCCTCTCTCTTCTGCCCTCCTCCCCAGAATAACCACACAATAAATCAGAGGGAGCGAGGAATAAACCTGCGGACACCGACAGTTGGGGAAGACTTACTTCCTGCGCCATGCTGCCGTGCAGTCGTAGAAACTGTAGGCATGCAGAGGAGCCAGATGAACCTTCAGGCTGTTGTGACCCTGGCCCTCCTGCAAGGACTTGTAGGAAGAGCTCATAGTGGAATTCCACTTGCTCACAGCTGGAGAAAAAGATGATCATCTTGTGGCGTTTTTCAAACTGGAAGAAGAAGAACAGCGCTCGTGACCATGCCGGTGCTGCACAGTAGTAATCCAAGGTACAACAGGTACTAACTTGAGCATAGAAGGCTTCACCTCAAGAGGAGGAGAAACTTCTTTACAGTCAGGGTGGCAGAGCCCTGGAACAGGCTGCCCAGACATATTCACAACCCATCTGGATGCATTCCTGTGTGGACTACCCTGGGTGGTCCTGCTTTGGCAGGGGGGTTGGACTCTCTCTAGAGGTCCCTTCCAACCACACAATGTTGTGTGATTCTGTTCTGTGATTTCCACAGGCATCTCCCAATTCCTTCATCTTTCTAAGATCTAGGTGCATCAAAATCCACTTAGATTATCTGGGAAAGGGTTCTGGAGTTGGACATCACATGCCAAGCCCACATGCTGCACAGGTATCTCACTGCCAGCATGAAAGGAAACAGCACCTCAGCCTTCCTGTGGCTCCCTGTACACCACATGCACTTCAAAGCCCTATGTCTAACCCAGGCTCTCTTTGACAGAGGAACAGATGAAGGAGTTGGAAAGGGCAAAGGGCTGCTCAGCAATACAAAATGCAAACAGTCTCACCTTGCATTTCTCAAGGATGAAAGCTGCCAGTGTGACAAGCCTGAGTTTGCTGGGAACCATCATGAAATACTGCTTGAGCTTCTCTGGAACAGCAAAGTTTTCTGGGTCCATGCAGTCTGATGAGCTACTGGTTTGTGTCTCTCTCTGGGATGTTGGTTTGGGTGCCTTCTGGATTTCATCTGCTATGGAAATGCTGATGGGATCATTCAAGCTGATATCAGCCAGCCGTGTTACTCCTAAACCACAGGAAAGGACACATGAGGTGCAGCCTGGGGTGCTACTGGGGAGGGTGATGATACAGTCACATTAAAAACCCAGCTGAGGCAGCTCCAATGAGAAGCAGGGAAGGGCAAGGAGCCAGTGAAAGAACACTTGACAGAATACCTCCACAAGCCTCGCACTTAGCCAGCCTTAGTGGCTGTGGACTCCATCAAAAGCATCACAAGACACTACTTTGGCCAACCGTGCTATGTTCCACTACATAAGTATCTCCACCAGGTAAAAACCAGGACTGCCAAATGCTGCCCAACTGCATGTGTGGAAAACACCCAACTGATCTGCACTCTATTGAGAGTGCAGGCCTCAAAAGCCTGTCTGAATTCCTGCCTCACTGACTGCTTGTGTGATACTGGAGCAAGTGACACAACAGCTGCCTTGCCCTGTTATCAGCTTTCTGCCTTAATTATAGACTTGTAAAGCAAACAAAAACCCCCAGTGCTTCCCATGTTCATGGTGACTTTGCTCTAGGATTTCTGAGACATATGTAAGTCCTTACACAGAGAAATCTCAGTAACAAAGGACAAGTGTCATAAGCCTAAAGAAATCAACAGGTATTATCCTACTTCTGCAAAGGGCTTCATTCAGATTGGGCTGTAACCAGCCTCAATCAACTACTTTGCAGTTGCTTGTGGAATGGTCAGATAGAAGAGACCTCCAACTGCCTATAACCTACCTTCTGTGAGGGTGGCTGAGAGCAGGACATTCTGGCGTGTCTCTCTGACAGCATTTAAAGCATTCAGTATCACAGCTACATCCTTCTCAAAGCCCAGGTCCAGGATCCTGGAACAAGAGAGAGGATGAAAAAAGATGTTGAAGGAATGAGGAGAAAGTCTTAATTCTGCATGAGCCAATTAGGATGAGGGGGAAGGGCTAAAGCCGATCAGATGTTTTGCCTTTCTTCACATTCCATCTTCATCTTTGGCCAGGGTCAGAAGACACTGAAGGAATCTCTGCAATGCATAATTCTACAATAGTCTCTCCAAAGGGACATTTCTTTCTGGTGCTTGGCTGAGGCTGAATGGTTTCAGGTCATGTGCATGCTCTCTTACTTTTATCTTTAATATTTAGTGAATGGTGATGAAGAGAGTAAAAGAATCATAGAATCAACCAGGTTGGAAAAGACCTCAGAGATCATCAAGTCCAACCTATCACCCAACACCTCGTGACAGCTAAACCATGGCTCCAAGTGCCACATCCAATCCCCTCTTGAACACCTCCTGGGATGGGGACTCCACCACTTCCCTGGCCAGCACATTCCAATGGCCAATCTCTCTTTCTGGGAAGAACTTTCTCCTCACCTCCAGCCTAAACTTCCCCCGGCACAGCTTGAGACTGTGTCTTCTTGTTCTGGTGCTGGTTGCCTGGGAGAAGAGACCAACCCCCACCTGGCTCCAACCTCCCTTCAGGTAGTTGGAGAGAGCAAGAAGGTCTCCCCTGAGCCTCCTCTTCTCCAGGCTAAGCAACCCCAGCTCCCTCAGCCTCTCCTCACAGGGCTGTGCTCCAGACCTCTCCCCATCCTCATTGCCCTTCTCTGGACATGTTCAAGTGTCTCAATGTCCTTCTTCAATTGAGTGGCCCAGAACTGGACACAGGACTCCAGGTGTGAATCATGTTCCATATCCAACCACTTGGATATTTACCTGTCTGCTTCATCCATTATCAGCCACTGAGTGCGACGGAAATGAATACACTCTGTGGACCTGATGTGATCAACCAGGCGACCAGGAGTTGAAATCAGGATGTTTATCCCTTTACGGAGCCTGTTGAGATGACAACACAAACAAAACCATCAGCAAACCAGCAACAAAACACACCCAAGGAAGAAAAACAAATGGGAAAACAAGAGACAACAAACAGGTTAGCAGTAAACCCTGGAGGAGGATGCAGAAGGAAGAACCTGAACTTAGAGAGGAAAACACAATAACAACAGCTAACAGGGACAGTATTTTCTCACTGACTAAAGCTGAAAGCTCTTTGCACAGCTGCATTTTATCCTTGCTCATTGTTAACACTCAAGAGGCAAACTCAGTGACAGGGACAGAGTGGAAAGAAATACTATTAATATGCAAAAAAAAAGAATTAAGCCACCCAAGCCAGGTTTCCTTTTCTAATGGAGTATTTGGTTTACTAGCAAGAATAAGCTACCTTTTTTGTGTGTACACCTAGAGAGAGAGAGAGAGAGAAATGAAAACTCCAATTTGGATTAGCAGCTTACAATTCAATTCTTGAAAAGAAACAATAAAAATCATAAAAAAAAAAAAAAGATTTTTAACACCAGGAAATCTCTTCTCCAGAAAGCAATTTCCCCCACAACAAACACTGCAGGCAGCTCCGGGTGGTAAGCAAATACAGGTGTTTGTCAGAGGAGAGGGGAAAAAAACCCCAGTGACACAGGAGATCATCTGCTCAGAGGGCTCATCAACATTTTAGAAATGGATCCAGCTGGGGGAAGTGAGTGCTTCCTGCTGACCCAGGCACTGTGCCTCTCTAAGATCCGAGGGCATCACAGCTTGACCCCAAACTCACAGTCCTCTCTCCCAGTAAGAGAAGCACTCCAAATGAAGAGCGCCAGATAAACTCCAATCCAAACCCAAGGTACAACTGCAGAAGTTGGTTTCCTACCTGGCTTTTTCCGACTTCCTCTTTTCTCCCCCCATTAGCACTCCAGGCACAATCCAGGCAAATGGCTAGAGAAAGGAAAACCAAGAGCAAGAGAGAATCTTCTTAATAAAGAGACAGAGCCTGATGCAAAAAAATGATGTTTCACTGCCAAACAGAGAAAGGACTTGGGGCTGACAGCAGTGTGCATCTGATCTAACAGGCAGTGTCTCTGTGCACTCTCTCACCCAGGGCTACATATCAATGGCACCTTTAGTTCCAGCCAGCTAACTTTGCTTCCCACATCACCTGGGAAGATAGAAATGCAATCATTTTTTGCACCACTTCCAATCACACTGAGATTTTTTTTCTCCTTCTCCCCATGTAGCCTAAATGTTCAAAGATGAGCTACAATGCTATTTCTTCATCTGGCCTGGAAGCAGCATCTTCCTGGGGCCAGGGAAAAGCTAAAGGAAAACACAGATCTATGTTGTTTTACACACCAGACCTAAGAGCACGCAGCCACCACGTCTGTGGGCATTGTCTCATTGATACTGGCAGGAGTTTTTGGCACTCTAATGAGATCCAGCCCTTCACTGAACCAAATATTGCCAGGGGAGATAAAGCACAGGGCTGTCACTGCCTCACTCGAGTGGAATCACAGGACAGCAGCAGAGCACAGCTTGTAAGCACTGCACAAACCTGTGACAGGTAAGCAGCCTTAAGTCTGCACAGGTCACTGCTTGCCAGAAATGCTCCAACAGAAGAGTTCCCACAAAAAAAAAAGTTTTTCTGAGGTTGAAAATAAGGAGGATACCTAACAAAGATCCAGGCAACATAACCTAAGTGGTTGGCACAGAGTAACTGCATCAGAAGCAGCTTTAAAAGCCTTTTTCTCCCTAATTACATCATCAGCCCACACATTCCACTCATCCAACCCTTCCAAGGGTGGTCAGACCATGATCACAGAATGGGTTGGGTTGGTAGAGACCTTAAAGATCATCTCGTTGCACCCCCCTGCCATGGGCAGGGACACCTCCCACTGGCCCAGCTTGCTCAAACCTGCTTTGGTTCACTATGACAGTTCCCACTGAACTGGGTTACATGCAGTGTTCATTGCATTATGGTACAATGAACACTCCAAACAGAAATTAAAGGGGCACATGGACAAGGGGAATGGTTTGGAGCTGAGGCCAAGTAGGGTTAGACTGAGTCTTAGGAAGAAGTTCTTCAGCAGGAGGGTTTGAAGACACTAGAACAGGTTTGCCCAGGGAAGTTGTGGATGCCTCCTCCCTGGGGGTATTTAAGGCCAGGTTGGATGAGGCCTTGAGTAGCTGTGCCCAGTTGAGAGGTGACCCTGCCCACAGCAGGGGGATTGGAGTAGATGATCTCTGAGGTCACTTCCAACCTAAGCTATTCCATGACACAACAAAATCTTACTTGGTAATTCCAACACTACAAAAAGAAGACTTGGAAAGTGCCTTATTCCAAGGAAAAAGCCAAACAACAGAGGAGGGAGTGGGAATATAGATCAGATTAAGGACCTGAATACCTTCTAGCCCTGTGGTAAGATACTCTGCCTCAATTAAAAGGGAAGCACTATCACTTAATGATTTTAAAAGCCTTCTAATTTCTCCAGCCATTCAATTGGCAAAGCAGTTCACCAAGCTGAAACCCATCTGTCCAGTATTAGTTTCAGGCAAACAGAACTTGTCACTGTGAGACTTTCCATTCTCAGAGCAGAACAAAGGCAGGCACTTCTCAAAACAAAGCCCTGGGAGTGTCAGCTATGCTTGCTTATGAAAACATGCCCAACTGAAGTGCCACAATTGATCACTTAATTGCTTCAGATAGTAGTTTAAAACATGCCCCAGGGCAACCACACACTTAAGGACAGGTTTATCTTTAAGGACCATGCATTTTGCCAGATGCTGGATTTCCTTAAACACAGAATCACAGAATGCTTTAGGCTGGAAGGGCCCTTTAAAGGTCAGCTAGTCCAACCCCCAGACATCCAGCTGAATTTCCAGGAACTGAAGCTGCTTAGCATCTTACAGCAAGAAGCTCAAGGAATGGAAAAAAAAGGGCATTGATAGAATTCTTACCTTAAGGAGTTTCTGTATTGTATCAAAACTCTGGAGTGCAAGCTGTGGAAATCAACAAAAGAAAGTTGAGCTCTGAGTTTAAATCCCTGGACTACAGAGCTGGGCTACAAACCCCTTGGACTCAAAAAATCTACTTGGGTATCATCAGAATTCTATACATGTCCTTAATTTGTCTTTTAGAAGCTGCTTATTATTTTATTCTCTTGCATAATCCTTCTTCTGTTATCTTTGGACCTGCTCAAAAAACTCTTGGCTCTGCTCCACAAGCCAGCTCTCAGGACAACAAGCTGGCTTCTGGGAACACCCCAGGGAGAAAACAAGCTGAAGCCACAGAAGATTTCACTCCACTGGAAAAGAGAAAGTGTCACCATTCCTGGAAGAAAACCACTAACCCAGAGGTTAATTACCTTCTGGTGGTCAGAGCAGACCATAGCATCTCCTCACTTGACCCACACAGTGCCCCTATCATTGGATCTTGTACTTCTCCATTTTCCAGTCAGCAGAAGAGGGATGGGAGGCACAAAGCTTGCACACCTCGGTGTCTGCTCAGTAGCAAGCACTTAGCTGGTGGGGTTCATGTACTGCCTGACAACCACTTTTGCTGTGGCAATGAAGACTGAGAGACAACAGCATCACCCTGACTCAGTCATGGAGTGAGTTAAGTGAGCAGAGCTTAGGTGTGGGAGCAAAGCTGTTGTAAATGCCACATGCTACTGCTTGCTGAGCTCTCAATCCAAAGTAAAAGCAATACCTACTGTAACTAGAAATGATCTTTGTGAGTACTCTTCAATGGCAGCTTCCAAAGAGTTTCCTACACTCTTAGTATTCACACAGCAGCCCAGAGAGGCAGGAAGTTTGCTGCTGTAAAAAATTAAATAGCTTCAGAGCTTTTCTCCTTTCACAGAGCTGAGCTATTGCACTGCAGGTTGCATAAAATATGGTGCCCCAAACTAGGTACCTGCAATCAATTCTCCACAGGGAAGTTATTATCATTTGACACACACAAAAAAGAAAGGCTGCTACCCTCCTCTGAAATTGCCTTTGCAATTGCAAATAGGATAAATCAAATGGAAGACAGTTCAGTGGAGAAAGCAACTCTTGGAAGGCTCATCTGCAGCATTCACTTATGGATTTGAGGGGGGGAAAAAAAGCTTTAAAATGGAAACATTTGTGTAAACCCACACATTTGCAAAGCTGATTTCACTGGTTTCACTTAGTCCCCCCCTGTGTGAGCTAGGCAAGCCTCTCCCTCTCAGGCACTGTGCTGGGTTTGGTTCTCCAGGTTGCACAATTATTGAGGAAAACTCCAAGAGATTCCTTCTTTCTTCCATTGGTATGGCACTGAACAAAAATGACAACATGTAGCTAGAGAGCAAACACTCTGAGGGCAACAATCTGAGCAACAGGAGAGGCAGTTCCTAAGGGGGACCTTGATAGATGCACATCTACACACTGAAACTTGGGGTCCCCACAGTCATAAAGCCCCCACTCAGGGGTCCCCACAGTCAGACTCAAACAGATTCACAAAGAAAAAGTGTCACCTACCTCTCTTGTTGGAACCAGGATCAGTGCATAAGGGCCATCACTGCGCTGCAAATGGAGAAGACAAGAGGTCCACTAAGAATAATGATCAGCAGAGCACTTCCACATCTAACTATCAGCCCACAGAGTGAATTCTGAGGGGTTTTGGTTCAAGTTTGTACACAACAGTTCAGGGTGTTTGCCCATCTCAGCTTTTAAAACAATCAGCAGTCTTTCAGCTATCAACTGCCTTCTCCTTCCTGCTCAGCAACCTGCTCACAGTCAGACCCCACATTCCATTCCACACTGTTTCACTCCTGTACTTCTGAGCTGCAGAATAGCTGGTGTACAGCAACATGCTGAAGGCTGCAGAAAGGACAAACCCAGGATGGGGCTGAGACACTTCAATCTGTAAGGGAAGTCAGGGTGATCTCCTCCCATAAAACACAAGAGATGGTTAACCTGCAGAAGCATTTTCTGGTCAACCAGATGATCTAAACTGGGAGGAATGATCACATTTCATCCATGTCAGAGATTAGAAAGCCAGTACTCCTAAAGGTCTGGCTGGAATATTTGCTTTCGGTGTCCCATTGATTCTTCTGCACATTTCCCTTCCCCAAACTTGACAATTCAGCCTATTTTCAACCTAGCCTACTGCATGAAGGGATGGGGAATGTGGCACACTGCTCTTGTATCCTCTGCATCTCAAGAGTACAAATGAAGGGGAAGAGAGATTCTTGACCTCTGTGGCAAGAGACAGTGAAGACTGCAAGATAAGAGCTGGATTTTATTTTTACTCCTATCAAAGCAGATATATTTTACTCTCTTGCACCCACCTGTATTTTGGATTCCATTCCTTGCAAGGACTGGACAAGTGGAATCCCATAGGCAAGAGTTTTACCTTTTGGAGAGAAAAGGAAGACATTGCATCAAAAAAACCCAACCCAAAGCACAAGAAGGTGGCAATTACAGCACTTTCATTTACTAAAGCACCCTTCATCCTTCAACTGAGGGCAAAGGCTAGAGAAATGTTAATCAAGCAGGAAGTTTCCAGAACAGAAGGTTGTCAGCCAGCTCACCAAAGGCTTAAATAAAACAAAGAGGTGGTGGCATCCCCACCCAAGAACTGAGGCATCCAGAGAGCTTCCTGTAGGGGAAGCACAGTGCTGGAGTAACACGTGCTGCTTAGCTCTGCTGGCCTCCTGGATCCACATCTCCAGCAGGAGCATTGGGACAGGCACATTTGTGATAACCCTTAAACATCAGGAGGAAATTCTGCACAATGAGAGTGCTGAAATGCTGGAACAGGTTGCCTAGATATATGGTGCCCCATTCCTGGAAACATTCAAGGTCAAACTTGATGGGAACCTGAGCAGCCTGATCTAGCTGGAAGTGTCCCTGCTCACTGCAGGCAGGGTGGACAAGATGACTTCTGAGGATCCCTTGCAACTCAAAGCGAGAGCTGTACTGGGAACAGGTTTGGGGTCTGTTTTTGGGATCCAGATTAACATTCCCTAGGGAGAAGGCTGACAACGAAATACTGACCTGAACCAGTCTGAGATCTCACCAGAGCATCCTTGCCTTGCAGGAGCACAGGGATTGTTTGCTTCTGAACACTGTGTGACAAACAAAATAGGTTAGGTAATATGAATGCAGCACAGGGCAGCATCCCAGGGCTTTAACACACTGAGTGTTCAGAACTATTTCCCCCCAAATTCCACAAATCCACCTCTGCTGTGCAGCTACAGCAGCAGAGCAAGGATTTCTAAGGAAAACCACCAGCCAGGCACCAGATGTGATCTGCTGACAAAGAAATGGGTTTATGACTCAGGTACCAAATTCAGAGGCAGGACTCTAAGGTTCCATCTTCAGCAAGCAACTTGCTGAGTAACTTACAAGTTATTTCTCACCCCAGAGTTTAAAAGCAACAAACCCTAAGGCAAATGGGACAGCCCAACAGGTACCATGGTCTTCAAAACCAATTAAACATCAGGAAACAAAATGATTGGATTTAAGGGGTAACAAGTGCAAAGCTTTTGTATGAACTTGCTTACCTGGTCATGCTGCTTATCTTCAGGACAGTGTTTATGGTGGAGATCTAGAGAGAGAACAAAGAAGGAAACAGGTTTGGTTGGACAAATATTTGACTGGCTACTTGCTGTAGTACAAGAGCAAAAAGCAGAAGAATGAGGTTTATTGGACATTATTGGTCCAGAGCAAGCAGATGTAAAAGTTCTCATGTCCTCAATATACTTCTTAGTTATCACTCTGATCAATCAGCATTTTTATTCTATGGTTAATCAGAATGACAGCACTGCTGCTACATTATGACAAACCAGATTTGTTTAAATGCTGCATTCCCAAGTAGGTTTTATGTGGTATGACAACATCCAAAAGTGAACAGTGCTGGAACTGTGTGTTTGGGGACAGGTCAGGACACCTGCCAGCATCTTGAGGTAAGAGACTGCAACACAATCAGGCAAAGTACTGGCAGGCCTGAGTCACCATCAATAAGGGAGCATCTCTCAGCTCTCCAACCTGCTCCCCACCCAAACCCCCACGTTTCAAGGCCTTGCTGCCACTCACCAGGTGTGGATGGAGCTCCAGCTGGCTGAAAGAATCTGTAGTGAAAACATTTTCTTGCACCTGCTGCACTGCTTTCCTGAGTTAGGGGAGACAAAGCAAAGCACACGGTGCAGTTCAAAATGATACAACAGTGTTCTACACAAACAGCAATGAAACCAGAGGTACCCAGCTCCTCTTTGCCCCAAGCAAGGGCAAGGATTCAAGACCCTGAGTGTCAAGGTATTGAACAGGGGATTTCCCCCACTCCCATCTGCCTCAAATACCTGTGGACTGCTGGGATCTCAGGGTTGTTTCTGAACAGGCTGGAGGTCTTAACGAAAGGTTTGCTTTTCTGGCTTGCATTTCGGTTGCCAGCCAACTGCTTCTTGAGAAGAGGTTTTGAGGATGAATTTCCCTTCTCCTTGAGGTCAGCTTCTGCAGCAGCTTTCCTGAAGGTGTTTTTTGCTGGCTTACATTTACGTTTCAGAGGTGGGTTTCCCGGTGGCGACTGGAGCTTTCTTTTCACACCTTTAGACTGCTTTAACATTAACAAACAAACCAGAGAGCAAGAACTCATTGAGGACTGAAAATTAACAACATGGGATCATGCTGAACGCAAATAGCAGCCCACAGATCCTGTGGCATCCCCTACCCTGTGGCTAAAGAAATTAGGGTTTGATTTTTGCAACTAGACAGCTCCTGCTCCAACAGATTCACCACCATGCCTCTGAACACTACTGAAGTGCAAAGGGAAATCCAAAGTCATGCACAATGCTCATTTCTAAAGGATTCCATCCAGCTTCCCCAGTGCCCAAGCAAAGCAGCCTTCAAAAAAATCTCTCTCCAAAGCTCTGCAAATCTCCTGATTACCTTAAAGCCATCCCTGTAGGCTTCCTACTTTCTGAGGGCAGGCCTGTGCTTCACTCCAACTTCTGCTGTTGCCGACTTTCAGCATTTCTGAGCTCTTTATTCCTCCTTCTACAGCAATTGCTTTGTTTTTACTGACCTTCCAATCACCTTAAGGAAAACTTTTGCTCCTCTCCTATCCCTCCAGGAATGGTGAGAAAGAAAACTGAATTTAAATTCCCTTGGTGCTCAAAGCTCCTCAGTGTCCCCCAGAACTTTTCTAATGATTTCTATCAATGACTTTCTTTGCCCTTCCATGAACCAAATTGTTTCCAAGCTCTATTACTCTTTTTTGCTTGTTTCTCCACGATTTTTTTGGCCACCAAGCTGCTTCCACAAACATTCACTATCAGAGGAATCACGGTGGTGGTGCCCTGCCTCTAAGCACCAGATAAAAGCAGGGGAGATCCTGGCAAGCACTCAATTCTCACATCTTTTTGCACAGTACTTTAGATACGATTACAAAAAAACCCCTAGCAATTAAAACAAGCCAAAAATCACTGTAGCAATCACATTTGAATGGAAAAAGTCTTGGCTAAACCATTTCTGTCCTCCTTTCCTCGAACTCCCAAACGTAAAGCAGCTCACAGCATCAGAAGTTCACTGTCAAATGTCAGACTTCTCCTCCCTGGCGGCATCTCGAAGCATCTCTGAGCGAGGCAGAGGCCTGCAGAGCGTTGCCCACAGCTCCATCAGCCAGAAGCCCAAACCAAACCCCGCACAGTACGGAAGAGAGCAAGCCCAGCACGGCTCTAACCCCCTCTGGAGGGATGCCAGCAGCTCCTACCTGCCGCTTCTCACCCACTCCCTGAAATCTTCCCCCTCCACAGCCACCACCCCAAGCGCCCGGGCCCCTCTCCCTGCCCGACCACCAGTCCCCGGGTCCGGCCCCGACCCCGCTTCGGGGTGGGTAAAAAAAAAAAAAAAAAAAAAGCCAAAAGCTCCATTTAGTAACTTTTTAGTCGCTGTGTCCTCCACTGCCCCGCTGACCGCGCTTTCGCCAGGCGAGCCCCCAGCCGGTGGCCCCAAGTCCCCTCACGGCAAGCGCTCAGCCCCGGCCCGCAGCTGCCCCGCAGCGCGACCCAGACCTCAGCCTCCACCTCCTCCTCCTCCCCACCACGGCACCTACCCGGCTGGGAGCGCCGTGCCCGCGGCCCCGCGGCGCGGAGCTGAGGTTAAGGTTGAGGAGCAGCGTGCCGCCCGCCGCCATGGCCCTCTGCCGCCCGCAGGGCCCCGGGGCCGCCCCTCGGGCCGGGCCCAGCCCGTGGGGGCGCAAGGGAGACACCCACGGGAGCAGCCGCAGACCCGGAGCCCCCGAACGCAGCCAGCTCGCTGCGGGAGCTCGGCTCGGCGCAGCCGCATCCCTCCTCCCCTCCTGCCGGCGGCGCCGGGGCCGCGCAGGCGGCGGCAGGACAGCCCCGGCCGGGCCGAGCAGGGGCTTTGGCTTTGGCGGCGGCGCATGCGCGGAGCGGCCCGGGCGGCCCGGGAGGCGGCGGTAAGATGGCGGCGGCGGCGGCGCGCGGGGGCAGCCCCTCGCCGGCGGCGGGGGAGGAGGAGCCGCCGCTGGGACTCGACTCGCTCGTGGAGGAGGTGGCGGCCGCGGCGGCGCCCAGCGCCGGGTTCCGGCTGACGGCGGTGCGGCGAGAACCGGCCGTGAAGCTGCAGCACGGAGTCAGCGGGCTGGAGCCGCTGGCCTGGTCGGAGGATCACCGGGTGTCGGTGAGCACGGCCCGCAGCATCGCCGTCCTGGAGCAGCTCAGCGACGTCCACAGCGGCGGGCAGGAGATGGTGATCCACCGCACGGCCGTGCCCGCGCCCTCCGTCTCCTGTCACCTCAAGGTGAGCCGCCTGCCGCAGCCCGGCGCGGCCACCTCCCCCGGGCCCGGGGCTGCACCGCTGTGTCCTCCCCGGGCCGCGACGGAGCCCCCGGGGGTCGCCTGTCTCCCTGTGCTGCTCCTGTGTAACGCCTCAGCGGTGCGAGGGTTGCTGCCTGGACTCATTTTGCCAGCGCAGGGGGAGAATAAATCACCCATAGCCCAGCGACGGGGGGACGCAGGCTCCAGAATTAAGTGGATTTCGGGGATTCCGAAGATCTTCTGAGGATCCCTCGGGCTCCAGTGCTCTGCTGGCGATTATTGCAGTGCAATCTTAAGCAGAAATCCTTTTCTCAGTTCGCTGCTCCAGCTGGTTTTTGCAGCAGGGACTGTTTGGGGCTTCAGGGGCTGCGTCTGACTTTGTACACTCCTTGGCACCGAGGGGTGGCAAAGTTTGGCTGAATGGCTTGGGGAATAATTATTCTGCTGGGGGTCTGATGGAGTTTGGGGTTTGTTTTCCCAAGCAGTGCTGAGAATATGGAATAACCTGAGCTGAAATACTGAGCACTTCCCAGTTGGAATGCTGTGCCAAGTAGCAGGGGGGTTGGACTCGATGCTCTCCAGCAGTCCCTTTCAACCCCTAACATTCTGTGATTCAGTAATAGAGTCAAAACTACCCCAATTCAGGCCCACAATGAAGCTTAAACCTTGAAGAGGATAGACTTGGGTTGGTTGGAAAAGACCTTTATGATCATGGAGTCCAGCCATCAAGCTAACACCACCGTGGCCATTCACTCATGTCCGGAAGTGTTACATAGTTCTTGAGCACCTCCAGGGTTGGTGACTCCACCACCTTCCTGGGTATTCTCCAACTCAAGCCAAGTCTGGTGCTAAACCAGATCCTTTACCACCACCTTTCTGAACTGCTTGTAGGTTTTTTTCTTATGGTTTTCTCAAAGTTTCCACCTGGTTTACTTTCAAGCAGCTTCAACAGCAGGCTTTCATCACATCCATGCTTCTGCTCCAAATATGGTTTTCAAGGAGATCAGGATCTAATCTCCTCTCTCCACATTTGAGTTTCCCAGGGGTGGTCAATACAGGGGGAAAAAAAAAAACCCAACCCTCGAGCAGTGCTGACAGACGTGGTTGAGTTACAGAGTGGTTGGACTCAATGGTACCCAGGAAGGTGATGGAGTCACCATTCTTGGAGGCCCTCGAGGAACGTGTGGCCATGGCACTTTGGGACATGGCTTAGTGGCCATGGTGGTGTTGGGTTGATGGTTGGACTGGATAAGCTTTTCCAACCCAAACACTTCTATGGTTCTATGTTTCTGTAACATGTGGACATGGTTTAATGGCCGTGGTGGTCTTAGGGTGATGGTCTGACTCCATGATCTTGGAGGCCTTTTCCAACCAAAACAGTTCCACGATTCTATCTGAAAGCTCTTTCCCAACCCAAACACCTCCTCTGTTTCAAGTGGGAAACGACTCCTGGAAAGTCTGCCTAAACCCAAGTTCTTTTTTGGTGTCCTTTAGGTTGGTCCCAAAAAGGAGGTGGCGGAATGCAGGGAGAAGTTTGCCAGCTCGGTGGACCCGACGGTCAGCCAAGCTTTCATGCTGGACAGGGTGTTCAACCCCGAGGGGAAGTCGCTGCCACCCCTGCGAGGCTTCAAATACTCCAGCTGGTCGCCGCTGGGCTGCGACGCCAACGGGAGGTGCCTGCTGGCGGCCCTGACCATGGACAACCGCCTGACCATCCACGCCAACCTCAACAGGCTGCAGTGGGTGCAGCTGGTGGACCTGACGGAGCTCTACGGGGAGCGCCTGTACGAAGCCGGTTACAAACTCTGCAAGGCCGACGCTGCCAGGGGGGAGCTGGCAGACTTCCCGGAGTTCCAGCGGCGGCACAGCATGCAGGCCCCGGTGCGCATGGAGTGGTCTGGCATCTGCACCACCCAGCAGGTCAAGCACAACAACGAGTGCCGGGACGTGGGCAGCGTGCTCCTGGCCGTGCTCTTTGAGAACGGCAACATTGGGGTTTGGCAGTTCCAGCTGCCCTTTCTGGGCAAGGAATCCATTACGTCCTGCAACACCATCGAGTCTGGGATAAGCTCTCCCAGCGTGCTGTCCTGGTGGGAGTACGAACACAACAACCGCAAGATGAGCGGGCTGATCGTGGGCAGCGCGTTCGGGCCCGTTAAGATCCTGCCTGTCAACCTCAAGGCGGTCAAAGGCTACTTCACCCTGAGGCAACCTGTAGTCCTGTGGCAAGAAATGGACCAGTTACCGGTGCACAGCATCAAATGCATTCCTCTCTACCACCCCTACCAGAAATGCAGCTGTAGCTTGGTGGTGGCTGCACGAGGAGCTTACGTCTTTTGGTGCCTGCTGTTGATCTCCAAAGCAGGCCTGAACG
This sequence comes from Dryobates pubescens, assembly GCF_014839835.1. NCBI lineage: Eukaryota > Metazoa > Chordata > Aves > Piciformes > Picidae > Dryobates > Dryobates pubescens. The sequence continues at coordinate 1,840,930 of NC_071640.1, forward strand.
TCCACAACTCGCACGTGACAGGGCTTCACTCCTTGCCCATCGTGTCCATGACTGCAGACAAGCAGAATGGCACGGTCTACACCTGCTCCAGCGACGGCAAGGTCAGGCAGCTGATCCCCATCTTCACAGACCTGGCTCTGAAGTTCGAGCACCAGCTGATTAAGCTCTCGGAAGTGTTTGGCTCGGTCAGGACTCACGGGATCGCTGTCAGCCCCTGCGGTGCCTACCTGGCGGTGGTCACCACGGAGGGCATGACCAACGGCCTGCACCCCGTGAACAAAAACTACCAGGTTCAGTTTGTAACCCTTAAGACTTTCGAGGAGGCAGCTGCGCAGCTCTTGGAGTCCTCGGTCCAGAACCTTTTCCGGCAGGTGGACTTGACGGATCTTGTCCGCTGGAAAATCCTGAAGGATAAGCACATTCCTCAGTTCCTCCAGGAAGCCCTGGACAAAAAGATCGAGAGCTGTGGCGCTACCTACTTCTGGCGCTTCAAGCTCTTCCTCCTGAGGATTCTGTACCAGTCCCTGCAGAAAGCTCCCTCCGAGGCCGCCTGCAGACCCTCGCACGAGGACGCAAAAATCCTGATCTCGGATTCCCCCGGGATGGGCAGCACTGAGGATGACCAAGAGGAAGGAACTTCTAAACAGGCCAGCAAGCAGAGCCTGTGTGACACGGGCAAAGGTATGGAGGTAGATGACACTGCAGATGAGTCTCTTCCTCAGTCCAGTGACGTAGGAGGCCGCGAGCCAATGGAAGAAAAGCTTCTTGAAATACAGGCACACATTGAGGCAGTAGAAATGCACTTGACACGGGAGCACATGAAACGGGTGTTGGGAGAAGTGTACCTGCACACATGGATCACAGAGAACACCAGTATCCCCACCAGAGGAGTCTGTGACTTCTTAATGTCCGATGATGGCTATGAGGACAGAACAGCACGAGTAAGTGCACCTCTATGCTCTGGGGGGGTTACAAGTTGCTCCTTTCTCCCCTTCGATCAACAGAAGACAGCTTCGGGGTGGGCAAGCGAAGCGCGAGCGTCTCGCCGTGCCTGCTCCCAGGAGGACTGCTGAGGACAGCAGCCAGGGAATTCCTGAACAGGGTTTGTTGGTTGGTTTGTGTTGTAGGCACATCCACTGTGATAGGCAGGAGAATGTGGAAGTGTTGCTGCAGCGGTCAGGGGCATCCTCTGAAGCCACTGGTGCAATCCGCTGGCGTGGTTGGTGTGATGCCGGTTACGAGGAGCTTAACACCCAGAATGGTTTGGTTTGGAAGGGACCTTAAAATCATCCAATTCCAACCCCACTGCCATGGGCAGGGACATCTCCCACCAGCCCAGGTTGCTCAAGGCCTCATCCAGCTGGACCAGTTCAATTTCTTTGACTTCAGTGAAGAGCACAGATCTCTGCATCCTGTATCATACTTTGAAACCACAATACCCTGAGCAGGCTTCATGGAATGTTAGGGGTTGGAAGGGAACTCCAGAGATCATCAGATCCAAGCCCCTGCCAAAGCAGGATCTCCCAGGCTAGGTCACACAGGAACATATCCAGACAGGGCTTGAGAATCTGCAGAGAATGAGACTCCACAGCCTCTCTGGGCAGCCTGCTCCAGGGCTCCAGCACCCTCACAGTAAAGAAATTTCTCCTCATCTTCAGATAGAATCTCCTGGGTTCCAGCTTGTATCTATTGCCCCTTGTCCTGTCCCAGGACACCACTGAAAAGAGCCTGGCCCCTTCTTGACCCCCACCCCTCAGATATCACACACACAGAATCACCAAGGTTGGAAGACATTAATGAGATCCCCTCTCAAGCCTTCCCTTCTCCAGACTAAACAGCCCCAGGGCTCTCAGCCTTTCCTCATCAGATAGGTGTTCTAGTCCCTTAACTATCCTCATACCCTCCATTGGACTCTCTTCAGTGTACCCCTGTCCCTCTTGAGCTGGGCAGCCCAGAGCTGGACACAATACTGCAGGCATAGTCTCAGCAGGGCAGAGTAGAGGGGCAGGAGAGCTTCCCTTGACCCGCTGGCTACTCTCTTTTCCATGCACCCCAGGATACCACTGGCCTTGGCCACAAGGGCACATGGATGGCTCCTGGATAACCTGCTGTCCACCTTCCAGCAGGCAGCTGTCCTGCTGTCAGCCAGACTGACTGCTCTGTGTTCCCAGGTGCTGATTGGACACATCTTGAAGAAAATGAACAAGCAGACTTTCCCTGAGCACTGCAGCTTGTGCAAGGAGATCCTGCCCTTCACCGACCGCAAGCAGGCCGTCTGCTCCAACGGACACATCTGGCTCAGGTGAGCTGTCCTGGAGGAGCTTTTGTCCTCCCCTTGATGATTTAAGCACACTTAACTCAGACACCTCCTCCTCTTAGAATCACAGGATTGTTTTGGTTGGAAAACACTTCTAAGATCATTCAGTCCAATCATCAACCTGACACCACCATGGACACTAAACCACGTCCCCAAGTGCCATAGCCACAGGTTTCTTGAACTCTTCCAGGGCTGGGGACTCCACCACCTCCCTGGGCAGCCTGTGCCAATCCCTGACCACTCTTGCAGCAAAGAAATATTTCCTAATCTCCCATATAAACTTTCCCTGCCTCAATTTGAGGTCACTTCCTCTCATTCTGTCACCTGATGCTAGGGAGAAGAGTCTTCCTGGAGGATCCCTTCAGGTATTGCAGGCAACTCTAAGGTTCCCTCAGACTTTTCTCCAGGCTGAACACCCCCAGCTCCCTCAGCCTTTTGTCTTAGCAGAGCTGCCCTTGCATCATCTTTGTGGCCTCTGGACTCTCTCCAACAGCTCTGTGTCCTTCTGCTGGGGACACCAGAACTGGAGGCAGGATTGAAGGTGAGGTCTCAGCAGAGCAGAGTCAAGGGGCAGAATCCCCTCTCTTGCCCTGCTGCCCACACTCCTCTGGCACACAGCTGCCTGCTGGGCTGCATGAGGGCACTGCTGACTCCTGGGGAGCCACTCAGCAGCCAACACCCCAAGTCTCTTCCTTCAGGGCTGCTCTTGACATTGCTGCCCCTCACTCCCAGAGAGCACTGGGGACAGAACATGGCCAAGCAGAACACCACTCTAAGGTGTACTGGGAACAGAGCCTAGCCACCAGTCAGGACACAAACCACACCAAGCAAAGCTCTTGATAAATGTCTTGTCCTTTCCCAGGTGCTTTCTGACCTACCAGTCCTGCCAGAGCCTGGTCTACAGGAGGTGTTTGCTTCACGACAGCATCGCACGCCATCCCACCCCAGAAGGTATCCTGTGCCTGTGGCCCAGAGGGGGCAGGATTGTGGATTCCTGGATTTTTATCTGCAAAATGCCTGGAAGTTTCACTGGCTTTCCTCTTGCAGGCAGTTGTCACGTGGAGTGCTCAATGCTTTGCACCTCAGAGCGTCCTGTTGGTGTCCCTGCTTCAGTGACACACGGGAAGAACAAAGTAGTGACTGCAGGAGTTAATTTGGGAATGCTCCATTTTAATGAGGGCTGAGTAAACAGAACCTGGGCTGGAGAGCTACAGCAAAGTACTTTATATTCAGGTTGAATCTGTTAGCATCCAGTTCTGCAGGAGCTGAGGGTCTGTGACGTTCTCTTTCAGTGCAAGCTGTATTGATCCAGCACAGGGAAAGGAGCAGTTGGCACCTTGTTGGCTTAGAGCCCAGACCTGCCATAAGCACATCCTTCAGACACAATGAGACAGGCTGGGGGGAACCTTTTGGATTTGCATTTTCAGAGTTTGAGGAAGGTGCAACAAAATTGTTTTCCTCCCAGCTGGCACACTTTAAAACCACAGAGTACTCTAAAAGTTTGTCTTAAAGTGTAGGGGATACTTTGCCTGTCCTCATTAGGGTAGCTTTAGGTAGGGCATCAGGAGGAAGTTCTTTACAATGAGAGTGGAGAAACACTGGAACAGGTTGTCCATGGATGTGGCAGAAGCCCCATCCCTGGAGACATTCAAGATCAGATTTGACGTGACCCTGGACAGCCTGCTCTAGTTGGAGGTGTCCCTGCTGACTGCAGGGAGTTGGACAAGATGAACTTTGAGGCTCCCTTCCAATCCAGTCTGTCCTGTGATTCTGTGTGGGTATTCCAGTCAGCACTGAGGAGCAACCACACAGCTTCAAACCTCTGCAGGAAGAGGCCATACACTGAATTTCCTGGTATTGGGAGGGAAGAAAGAGACAGGAACCATGGACTGCATGATGTGAGAGCTCTAATTTCAGTTAAGGAAAGGAGGACACTACATTTGTGGCATGGTGACCCTTATTTCCTCTACAGATATTTAGGTGAGTGTGTAATGACAGAGCATGGACTGTTTCATCTCAGGTTTTCACAGACTGCATCAGGCAGGAAGGGCAAAGGGCATCTTGTCCAACCTCCCTGCAGCCAGCAGGGACACCTCCAACTAGAGCAGGCTGCCCAGGGCCACATCAAGTCTGATCCTGAATGTCTCCAAGGATGGGGCCTCAAGCACGTCCCTGGGCAACCTGTTCCAGTACTTTACCAGTATTTTTGTGCCCTGCTGAAGTGGGATTTAAACTGGCACTGCTTGAAATTTCAAGCCAGAGATGGATTTGGATTCCCCTGACCTCTCAGTTAAATCCTGCATGGTCGCTATACACAAACTGTTTGAGGATGGCTGTTTTGCTTTGTCCATCTCAGACATCCTTCCTGTGCTCATCTCTGCCTCCAGCTCTAAACAATTTGTTTTCTTATTTGCAGACCCTGAATGGATCAAGAGGTTATTGCAAGGACCTTGCACCTTCTGTGATTCTCCTGTGTTCTAGAGGAAAGCTGCCTAAACATTGGAAGCATTTTCTCTACAGCAGAAGTTCCCTTCAGTCTGGAAGGACCTTACTGGAAGGGGGAAGACATTGTCCACAGTGCTGTAAATAGAATATCAGAGATTCTAGAAGCTCCTTAAGTCCAGAGCCCATTCCATGCTCCAGAAACATCAGGATATCTGGAAGAGGGAGTTGAGAAGCAGTTTGAAAACCCCCAATTGAAGCATCAGCAGCTGGACATGCTTCCTCTTACAGGGAGGGAAGTGAAGCCTCGTGGACACAGTGTGACCTCTTCTTTCTGCCTAACAGCTCTGTGAGTTCCCCAGACCTAGGGCAGGGACAGCAGAGCTGCCTCTCAAACGGTTTGGGTGGGTAGAGAAGGCTTCAGCTTGTGGTGCTCTGCTTTAACAAGAGCTGCCACTTGCTGCAGGTCATCAAACTGCCACTTTGTGGTTTGAGTTTCTTGCAGAGTGAAGCTTTTGCCAGTTTTCAGCCCTGCAAGAGATTGGCCCTTGGAATTAGTGTCACCTGAAGTCTGGAAGTCCTAACCTCTTGACTGCCCTACCAGCAGAAGGGTAACATTGGCTGCCTGGGGCAAAAATGGATCAGAGAGAGTCACTTTGAAATGTAATAATAATGGAAGATGTAGCAATTAGATGAAACACTAATATTTATATCATCCCCAGTGCTCCTAAGTCTGTTACCTGACTTTCTTCTTCTAAACCAAGTTCTAACCACTTCCTAGCCTTGCCAGTAGTCTAAGGCTTTGGTTTCAAAGCCCTTTACCAACAGGAGTCACCAAACCCACCACCAGTTTACCTGATTTTCCATGAACTGAGAGGCTCTCTCCTTTCAACAGTTGAGGTTAGTAACAGCTCTGACCCCCAGTGCCAGTTTCTCTTCTCATAATAATGCAGTGGAGAGGGGGAAAAAAAGTAAAAATCAACCACCCAAAACTCCCAAACTCCACTGTGGTTAACATGTGACAGGTAAAGCTTCCACAGGAGGTCATGGAGGGTGGTGAAGTTGTTTATCACCTTAAGCTTCTCATCAAGAGACAAATACACCAGTGATGTAGCATCTTTGCCAGTGGAACTCGCCCAACCCACCACCAGTTTGCCTGATTTTCAAGGGACTGAGAGGCTCCCTCAGGAACTGAGTTTAGGAATAGCTTTGACTCCTTACAACAGCTTCTCATAATCATGCAGTGAAAAAAAACACCCAACCCAAACTCCACTCTGGTTAACATATGACAGGCAAAGCTTCCCCAGGAGGTGATGGAGGCTGGTGAAGCTCTGCTAGCACCCTGAGCTTCTCAACAAGAGATTCATGAACACACCAAGGGTGAAGCTTCCCCAGGAGGTGATGGAGGCTGGTGAAGCTCTTCTAGCACCCTGAGCTTCTCAACAAGAGATTCATGAACACACCAAGGGTGAAGCTTCCCCAGGAGGTGATGGAGGCTGGTGAAGCTCTTCTAGCACCCTGAGCTTCTCAACAAGAGATTCATGAACACACCAAGGGTGAAGCTTCCCCAGGAGGTGATGGAGGCTGGTGAAGCTCTTCTAGCACCTTGACCTCATCGAGAGATTCATAAACACACCAAGTGATGTAGCATGGCTGAGCCCAGAAGTTTATTCTGCCTTCTCCCTCTCCTCTCAGATAAAACCCTCACCAGTTCTTTTTCCCTTTGGCATCTAGTTCCTGTGGAGAGCAGGAGAAACCTTTTTGATGTCCTATGCAGTGTTAGAGGAACAGCCCCTCTCAAATGTGTGGGGGGTTTGGGTGCAGTTTGTCTTGTTGACTTAAACCTCACCTTGTCAAATAATGCAGCCTTTCTGTTCCATTTCCTCACAGCACCAATCTACACACACAAAGTGTTGCCTTGTTTGTGATTCTGACTGTGGCTGAAGTGCTCTGCAGCTAGCTGAGGAGTCGTCCTGATGAGTCCCCAGCAGTGCACTGTGTGGGTTGGTGCTTAAGCTCCCTCAATTCAGACTATGCATTTCCCCCCCCCCCCATTAACATTCCTTCATCTTGAGTAGAAGAGAATTGTTTCTCAGCCAACACTGAACCATCTCAGCTGTCCTTGCTGTTGGGTGTGCCATGCATCAAGCAGGGTAGAGCTTTGACTGAGAGTAATGTTCCTAGAGCAGCTTAGAGCAGCAGGAGCACCTTCACCTGTAAAATAAACCTCTAGCCTTGTCTGTAAATATCCTTGGAAGTGAAACCATCACTGTATTAAAGAAATGTTTAGTTTTTTATTGCTGTGCATTGCAAGTGGAAATTCCTTCAGTGTGTCTGCAAAGAGAGAAAAAAAATGTAGCTTGTGCTAGCACCTAGTAAAGCAAAGAGTAACCTCCAGAGCCAACGTGTCTGTGCTTCGGGGCCAGCACTCTGCCTGGGGCTGCTGCATTTGTCTTCTTCCCAGTGCTGATGGGGTTTGTGGGGAGCAGAGCATTGGTTGTCCCCACTCCCAAGGAGGATGCTGAGGGGCTGGAGCGTGTCCAGAGAAAGGTAACAAAGCTGGGGAAGGGTCTGGAGAGCAGGGCTGGTGAGGAGGAGTTAAGGAACCTGGGGTGGTTTAGTCTGGAGGAGGCTGAGGGGAGACCTCATTGCTCTCTACAGGTCCCTGGGAGGAGTAGCTTCTGGTAGCGTTTAGGATGTGCTGTTCACACTGACAAGAAGAATCTCAACTGTTGAGGGTGGAAGAGAACTTTGAGCTCATCAAGTCCAACCACTCACAGAGTTTATGCCCCCTCCACTGGGGGGAAGAAATCCAGGCTAACCCAGGTCTGATGGCTAAGAGGAGCAGCTCTGGACTGTGCAGCTATTAAGTGCCTTGGTGCTGGGTGCCATGGCTTGAATCAAGGTGAAAGTTGGGGGTCATGAGGACCATGTCTTGGGTATCCAACCTACACCTCCTGCCCTGAAGCTGGAGGCAGTGAAACTCCTTGCTGCCTTTTACCTTAATTCAGCTATGGGTTGGGCTCTTAGAATCATTGGGTTGAAAGAGATTTCCAGAGGTCATCTTGTCCAGCCTGCTCCTGCAGTGAGCAGGGACATCTCCAACCAGATCAGAGCCTCACCAAGGCTGATCTTGAATGTCTCTAGGGATGGGTCCTCCACTACCTCTCTGGGCAACCTGTTCCAGTGTTGCACCACCCTCACAGAAAAGACCTTCTCTCCTCCTTTCCTTTTGTAGGTTTCCCCCACCCTGTTTCTAGAGGGGAAAGGTGATGGTTGCTAAAGCACACAGGAGGCAATAAATAGTTCCCTGATTTTCTTCCACTGGCCAGGTTTTCCACTGGCTAATGCATCACCAGTGATTGCAGGCAGCACACCACCGTCCATTCTGTCCTCATTAAGGGTTTCTTGACATACAAGAACTGAAGGCAAACATTTCTAGTCCTAGTTAAGGCTTACAAATCACAGCTGTGCTCTTATGCCCTCAACTCACATTTGCAGCAGACTTGTTTGGACAAGTTTAAAATCTCTGAAACACCAAGAGCCCTTCCTCTGTGAGCTGCCCACTTTGAGAAGCACTGGGCAGGCACAGCTGGGGGTGCCACCACTGGGGAGAGCAGGAGGAAGGGAGCCCATCCATGCTCCTCAGAGCCCCCAGCACAGGAGCAGGGTGGGGTTAATCAGTGAGGCTATTGCTCCTCTGGCAAGATCTAATCCTTGTGCACCAGACAGCTGTACAAGGCCAGGCTGGGGTGCCTGCCAACAGGTTATTTTCAAGGGGGCAGGATGGTGGCTGTGGGTGAGGAAGGTCCTTCTTCATTCTGCCTTCCTGCACAAGTGCAGCTGGGTTTGCCAGCAAGAGCTCACCACCTGCCTGCTTCCTACTGACCATCATCATCAAGTGCTCGTTGGCATTTTACAGCCTAGTTCATGCTGCTTATTGGATTCTTGCTGGCAGTCACCTTATAAGTAAGTAGTTAGCAGCAGTCCAGCACTTAACAATATAATAAACTTCAGGATTTGTTACTGCAGAGCCACTACTTCACCTTTTTGTAGCTGGAAATAAGAGCAGCAGCAGCTTTAGCCTCAGAGTGTTGCAGTCACAGCGAAAGGCAGCTCCATGGAAGCCTCTGGATGAAGTGGCAGTGGGTGGCTTTGGGTTCTCAGTAAATAAAAGGGAAGTGCTCAAAGTAATTCCCAATCCTACTCATCCCTCTCTTGTAGCCCCCTCTAAAGCTTTCTGAATGCACAAATGGCATTGGTTGCACTCCAGACTCAGAACAAAGTGGGGAGGGTTCCACCACAACCGGTACAAATGTCTGCCTTGGAGCTGCTCTGCTGGGAAAATGCAGAGGGGCTTTTGACAAGGGCTTGAAGGGATAGGATGAGAGGCAATGGCTTTGGGCTGGAAGAGGGGAGACAGGACTAGGAAGAAATTCTTTCCAGTGGGGGTGGGGAGACACTGGAACAGGCTGCCCAGGGAGGCTATGGATGTCCCCTCCCTGGAGGTGTCCAAGACCAGGCTGGATGAGGCCTTCAGCAAGCTGGGCTGGTGGGAGGTGTCCCTGCCCATGGCAATGGAGTTGGAACTGGATGAGCTTCAAGGTCTCTCCCAACCCAAACCAGTCTGGGATTCTATGAAATCCCAGGCTGGAAAGCTGCTTTCTCTCAGTGTGGGTAAACATCAGCACCTAAGCAGCACCAAAGCAAAGTCAAGAATCCAAAGCAGGCAGCAAGGGAAAATCTTTGGAGAGCTCCAGGGTGTCCCTGCAGAGACTCTGCTGGAGGATTGGGTCTGGGGTATTCACAGAATCATGGAATGGTGGAGGTTGGAAGGGACCCCTGGAGATCACCTAGTCCAAGCCCCCTGCTGACACAGGCACACCTAGAGCAGGCTGCAAAGATCCACTGACGGTGCTGAAGGACCACAGAATCAGAGCACTCTTGAGCTGATCCTTCCACCCTAGAGCACTGAAGGACCTCATGTTTGGAGCAGGCGGCCATGGAAGTTTGTGGAGCAGTTGGACACACTCATCTTGGTGCTGAACTGGATAATTAAGAGCATGACATATAGGGTATGGCACAACCTCTAAGCAGCCCTCTGCACAGAGCAGCTCCAGAAAGCACAGTGATAGAAGTGTCCAGTCCAGACCTGGGCAAGCTCCACAATAAGTAACGTCGGGTGCCTGCTGTGTTCCCACCACCTCCCTCTTTACCTTGTTTTTCCTCCTTGCTCAACATTTGTTTTACCAGAACAAGATGCTAATAATGATAAGAAGGGGGGGAAAAAAAAAGGCAAATCAAACCCAGTTACCAAATTGGTTTGCAAAGTGCTGCATTCCAATTAGAAAAGCCTAATTCCTGCCTGCCACCCAACTGAACCTTTTTTGGTATTAACAGGGCTTTGCTATGCAAAGTGATGCAGGGGCTGTTTCATTTACAGTAATTAAATGAATGTCAATTGTTTTAGTTGTTTCTGAGGGAGAGTTCTACATGAGTATTAGCATGTTCTGCTAACCCTTACGTTCTGCACTTCAGGCCTGCTGCAAGCCCTTGGGGGTTGACCATTGACCTGAGACTCCAGAGCCAGGCATGCCAAGTGCATCTCAATGAGAGCAGCTCTTTCTCTCTCAGTTTCTATGGAACCAGCAGAGCAGAACTAATATAGAGCCTGCATATAGATGAAAGAATGAAGAGGAAAAAGGGCTTTACAGCTAAATTAATTAAGCAGGTGTACCTGTCTAATTAAAGATGCACTCCTCCTTTTTGTACCCGAGCTGCAGTACAAACAGTATTTAAATGCACTCTCTACCCATTTCATCTATCAAAATATTTAGTGGGAGCACTCAGATGAAGGTGATATTAGCAAGATGAGCTCCCCATGTATTATTAATAGAAGGGCTCCCAATTATGCATGAATGCTACAGCAGATCTTTATAGCAATGGCATAAAGACCCCCCCACCCCCAGCTGCCCAAGCAGGTTACTGAACAGCACATTTGTAACAGGTGAGGAGTGGCATAAACACCCCTGCCCAGCCTGACCCCAGGGCCTGGGGCTGAGCCCTGTGCCCTGGGAGCAGCTCCTGGTGCCACGAGCTGGAATTTCACAGCACGGCAGGCACAGAGGACTCAGCCTGTGCTGCTGGTGCCAGAGGGTTTGGCTTTCTTAGGTTTCAAAGATCTTTACTCTGAGACTTTTAAAGCTGCCCTCAAGGCTGGAAAATCCACTTCCCAGTCACCAAACCCTCAAAGGCATTGAAAATTCTGACCCTAAGCTCTCTCAGAACAACAGAATATCCCCACAGTCACCTGGCCAAGCAGGGCTTCCCCATCTGAACTTGCTCTACAGGTGTGAGGAGGAAAATTGGCCTGAGCCTCTCTGCAGCTCTCCACACAGACCCAGAAACACAGCATCAAAGACCCAAACTCCTTTACAGCAACAGGGTCAGATAAGCCACCTAAAGCCAAAAAGGCTCCTGGAGAAGGCAAGTGCCTCCTGCATCTTCACACGCACACACAGGGTGCCAGAGGAAGGCTGAAGCTCCTCCTCATCCTCTGCTCAAAGGGAATTCACAGTCACACAGAAAGGAAAGCTAGAGGGAGGCATGATAAAGGCATCAAACTCAGTGCTCCTCTGGATCACAGCCACTGATCACTCCCCTTCCTTGCCAGCACTGAGGAGGAGCATTCCCAGAGCAGACTGAGCTGGCTCCCAGTGCTTCTCAGCAAGGCTTTCCCAGTTAAGAAAGACTTAGCTGAGCATTTTCTGCAGCCAGAGCAAAGAAAAACCGGGCAAGGACCTGCCCAGCCACAGGCTGGGAGCCTCACTCCCTAGGAAAAACTCAGTTCAATGTCTTACCTGCTCCTGCAGCTCTTTGTGGCCTTAACTGAGCTCTGAAAGTGAAGAGCCTGCAACCACTTTTCTAAGGCTCTGGAGATTGTTTGCAGCTGCTCTGAGTCTTTCTGCCCAGGAGGTTGTGTCTACTGTTGTGCCTTTCTTTTGAAGTTAAACTTCTGTTTCTTGATTGCAGCTGCATTCTACACTTGCTAAGACTCTCTAGGGTCCAACCCCTTCTTATTTGCAACTTCTGAGTTTTACTTTCAGCTGTCAAAAGTGTATGAAAAGCTCAATCTCGAGGCAGCTCAGTATAAAAAGTGGTCAGTGCACCTGCACAGAGTCCTGCCAGAACTTTGGAAGCTACCTGAGTTAAGAAGGGAAGGGGGGGACACCAAACCTCTGCAGCCCCAAAACACTGCAGTTGTCCTTGAGGACTTTGTTTCTGTCTTTGCTTTTGTGTTTGCTTGCAGCAGAGTGTGACAGGTAGAGCCTGTGTGGTTTTAGTGGAGAGCAGGAGGTTGAACTAAGGCACAAACACATCTCAAAGCTTTAATGCTCCAGCTTGGCTTCAAGGGCACGACACAGGTCAGACAAAAAGCACTGCTCACTGAATCACAGGATCAGGAGAAGATGTTTGAATGAAACACAGCCACAGGGCTTCACACAGCACAGTGTCTTTACTCCCTGTGCTTCAGCCAGCCTGGGTGAGCTTCAGGTTGAACCCAGCTTGGCTGAAATCCTCTTCAGAGAACTCCTCACTGCAAACACCACAGGGAAAAGGTTAAAATCATCTCTTAGCTCAGGGGGGTTGGTTTTTTGCAGGGCAGGGGGTGAATGATACAGCTCTCTATGAACTCAAAGATAGCATGAGGGTCCTGGTCAGCATTGACATAAAAGGCATCCTGATAGAAGCCCTCCAGCAGTTTGACATTCCTGGAGTAGACTTCCACACGCCTCTCAATGTTTTCTGCCTGGTCCTTTGGGTTCTGCCTGAGCCGGGCTTGGATCTCTGGTGTGGGTGCTGGCCTGAACATGGTGTGGTACCTGGAGAAGAGAAACAAATGCACTGCTTCAGCTCAAGTGAAGGGAGAGCTGCTGAAGATCACTGCAAGAGGTGAAGAAGACTCTGCCTCAAGTCTCTATTTCTGGGCAGATCACAGACTCCCAGCATGGTGAGGGTTGGAAGGGACATCTGGAGAGCATCCAGTCCAACCCCCTGCTCCAGTGGGGCACCCACAGCAGCTTGCCCGGGAGCACAATGGCCGGGGGGGGTTGGAATCTTTCCAGACAAGGAGACTCCACAACCTCTCTGAGCAGCCTGTTCCAGAGCACCCTCACACCAAAGAAGTTTCTCCTCATGTTGGGGTGGAACCTCCTGGGTTCCAGTTTCTGTCCAGGTTGTGGAGTCTCCTTTTCTAGAGACTTTCGAGCTCCCTCTGGATGTGTTCCTGTGTGACCTGCCCTGGGTGGACCTGCTCTGGCAGGGGGGTTGGACTTGGTGATCTCCAGAGGTCCTTTCCAAACCCCAGCGTCCTGTGATTCTATAACAAAAGCAGAGCACAGGGGAAGGTTGCAAATGCACACCAATTCCAGCAGGTGTTTAGGAAGATGCTCCACTGGTGCTTGTTGCCTGAAAAGCAAAGGTGGAGAGGGCAGTGAAGCTGCAGGGCAGTGGTGAAACAAGGTGGTGTGGCTGCCAGAGAGATGAGCTGCCATGATGGAGACCCTGATCCTACAGTGACTCGAAGGAGTTTGCTCTGCTGAGCAGGAAACACATTAATATCCCAGCAGACAGAACCATCACAGGGGCTGGGGGAAGTCAAGTGCAGCAAGTTTGCCATTTTCCCCAGCTGGGAAGCCTTCAGGGTTCCCATGAGAATGTCTGAAAACCATCTGCACTTTGGCTAGGTTTCAGACATCTCCCCTCAGTTATTTCACCACCTGGTTCAGTGACCATGAAAATGTTAGACCTGGGCTCCTTTCTGCTGGAGATTTCAGGCTCCAAGGTGCTGCAGTGCCCTGCTCTGAGCAGAGGAGCAGGGGTGGGCTGGGAGCTATGACAGATTCCATTTAAGGAATCCCTAAGCAAGAGTCCAACACTCCTGAGTTCCTTTAGGTTTGTATGAAGCCTACCTGGTGCTTGCAACTCACTGGCAGCCTTGAGAGCTGCTAAGCACCAGGCAGGAGGACTAACCTCTCCCCAGTGACAGGATCAGTCCTCCGCTGAGACAGCCGCTCCAGGATGGATTCATAGGGCAGGTGAAAGAAAAAGACCCTGTGGAGCACAGAACAATTGAGGGCATTAACACCCTGAGAACATCACTTGTGACCTTCAGAGTGTGAGTTAATCCTCACTCAGACCCAGGGAGCACACAAATGTGGAAGGGACAGAACCACTCAGACCTGCAGCATGGGCACACCTCTCTTCCCTGGCTCTTCTCACATCCTGCTGAGTCTCCAAGCTCATCAAGGCAGAAGCTCTTTGACACACAATACCTGTGGTGGCTAATGGCCAGTGCAGGGTGGATTTGAGCCCCTGAGCAAGCTGCTGTGGGTGCTCTGCTTTAGCAGGGGGGTTGGACTGGATGATCTCCGGAGACCTCTTCCAATCCTCACTGTTTGGTGGTTCTGTGACCATTCTGCGACACCAGGGGCTGCAAGGCAGCAGGAGCTGATCTCTGCCACATCTCACTCACAAACCAGCAGCTACCTCTGAAACTTCTCTGGATCCAGCTTCTCAACCCCACCAGCAAACACACCACCACCAGCCCCCCAGTGAGGTTCTGCAAAAGCTGCACACAAAGTTGCTGCTGTTCCTGTGGAGGACAGACGGAGCCTCCTGAGCTCAGGCTCATCACCCTGGGGGGGATGTGGACTGCTGTGTTCACCTCACATTGCCTCCTCCCTGACATTACAACAGCCCTGTTAATTTCATCTTCTACGTCAAAAGCTCTTTAGGGGAAAATCCTCAACTGAGTGCTGAGAAGGAGCAGCCCTGAGCCCCCCTGTCCCCAGCTGGACAAAGCTCACAGTCAAGGACGAATTCAGATCAAAACAAAGAATGAAGCTGCCTCTGAAAACTTTGGAAAAGAAACTTCTAGCAAGCAAGCAGAGCCCAAAGGCTGCAAATGCATCCTGCTCTGCATCACACCTTCTCCTGCTGCTGCCTTCAAGGCCAGCCTTCCTGTTCCCCTTTTTGTCTGTCTCTCACAACAGATGCTGCAGACTTTAGACATCACCAAAGGAACATTTTACACTGCCTGGGTGGGATCAGACCAGATGAAAGGCTGAGCTTTACCTTGGCATGCAGATAGCAGATTACTAGAATCCCTTGTAGGATTTAAAGTTATGAAAATCATCTCTCCCTTCAAATGTTTACAGATAATGACTTCTTATTCACACTGTGGTAACAAAACAACAGCCAGGAATAAAACATTCAAGATCTCAGAGATTCCAAAGACAGGGGAAAGAACAACAGTTTCAACACTCTTTTATCCCTTACACTCTGAACATTTTGTTTCCCTTTGTTTCTCCTGCCCAACAATGGCACCAAAAACGTGATTGTCACCACAGGTAACGTCTGATGATGTGCCTCAAGATGAATATTCTAGCAGAGAGAGGAGCAGCGTTTACACAGCCATGATAATTGATACAGCTCCCCATTATAGCCTGAAATAAACAGCCCCACTCCAGGATTAGAACCTGGCATATCAAGGAAGCTTGTCGTGCCTCTGAGTTGCTAACTCAAAAATAAGTCTTCTGCTGTTTGAAACACAGGAGCCTAAAACAGCTCCACTTAAAAAGCTGCCAGCACAACGAGCTCTGAAAGGCTTGTCTGAGCTTCCCTTCCCTTCTCTTTTATACAAGAGGCTTCTTATTAGCCAGCCTGGTGTCACCATGAAAGAAGAGAGTAGGGGGAAGGTGTGGGAGAGTGGAGACATCCCTGCTAATATGGATTTATTTAGTTCATTTGTTGTTGGTTTGGGTTTTTTTCAGTGGGGCATGCACAGAATGTGCTCTGCAGCGGCACTCACTCCTCATCCCCCTGGTCCTGCCAGTGGAAGGTGGGATGCCTTACCCTGCCACCATGTAAGCATCTCCTGGAGATAAGAAGAGACAACACTCCCCAGGGCTGTCAGTTTAAAATTGTTCAGAAGCAGGGAAAGGAGAGGGGGAAAAAAAAGATGAAGGGGAAAGGCAGTGACAGAGCTCGAGTCTAGACTTAAAATACTTCCAATTAGAAAAGCTTTATTATCCTTTTGAAGGAGACACATACCACACACAGTCTATTATGCAGCCCCAGGAGGTTTACTCACATGAGTAAAACCTATTTACATCTCTCTGTGAAGAGTGAGCCTTGGGTGGATGACACATCTCCTTCAGCTCCTCCACCTGCTGCTGAGCAGCGTTTCATCCCTGTCCTTCTCTCAGGCCACAACCAGCTTGACCCTCCAAATGTCCAGGTAACAGGATTGGTGGATTTCCCTTGGAAATCCCAGAGTCCCAGCGTGGTGGGGTTGGAAGGGACCTCTGGAGAGCATCCAGTCCATCCCCCTGCTCAAGCAGGGAACCCACAGCAGCTTGCCCAGGAGCACAATAGCCAGGAAGGGTTGGATGCTCTCCAGAGAAGAAATCTCCACAGCCTCTCTGTGCAGCCTGCTCCAGGGCTCCAGCACCCTCACACCAAAGAAGTTTCTCCTGTTCAGATGGAACCTCCTGAGTTCCAGTTTGTGCCCATTGCCTCTTGTCCTGTCCCTGGGCACCACTCAGAAGAGTCTGGCCCCAGCCTCTTGCCCCCCCCCCCCCTTTATCTCTTGCTGAGCATTGCTCAGATCCCCTCTGGTGCTGCTCTTCTCCAGCCTCTCAGCCCCAGGGCTCTCAGCCTTTGCTCCTCACAGAGCTGCTCCAGGCTCCTCAGCATCTTTGCAGCCTTCTCTGCACTCTCTCCAGCAGTTCCCTATGTCTCTTGAGCTGGGGAGCCCAGAACTGGTCCCAGTACTCTGGATGTGGCCTCACTAGGGCAGAGTAGAGTGGGAGCAGAACCTCCCTCAACCTGCTGCTGGCCACACTCTTCTTAAGAGAGGGAGCTGCACCCACAGCCTTGACCCAGCATTTACAGCAGTAACTGAAACAGCTCCCTGCCAGTGCTGGGTTCATCTCCAAGCAGATCTTGGCCCCTTTCACACACCCAGTGTAATTTTTTTGACATAAATGCATCCTCTGTAAAGCTCCCTTTAGGAATCAGCCAGGCTTTGTATGTTGTAATGTGTCACAACTTCTATCAAGGGGAAATATGAAACAAGATGTCATCAGAACTGGTAGACAGGGAGGTGAGAAAACACAGCCTCATATCAAAGAATACTACATTATCCTGCTGGATTAGCATCTAGTGCAGCTTCTCTTTCAGAGTTGGCAAGCTGTTAGCTCAGCTCCTCAACAGGTGAATAATGTCAGCCAGCAGCAATGTGAGGTACACCCTGGGGAGACACAAAGAATCCTCCCTGCTCCATCACAGGCTCAGCACCTACCCAGCAGTGCCCCAAAATAGTTGGGAAGCAGATAGAAATTGGTGCCCTGTGGGATGAGACTCTGTAGAGCCTCTCAGCCCAGGTCTGCAAGGAGAAATATCTCCCTAAGTAGCATCAGTGAATCACAGAGTCATTCTGGTTAGAAAAGACATCAAGTCCAACCATAGAATGGTCTGGGTTGGAAGGGACCTCATCCAGTCCAACCCCTCTGCAGTCAGCAGGGACATCCTCCACTAGATCAGGTTGCCCAAAGCCCTGTTGAGCCTCACCTTGAGTATCTCCAGGGATGGGACCTCAACCACCTCCCTGGGCAGCTCAACCCCACCACGGCCACTAAACCTTGTCCCCAAGTGCCATGTCCCCAGGTTTGCTTGAGGTACCACTGAGTGGCAACAGTGCTGCTAGATGCAGGACAGGAGCCAAGTGATTCAGCAGCAAACCTCTGTCCTCTCTCCTGTGCTCTCTGTCCCACCATGGGAGGGGTGTGAGAGAAGGTCCACTCCTGTCAGGCATCTTTCACAGATAATAAAACTGGGAACACAAATGTTGAAAGGAAATCTATGTGTGTGTGTGTATATATATCTATATCTTGTGTGAGACTCCTTCCTCTTCCTCACTGTACTTGACATCACTTACCTCATCTCCTGCAGCTTCAGCTACATTGAGAGGGATTAAATTCCACCAAATCAATAATGCTGGTGGCACCTTCCCTGTGCACCTCATCAAGTGAGGACCAGTCACTTTTGGATGATGATGAAATGGATGAGGCCCCTAACAGCTGGAGCAGAACACTGTTTTCCTACCAGCCATCTGGCATTCCAAAAGGGTGGGTTTTTTTCCAACCACTTCTGGCTTCTGACTATTCAAAACAGCACTGTCTGAGATCCTGGAGCTCATCCTGATGGCTTCCCTTCACCAAGAGAAGGAGGAGAAGGTAAGAGTATGGGTGGCAGAAGCTGTATTTCGTGCCTGAGGGTGAGACAGCAGCTTGGGGCAAGGCACAAAAAGTGAAGAAAGGTTTGGGGTGGGGTGTTTTTTTTTGAGCTACACAGCAGCATCCATCTAATCCTGAGCTGCACTGGTTCCAGATGGCCACCAACCCAGCTAATCCGAGTTATTAACAACTGACAGTGCTCAGAGCTGTCCTCAGGAGAATAGTTTTGGGGGAGTTTCCTGCTTTGTGCAGACAATATCACTGATTTCCAGCATCTATGACAGCGAAATGCAGAGTGTTGTGAGTGTGCCTGGATTCTGGCACCACTCAGCTAGGGATGAAGGCACACTCCTGCCACCTGCCAGCATGGCTCCACTGCCTTGCCAGGGAACTACAGCTCTGCCTACAGCCTTCCACCCATTTTGGTCCTGTAACCTAACCACAGATCTTCTTAGGAGGCTGACTTAGATGGATGCAGATGTTGACTGTTCTAGACCTGAGCTATTTGCTTCGGTCAGCTTCTCACCCATGGCATTTCCCATCACCTGGAGTTGCTCTGCACTGACATTGGTGCAGGGGAGCCCAAAGCTGAGCCCCTTTGGTAAATTTGGGGAAACAGAGAGAGTTATTGTTCAGCCTGGGGAAGAAAAGGCTCCAGGGAGACCTTCTGGTGGTCTTCAAGAGGTTGATAGGAAAGCTGGGGCAGAGATTTTGGAGCAGGGCCTGTTGTGACAGGACAAGGGGTGATGGTTTGAACTAAATGAGGGAGATTCAGACTGGAGAGAAGGAAGAAATGGTTGACACTGAGGGTGGTGAAACCCTGGTCCAGGTTGCACAGAGAAGTGGTAGAAGCTCCATCCCTGGAACCATTCCAGGTCAGGTTGTTTGGGACTGTGAGCAACCTGCTCTCATTGCAGATGTCCCTGCTGGCTGCTGGAGGGGGGTGGATGAGATGAGCTTTAAAGTTCCCTTCCAACCCAAACCCTTGCTTTCATCTAAGGGTGAAAAGCCAATGCAGTATGATAGCTGAGACAGGTCCTGACCCCTTAAGCTGGATTTCTAAACCAGATTCATAGCATGGTTTGGGTTGGAAGAGACCTTAAAGATCATCCAGTTCCGACCCCCTGCCATGAGCAGGGACACCTCCCAGTAGCCCAGGTTGCTCAAGGCCTCATCCAGCCTGCTTGTGGCTACCCCAGGGCCAGCTCAAGCCTTGCCATTAAGTTAGGATGCTTGAATTAAAAAGCCCAAACCACCAAAGAGCCAACACTGAGCCACTGAACAAGGCAGCACTTAGACTTTTGAGTTGAAACAGCAACTTTAAAAACAGTGAGCTATTAATCTTGCCCAGGGTTTCTTGACTCCTATCTATCTTCCCCCCTCTCAGGCAGGTACCAGCTGCCATGTTCCCATTCTTCACACTCTGAAGGGAAAAAAAAAAGGACAGGGGGAAAAAAAAAAAGAGGCCCCTGCTGGCCAATTCTTGTTTAAAATGGTGCATAATTGATAGTGGCAAATCTACCCCAGCTGTGCCTAAAACCTCTCCAGGGGCAAGAAAAACACTCTCTGTGACTGTCATTAACTACTAAATTAGCAAGTGCTCCTGGCAGTTTACAAAGTACCACATCAGTCTGCTTCAAAGCAAAAAAAAAACCCCAACCCCACAAACCCAAGAATGTGGAGATCAGAGGCCTGTGTGACGTCCAAAATCCAGCAAACATTGGTGGCTAGACTTTGAGAGAAGCCCAGCTGAACCCAAGCAAAAGGAAAGAGGAAGGAGCCAGCAGGAGAGAGGGAAAGAATAAAATCATAGAGGTCGGGAAACTCAGAGATCATCGAGTCCAACTGTCAAGCCAACAATGGCACCACGAAGCCAACTCCATAAATGCCACATCTACACATTCTGTGAACACCTCCAGGCATGGGGACTCCACCACCTCCCTGGGCAGCCTGTGCCAATCCCTGACCACTCCTGCAGCAAAGACATTTTTCCTAATCTCCAGCCTAAACCTCCCCTTGGTGTAACTTGAGGCCAGAGAAGGGCAACAAAGCTGGGGAGTGGTCTGGAGCACAGCCCTGTGAGGAGAGGCTGAGGGAGCTGGGGTTGCTTAGCCTGCAGAAGAGGAGGCTCAGGGGAGACCTTCTTGCTCTCTACAACTCCCTGAAGGGAGGTTGGAGCCAGGTGGGGGTTGGTCTCTTCTCCCAGGCAAGCAGCACCAGAACAAGAGGACACAGTCTCAAGCTGCCCCAGGGGAAGTTTAGGCTGGAGGTGAGGAGAAAGTTCTTCCCAGAAAGAGCAATTTGCCCTTGGGATGTGCTGCCCAGGGAGGTGGTGGAGTCACCATCACTGGGAATGTTTAGGAAGAGACTGGATGGGGTGCTTGGTGCCATGGTTGAGTTGATCA